>NC_090923.1:27316552-27617223 GCF_040938575.1 Ambystoma mexicanum | reverse complement strand
AAGTCAGGTAATATCGCAGGTAAAGAACAAATAGGAAAACTTCAAGAGGCTGGGATTGCAGAGAGAAAAGCTAGGCAGAAACAGGACAAGTCTGTGAAACAGAAATGCTTGCAGAAAACAGTGTTTACAGAAAGGCAGAAAAGATATCAGTAAAGAACTGAATGTCTTTAATAGCAAAACAGGACAAGGTTTCAGAAGTTAAAAGCTGGAAATCAAGGGAAGGTTCAAAAACAGGCAGACTGCAAAAGCAGACTGCAAAGGGTGCTGCAGCCAGCAACAGCAAACAGTACTTAAAAGCCAAAATCGGGATATTCAGGAAAGGTTCAAATACTGGTCACAGGAGCCCAAAAACGAACTCCCAGTGGAAGCAGTTGACTGACAATTGCTGACAATTGCTTCGGTTCAAAGTGAGCTTATAAAGGCCCTCCAAGCCAACAGCCCAACAGGGGGGAGCTGATTGCAGTCTCAATTAATCCCAGCCCTGGTTTCAGAAGCTTGCACCAGTGGTTTGTAATGAAGGGTTCTCCAGCTCTCTGCAGCTGAGCCTGCATTAGCTTGGAACAGGCGAATGCAATCAGTGCCTTTCCAGCTCTTAGTAGCTTGCCGCAAACAAATGTACTTAGTTGCCTCCTCCAGCCCTCTGCCTTTTGACAGCATACATGTACCAGAACGCATTTGCTGGTTTACCCAAAACCCGGAATGGAACTTGAAATTAAATGTGTCCAAAGCTGCAGCGGTAAAACAAGGGAAATTAATGCAGAGGCACTTTGCAGGTTTTAACTTTGCAAGTATAACATAAACAGAGCCTCTGAATGTGCGCATGTAGCGGTGCTGGATGGTACGTGGGCAGGATTGTGACAGCACTATAGCGAGCACTACGGCATGTATGCCATGAGGGAGCACTAGCACTATGGCATGCATGCCGTGAGGGAGCATTATGGCATGTATGCCATGAGGAAGCACTAGCACTATGGCATGCATGCCGTGAGGGAGCATTATGGCATGTATGCCATGAGGAAGCACTAGCACTTTGGCATGTATTCCATTAGGGAGCATTATGGCCTGTATGCCATGAGGCAACACTATAGCATGTATGCCGTGAAGGAGCACTATGGCATGCATACTGTGAGGGAGCACATTGGTATGAATGTCCCAGGAGAGAGCACTATCGCATGTATGCCAAGAGGGAGCATTATGGAATGTATGCCGTGAGGGAGCACTATGCCATGTATGTGGTGAGGGAACACTATGACATGCATGCCATGAGGGAGCACTATGGAATGTATGCCACGAGGTAGCATTATGGCATGTATGCCGTGAGGGAGCACTATGGCATGTATGCCATGAGCGAGCATTATGATGCAAGCTACTGAAACCAGGGCTGGGATTAATTTAGACTGCAATCAGCGCCCCCCTGTTGGGCTGTTGGCTTGGAGGGCCTTTATAAGCTCCCTCACGGCAAACTAGAACTATGGCATGTATGCCGTGAGGGAGAATTATGGCATGTATGCCGTGAGGGAGAACTATGGCATGTATCCCGTGATGGGAGCACTATCGCATGTATGCCGTGATGGAACACTATAGCATGTATGCCGTGAGGGAGCACTATGGCATGTATGCCGTGAGGGAGATTTATGGCATGTATGACATGAGGGAGCACTATGGCATGCATACTGTGAGGGAGCAGTATGGTATGAATGTCCAAGGAGAGAGCACTATAGCATGTATGCCGTGAGGGAGCACTACACCATGTATGTGGGGAGGGAACACTAGGGCATGCATGCCGTGAGGGAGCACTATGACATGTATGCCATGAAGGAGCATTATGGCATTAATGTCGTGAGGGAGAACTATGGCATGTATGCCGTGAGGGAGCACTAGCACTATGGCATGCATCCTGTGAGGGGGCATTATGGCATGTATGCCGTGAGGGAGCACTAGCACTATCGCATGTATGCTGTGAAGGAGCACTATGGCATGTATGCCGTGAGGGAGCACTATGACATGTATACCAGGAGGGAGAACTATGGCATGTATACTGAGAGGGAGCACAATGGCATGTATACCATGAGGGAGAATTATGGCATGCATGCCATGAGGGAGCATTATGGCATGCATACTGTGAGAGAGCACTATTTTATGAATGTCCCAGGAAAGAGCACTATCGCATGTATGCTGTGAGGGGGCATGATGGCATGTATGCTGTGAGGGAGCACTATGCCATGTATGCTGTGAGGGAACACTATGCCATGTATGCCATGAGGGAGCATTAGTACTATGGTATGCATGCTGTGAGGGAACATTATGGCATGTTGTTAGGGAGAATTCTCTGTATAGGCTAATTTCCCAAACCTAGTGAGTCCCCCAGCAGCTTTGCTGGATTTTTGGAGTTTATTATTTTCTCCTGCTAAGAGTGAGACTCTTTTTCTCCCACTCTTGGGCATGATTTGAGAATGTCCTTTGACTTTGTAATGTCTTTTATGGGCTATGGGGTCTTTTACTCCATAGGGCTTCATGTGTTTTTGGTATGTGTGTTACACAGCACCCTCAGTGCAGTAACACAGGGGTGTCATAGTGACCCCCAAACAGACTCCATATCCTGGGACTGACTACTGTCTCCCAGGGCATGTAAAGTGACCATTGACTTTACTAGTCTTAAATTGTGAACAGAACCAGTACAAACCATCATATTGTGGAAGTACTGGTAGGGGTAATTCGATTGCCCCTGGGTCTGTTTTTTTAAGGGGGCACTGTCCAGTCCCCCCTTGTCGAGTTTCTGGCTGGTGGCAGTGGTTACCACGCAAAATATTCCACCGGAATATTTCCTATGGGATTTTCCCATTCATTTTAAACGCAACACTTTTTAGTGGGGGCCTGGTGGAGGGTGACCCTGGATGCTGGGGGGTGGGGGTGCAGGGGGACATGAGTGGGGGCCTGGTGGAGGGTGACCCTGGATGCTGGGGGGTGGGGGTGCAGGGGGACATGAGTGGGGGCCTGGTGGGGGCTGCCCATGGTGGCAGGGGGTGGGGGTGGTGGGAGACATGAGTGGGGGCCTGGTGGAGGGTGACCCTGGATGCTGGGGGGTGGGGGTGCAGGGGGACATGAGTGGGGGCCTGGTGGAGGGTGACCCTGCACTGCCGGGGGGTGGGGGTGCAGGGGGACATGAGTGGGGGCCTGGTGGAGGGTGACCCTGGATGCTGGGGGGTGGGGGTGGTGGGAGACATGAGTGGGGGCCTGGTGGAGGGTGACCCTGGATGCTGGGGGGTGGGGGTGCAGGGAGACATGAGTGGGGGCCTGGTTGAGGGTGACCCTGGATGCTGGGGGGTGGGGGTGCAGGGGGACATGAGTGGGGGCCTGGTGGAGGGTGACCCTGGATGCTGGGGGGTGGGGGTGGTGGGAGACATGAGTGGGGGCCTGGTGGAGGGTGACCCTGGATGCTGGGGGGTGGGGGTGCAGGGGGACATGAGTGGGGGCCTGGTGGAGGGTGACCCTGGATGCTGGGGGGTGGGGGTGCAGGGGGACATGAGTGGGGGCCTGGTGGGGGCTGCCCATGGTGGCAGGGGGGTGGGGGTGGTGGGAGACATGAGTGGGGGCCTGGTGGAGGGTGACTCTGGATGCTGGGGGGTGGGGGTGCAGGGGGACATGAGTGGGGGCCTGGTGGAGGGTGACCCTGCACTGCCGGGGGTGGGGGTGCAGGGGGACATGAGTGGGGGCCTGGTGGAGGGTGACCCTGGATGCTGGGGGGTGGGGGTGGTGGGAGACATGAGTGGGGGCCTGGTGGAGGGTGACCCTGGATGCTGGGGGGTGGGGGTGGTGGGAGACATGAGTGGGGGCCTGGTGGAGGGTGACCCTGGATGCTGGGGGGTGGGGGTGCAGGGAGACATGAGTGGGGGCCTGGTGGAGGGTGACCCTGCACTGCCGGGGGGTGGGGGTGGTGGGAGACATGAGTGGGGGCCTGGTGGAGGGTGAACCTGCACTGCCGGGGGGTGGGGGTGCAGGGGGAAATGAGTGGGGGCCTGGTGGAGGGTGCCCATGGTGGCAGGGGGGTGGGGGTGGTGGGAGACATGAGTGGGGGCCTGGTGGAGGGTGACCCTGCACTGCCGGGGGGTGGGGGTGGTGGGAGACATGAGTGGGGGCCTGGTGGGGGCTGCCCATGGTGGCTGGGGGGTGGGGGTGGTGGGAGACATGAGTGGGGGCCTGGTGGAGGCTGGCCATGGTGGCAGGGGGGTGGGGGTGGGGGTGGTGGGTGGGAGACATGCATTGTTGATCAGTAGTGCAAGGTGACATGTGGGTTGGCTGGGGGCATGCCCATGGTGGATGGGCTGCCTGCGGGACATGAGCAGGGGTGCAGGGTAGTCCCCCGTGGTGTGGGTTGCCTGCAGGGGCCGTGGAGGTTGTGGAGCGTACACCTGGGAGGACCCACAAGGCCAATTCACGTGTAGTACTCCCCAGAACCCCTGAAATACGCGTACCCTGATGGAATAGCGTGTGCAACTTCCCGCGCACCTATGTAATACACGCACCCTGCTCGCACTGGCCCATTCGCGTGTGGAACTTCCCGCGCACCCCTGAAATCCACGTACCCTGATGGAATCGCGTGTGGAACTTCCCGCGCACCCATGTGATACACGTACCCTGCTCGCACTGGCCCATTCGCGTGTGGAACTTCCCGCGCACCCCTGAAATCCACGTACCCTGATGGAATCGCGTGTGGAACTACCCGCGCACCCATGTAATACACGTACCCTGCTCGCACTGGCCCATTCGCGTGTGTAACTTCCCGCGCACCCCTGAAATCCACGTACCCTGATGGAATCGCGTGTGGAACTTCCCGCGCACCCATGTAATACACGTACCCTGCTCGCACTGGCCCATTCGCATGTGGAACTTGCCGCGCACCCCTGAAATCCACGTACCCTGATGGAATCGCGTGTGGAACTTCCCGCGCACCCATGTAATACACGTACCCTGCTCGCACTGCCCCATTCGCGTGTGTAACTTCCCGCGCACCCCTGAAATCCACGTACCCTGATGGAATCGCGTGTGGAACTTCCCGCGCACCCATGTAATACACGTACCCTGCTCGCACTGGCCCATTCGCGTGTGGAAATTCCCGCGCACCCCTGAAATACACGTACCCTGATGGAATTGCGTGTGGAACTTCCCGCGCACCCATGTAATACACGTACCCTGCTCGCACTGGACCATTCGCGTGTGAGACTTCCCGCGCACCCCGGTATCCACGCACACGTATTTTTTGTCAGCGGGTCCGTGTTTGTGGGTACCCCTTTGCACGTCATTTGTCCTGGAGGGCCACAGTATAGGACATTCATCATGGCAGTATATAGGTGCTATTTGTTGGCGCACCTTTTGGCGCACATTTCTTACAGCCGCAGAGACGCTACCGCCTGCTTTCTTGTGGCGGTCGTGTTTGTGCCTGTGCGCTGGTTTGAGCGTGCGATTTTTTGCCCTATTCTATTCCATGAATACGTGTTGTAGGCTAGCGTGTGGGCGTTCCGCGCACTTGTGCCCTGTACTTCCCCCGTGACGCCCACGTTTTGGCAAGTTGTTCCCCATTCCGAGTGTTACGCCCGTGTTCCGCCTACTTTTGTTGCGTGCGCCGCGCTATGTGCGATTTTCGCTCTGGCCTGTGCGATTTTCGCTGTGACCTGGCGCACGCTGTTAGATGGCCTGTGCGCCAACGTGCGCCGCGCACTTTTTTATCGCACATCCGCTGGTTTTCTCGCGCACGGACTTCCTTGAATCGATGTGCGCTGCTTTTCGTGCGATTTTCGCACTTGCACTGCGATTTTCGCTATTCCACTGCGATTCGCACGTTTTTGCCCACTTGCCCCGCGCAAATTATTCCATGAATCGGCCTGTAAGTATTTATCCTATTCATCTAGATGCTGCTTTATTCCCCACTTGAATCTTCAGTCCTTCAGCATACAGTGAAGGGGGGATGGGTACATATTGTTGTATGTCACCCCTGCTGGGAGCATGGTAGCTCGCAGGATGTGCGTAATAGGTCACATGGTGGTAGCCATGTGACTAACTCAATAAATGTTGAACAGCTGTGGCCGTGTGGCAGAGGAGGGGTCGGCCGTCCTGACAAAGAATGCAGAGGTCGGTGGCTGGGGGCCACAGCGGTGACAGTGAGCAGCACCGAGGTCTGTGGGCAGAGTCTGCGGTTCCGGAAGGAGGGGCGACAGGACAAAAAAGGACAAAGGAAGTGGCCTGGGCCTATGATCACCACCCGCGGGCGGTGATCACAAAATAGAAACAGGCCGCAACATCCGTCTCGTGCTGGAGCAGTGAAGAAAGGAGCGCTGCTGGGCGCAACTCTGACTCGAGTGAGGGATAAAGGCTCCTGTCGACGCACCTGCCATACAGAGGAGCTGTATTTCCCTGGCCCCTGTCACATTAAAGGGGTGAGGAGGGAGTAAGAAGAACTCAAACCCCTGCTGCAATTTCACCATGTTTCACCAATGGGGAGGCGGTGCACTCGTCCAGTGCGGGCAGAAGGGTACTCCCTCAGGGCCCACCAGATACCCCAGAGGAAAAGAAGATGGAAGTGACCCCCCGAACATTCCGGCCCGCAGGTGGGTGAACTGGGCATGGTCTCGGTCAGAGCCTTGCCGAAGAAGTGTGGCCTGCCGTGCTCCGGGCCTGTGGTGAAGGGAAAAATCCAATAAAAGAGGAAACCATCAAGCTTGGTGAGAGTCTGCATCCCCCATCTGGCCAGCAGGACCGGCGGTGCCGCAGCACTGACGGCCCTGCCCAGAGTTGGCCTGGGGGTCTCATCGGTCCGGAAGGCCCGTACCCAGGGGCACAAGAAGAAGCAAGGAGGGAGGGGGGAGCGGAGGCTCACCCCTCGCAGCACATATTGCCTGTCACCAAGGAGAACCCGGAAGGGTAGCGGCTCCATAAGGAGTGCTTGTGCACCCTCACTGACTTCCAAATTGCTCAGCCAAGTCAGGGTGCCAATCTTGCGGCGGCTGTGTCAGTGCCAGGTGGCGCAGTGATCCCCAAGAGGAAGAAGGAAGAATGGAGGAGGGAAGCAACCCTTGCAAGTGCTTGTGCGCCCTTTGCCAGGAGCGGTGTCCTGCATCAGCCCCTGGGTGAAGGAGGAAGTAACGTGAGTGGCCAGTCATCCAGAACCCTGCCATTGTGTGCGCCTGGGAGGTGACGTGAATGGGCAGTCCTCCAGCACCCTGCCATTGTGTGCGCCACAGTTTTCTAGAGGCTAGGCTGAGGTAGCCCCTGGTGTCCCCAGGTGCAGCCCTTCAACTCTGAACCGTCCTAAAAAGATGCTGGGAGCCCGCAAACCCGGGACAGGCTGAAGATGGCCCAGCCAAAATGTTGTGGGAAGCTGTGTTTCAGCATTTGTGGGTTTGGTAGTGAGGGGTGCCAGGTGCGAGCGATGGTGGTGTTTTGGAGGTGCAAGATCCACTCACCCAGGTTAATAAAGGGTGTGCTTGCATGTGGAGTTTCCAACATGTCTCCAGTAGCTCACCAACCCTGACTGTCATCCCGAGGGAACCTTGCCCCCTAAGTGTGTGAAAATGTGTTGCAGGTATAGCCCTAGTATTACTGTCTTTATTGTGGTGTGGTGTTATCTTGTTTGTTCGTTATGAAAAAGGAGGAGTGTTGTATGTCACCCATCCTGGGAGCATGGTAGCTCCCAGGACATGTGTAGTAGGTCACATGGTGGTAGCCATGTGACCAACTCAATGAATGAGACGGGCCATTTCCGGCTCGTCCGTCGAACCAACAACTTACTCCGGTGTAGTTATTTGGAGCACCATGCTGGTGCTACACTGAGTGCAGCAGGCCCAATGGCGGGGCCCTGCACGTGGACGCTGCCCCTGCTGGGGAACACCGCCCCACCTGAAGGTATTGGCCGTGTGACCACGGCTGTTGGAGCAAACCCGGCCTGGGTGCCCCCAGAGCCGGGGCTGCGGTTAGCTGGGTGACCCCAGTCAGGGAACATGGCTCCGGTGCTCCTGAGGCCGCAGGTTGCCCCGTGCGGTCCACCACTAACAGAATGTCCGCAAAATACCTAGATACAGAGACAGCTCACATTACATGAGGTCCAGAGGGTATGATCATGAGAGATGGAATGGCCCATGTTACCCAATAGCAACCAAGTCAAGGAGATCATAATCGAGTCAATTTCAAATGCCCCAAAGACTTCAGTTTGGGGATTGGAATACGAGAGGTTTTCGGCATCTGTTTGGGAAGTCGGACCTAAATTGTGAGAATTTTGACATCATATGTCTTCAAGAGACTTGGATAACAAAAACCCTGATATTGGATGTATACATAATTTACTTAAATCAATCCATAAAAGGTTCTAAAGGAAGACCGATGTCAGGCCTCCTTATAGCTGTAATAAATAGCGGGGGACTAACTATGGTGTATACAATGAACACAAACCCTTTTATTCAAGTTTTAATCATTCAGATGGAAGGACCACAGGATAACATCTAAACTTGAGTCATTTTATTTAACCTTTATTGGAACCACGAGGCAAAGGGGGCAGAAAACTGCTGAACAATAATAATGGGGTTAATAGACAAGTGTAATGAAAAATTGTCAGATTTGACTTTAATACTATGTGGAGATCTAAATATACACTGTTTTAATCCGTGTAATGTACTAATATGTGATGATCAAACATCATGATCACGATCAGAGAAACAAGGGTTGATCCGGTGTAGGGAATTGAGATCTAGGAACATCCACATGCTAAATGGACAAACAACGGGCGATATCCCCGCCAGATCAACTTAGAAAAGGAAGGGGGAAAAAGGAGTGTTAGACTACATATTTGTATCTGAAAATAGATTACTACAAATTAACTCCCTTCAACTCATAGAAAATAACCGTAGTGACCATAACATCTTAAAATTGCCTTGCAACTTCTGGGCGAGACTGACGAGCAAGCTATTTCCGGTAGGAGTGCAGATAGCACCTTGCGGAAATAGGTTGCTTCTGAACCGAAGGAAAACTGGCTGTTTCACAGAAAGATTTGTCTGTGTAAAGAACTCATTACAGAATGACCAACTATGGCTAGGACTGGAATATACTGGATTACTGACAAACTATAGAAAGTAGGAATGCGGGTTTGAAAAACAAGTTTTCTCACGCACACGTGTTTGATGAACAGGTAGCAATCGGGGGGAAAACAAAGTTGAGAGTTAACCTGAAAGAGTTGAAGAAATCAAAAGGTAAGGATGTAAAAAAATACATGAAAAAGTTGAAGTACCAGTACAAGAACTGGGTGAAGTCTAGGAAGCAATGGCTATTCCAGCAATATCCCAAAAAGATGTTAAATAGCATACAATCGAAAACCAAAATGAAGATCTGGCATCTGATGAATTCCATGAACACTCCCCAGGCAGCCTTACTGACAGATGCAATACCAGCAGCACAGTGGGTAGAATACTTCACAACTCTCTATGACAGCAGTAATGATCTACAAGTGAGGTGTGGGGAATCCAACTCCAAACCTAACGCAGAATGGTCAATTCCGATGGACGATATCAAGTACCTAATTAAAAAAGCAAGCAGTTATAGAGCCCCTGGCCCTGATGGGATGACTAATGTCATGTTAAAAGAAAATGCTGACTTGTGGGCTACGTTCTTATTTGAGTTATTCCATCTTGTAAGGATAGCTAAAAAGGTCCCGTCCTGATGGAAGACATCTGTCGTAGTCCAGATCTTCAAGAAGGGTGATAGGTCTGATCCAATAAATTACAGACCTATCGCACTACATGATGTATCGGGCAAGCTTTTCGCAAACCTAGTGGTAACACAACCTGCAAGGCGGACTATAAACTCAAAGAATTTTGACCACTTGCAGTCAGGATTTGTCAAGGAGAGGGGAACATTGCTAAACGTCTTCCTAATTGACATCTTGAAAGCGCAAAGAGCAGGGAAGAAAAAGAAAACATACTTCGTTTTTATAGATTTAGCCCAAGCTTTCGACACAATTGACAGAAATCTCCTCTGGACAAAATTAAAATGATGGGACTGCCTGGCTGACATTGTAGGACCTAGTAGAGATTTATACTCAGATAAGTCTTTAAAAGTAAGACTGGATGCAAGTGCGTCACTATCAGCATCGATCTCTATTAATAAAGGGCTGAAGCAAGGATGCCCGCTGGCCCCAAAGCTCTACAATCTGTTAATTTCAGATCTGCGTAAAAACATTCAATCAATAAGAAGTTTCCCGTCGATGATTGAGGGCAGACCTGTGAGTAGACTTTTATACGCTGAAGATCTGGTGCTGATCGATCAGACGCCAATTGACCTGCAACGGCAATTGTATGCTCTGCAGCATTATACTGAAGAAAATGGGTCTCAAAATAAACATTTCAAAATCTAGAATGTTGATCTTCCAGCCTCCAGGGAACAGGGCGGTCCCAACCCCTCCCACGCAACATCTGCACCGGGCGGTCAAGCAAGTCTCCCGCTGACGGCGACACCCTCACGTGGGTCAGAGCGCCAGGTCTTCCCGCCAGCGGCAACGGCAGAAGCGGTCGAGTGCACCTCCTGCGCACTGTCAATAGAGTGAGCCGCAGCCCGCCAAGAATCGAGAGACAGCAGGCCGGAGCCCACCGAAGAGCACACCGCGAGCTGGAGCCCGCCAAAAAGCACATTGCAGGCGGGTGCCGTGGAAATTCTAATCTGAAGGGCTGGAGCCTGCCAAAAGTGAACTCTGTAAGCCGGGGCCCACAAAACACAAGATGCGACAGGCCAGAACCAGCCACCATCACAGAGGCTATGGGGACCACAGGCCCCAAGTTCTCAGGCCCAGCAAACCCAAGTTCTCAGGCCCAGCAAAGAACAAGAGAGCACGACTGTGCCGCGGGAAGAGGCCCCAACGCAAGTGCTAACAGCACCTCAGGAGCTAGTCAACAAGCAGAGACCGCCAACACACAAGAACACGTGGCCCCACACCCACAAACAAGGTCAGTCTGGTGGGAACAGTCATAGAGAGATCACCTGACAAATCACCCAGTATGTCAAAATGTCATTGGATGAATCACTAACTTTCCCGCTGACACCAGCCCAAGCACTCCCTACCAGAATTCATGATAGCCTCATGACCCAGCTACCCACCAGTTTTGATCTCACCGACTCCGGCACACTAGGCCCACATCGGAAGAGGTGGCTGAGAGACTTTGAAGTGTGTTTAAAGGCCATTGGCCCCATCGATGAGGACAAGAAGCACAGTCTTCTGACATTTTCAATTGGCTCCAACGTCAGAGACATTGTCGACGAACTCCCCACGGGAGCAACCGACACATACACAAGCTTAAAATCAACACTCACTGACTATTTTACGCCACACACAAACGTAGATTACAAGAGACACATCTTCCATACCACGAAACAGAACAAGGGTGAGACTACGGATGCATTCGTAATTCGTTTAAGGCTAAAAATGAAGCATTGTGACTTTAACAGTTACTCCAATGAAGAAGCACTACGCTCACAGATCATTGTAGGGTGTGAAAGCGAAGACTTCAGAAAGCGACGCCTACAAAAACCACGCAACCTGGAAGAAATCCTGCGCCTAGCTGGCTCAGACGCCGCTCTGACTGCACAGGTAGAAGGATTGGAGGACATCAAGATCACGCACGGGAAGCAGGAGAGCATCAACAAACTGGAAGGGGCCTTCAAAGGGAATGCTGTGCCATTCTGCTACTGGTGTGGCCATGAGTACCCGCACGAAGGAGTATGCCATGCAATGGGCCAACAGTGTGCAGCCTGTGGAGGAGACAACCACTACAAAGCGGTATGCAACATATTCCGCATTAAAATGCGTGGCGAAGGAGGGAGCGGAAAACCGTCTCAACGCATGGAACAAAGGCCACAGAGTCCAGCCCGAGCGTCCAGACAAGTTCAGGAAGCCCCTCAACGCTGGCACAAAGAGGAGGGCCTGCAAAGGAGACGAGAAAGGACTTCAGGAGACTGGAGAGAGAGACGACCATCCACCTTCAGACCACGAAGAAGGCCCAGAAGATAAGTCAGGTACCTGGTCGAACAATCTCAGTCCAACAATGGGTCGAGCGCGTCCTCGGAAGAAACATCACGAAGACATGAAAGGCCACGGGAAGAGCCACGGAGGAAAGGCTACCTATATGCTGTAGGCAACCCAACCGCAAAAGAACACAGTCTGACCCTAATAATACAAATCAACAAGACAGCGGCTGAGTTCTTGGTGGACAAGGGGGCCACTGTGAATGTAATAAGTGAAGAGGTCTATTACAGCATACTGCATGCCCCACGCATGCGACCCTCAAAAGCACTAATCTACCCTTACGGTTCCAAAACACCTCTACCATGCAAGGGTTACTTTACAGCCATCATGTAGCTACAAAGGGTAGTCCAAAGAAATCCCCTTGCACTTCTGAAAGCTGCCACCGAATGCGGTTGTATTCTAAGTTACAAGGCAGCAATTGACATGGGCCTCATCCACGTCCTTTATTGACATATGGTGCATAAATACCTGGACCCCACCATAAACATTGAACAGGTGTTCCCCGCACTCTTCAAAGGGCTGGGAAAGCTGAAAGGCCGCCAGGCAGAACTGCACATTGACACACAAGTAACCCCAGTAGCAGTAGGGACTATACAGGTACAAGCGCCTTAGTTTTGGTGTCTCATCTGCGGCAGAAATATTTCAGGCCGAGATACACAATGGGCCTCATTACGAGTTTGGAGGTAGCCATGCCCTCTTAATAAGGGCATGGCTACCCCCAAACTTGGGTCTGGGTCCCGCAAAAGGGGACTTACCGGGCCATTCTGACCTTGGAGGGCCCCGTAATTCCCATTCGCGGGACTCAGACCCGGTACGTCCCCATTTCTATTTGAGCCCCCATAGGGCTCAATGGGAATGGGCAGGATGGTAGCAGCGGTACCATTAGTAACAGTATCGCTGCTACCATACTAGTTTGCTCGCGGGTGCCGCTCTGCGCGGCTGGTCTGTCCAGGCGTCCAGAGCGGCACCCGCAATCAAACTCAGAATGTTGCGGCGAGGTAACAATGGCGCCGGAAGCACTGCCGGTGCCGTTGTTGCCTTACCACAACACCCCTAATGAGGCCCAATGTCATTAAACATATACCCAACTGCCTGAACTACAGTGATGACATCCTAGTGTTCGGACAGACCCAAGAGCAACATGACAACACGCTCATGAGAGTGTACATGGCCTTGGAGGAGGCTCACCTCACCCTGAACAAGGACAAATGTGAGTTCAGGAAACAGACATTGTGGCATGGCTACCCCCATTCTGGGTACCGGGTCCGGGTTCCCTGAATGGGGAAATATCGGGCCATTCCGACCCATTCAGGGAACCCGGACCCGGTACATCCCCATTCCCATTTCAGCCCCCGTAGGACTCAACGGGAATGGGGATGATGCTAACAACGGGGCCGTTAATGACGGGCCCGTTGTTAGCATCATAGTCTGCTCGCGGGACTCGCTAAGGATGCCTGGTTTTACCAGGTGTCCTTAGCAGGTCCCGCAAACAGACCTCGTAATGAGGCGGTAGGGGGGTAAAGGGGCCGGCAGCTCTACCGGCCCCGTTAATGCCCTACCGCCAGGGTCGTAATGAGTCCCATTGTGTCCTATGCCAGCAAAAGCTTATCCAAGACTGAGCAAGCCTACTCACAGGCTGAAAAAGAAGGACTAGTGTTTGTGTGGGTGTGTGAGCATCTCCACTTATTTTTAGGTTTATAGTGATTTTTTCGAATGGCATTTTGTCGAAAAGATTTTGGCGAAAAAAAATATTTCGGATGTCTTTTTTTTTTAACCCTTTTTTTTACTTACGAAACCAAAAGAAAACTATAAACTAAAAAATAATACATTCGAAAAAAAAACATTTGCGAAAATGTTTTCGACATAATTGTTTTTCGAAAAAATGTTTACGATAAAATAACTGGATACCTATTTTATACGGGAAACCTTTCACGATTGTCACAGACAATCGCTGCTGTTTATCTACACAAGCCAAGATGCTGTTGCGCATAGCAAGATGGCCACTACGGTTGCCGGACTATCAATTCAACATATTCCACAGGCCAGGGAAAGAACATAACTCCGCTGACTTTCTCTCACGGCATCCCTGCCAGGTGGCCCAACCCTCTCCTTCCGTGGCGGATCAGTACATCCGCTATGTGATACAAGGTAACACCCCAAAAGGCCTGGAGTCCCAGCTAATTGCCCAAGAAACAAGCAACCATCAGGGAACACAGATCTTCTTGAGATGACTGGAAACAGGGCATTGGAAACAAGCCCGGCAACTGAAGGAACGCACTGGGGAGGATGTCACGCAAGACATCACCTGTCTTCTCGCTGTAAAACTGTCCAAATCCGAGGAAGGACCACTGCTTAAGGGCACCAAACTAGTTATTCCCCGAAAGCCTGAGAAGGAAAGTGCAGGAATTAGCACATGAGGGACACAGTGGCATTGTGTCTACTAAAAGGATGCTGAGACAAAAGCTCTGGTCTTCCCATCTGGACGCACAAGTAGAGGATCTATTAAAACACTGGCCCACCTGCGCCATCATAAACCCACACTCAAGGCCTGAGCCATTGTGCAAGACAGCCTTGCCAGAGGGAACATGGGAAGAAGTCGCAGTGGACTTCTTCGAAGCACTGGATGGGGGGGGGAACACATATTAGTGGCAGTAGATGAATACTCTCACTTCCCAGACATCCAACTCGTGCCATCCACCTCGGCATTTCACACCATCCCTGCCCTCGACAGAATGTTAACCACCTATGGCATCCCAAAGGTGATAAAAATCGGACAATTTGCCACCGTTCACAGGGCAGGACTTTAAGACATTTGCCGAATACATGGGATCCCACCACAGAAAGAATAACACCACCGTGGCCGCAGAAGAATGGCACAGTACAGCATTTTATGAGCAAGATCAAGAGAACAGTGCAAATTGCGCGACTGACAGGAGAGCCAGTAGAGAAAATGCTGTGCCAGCTCATGAGAGACTACAGAAACACCCTGCACGGCACCACAGGAAAAACCCCCGCCGAGGTGATGTTTGGAAGAAGCATAAGGACTCGAATCCCACACCTCACCAAGGAGGAGGAATGGTACCGCAGGAACGGGAGATGCGAGAACAAGACTGCCAGAAGAAGGAGGAAATGAAGAAAGGAGCCGATGAGAAGAGGAGGGCACAAAATAACAAGTTTGAACCTGGAGACGTGGTCATAGCAAGACAAGCACAAACTCGCAAAAGCATGGCTGTCTTTGGGTAGGGTCCCCTGACAGTTGTCCGGGTGAAAGGGTCCCTCATCACCACAGAAAGCGACTGGAAAACTCTTCACACTTTCGACGGATGCCTGGAATAGTGCCCGCAGCTGACTAATACTCACCCGGCCCGATTGCAGAGTGGGACTCACCTTATGAAGGGGACGGAGAAGAATCCAGCGCAGAGACCACATCATAGCCTCAAGACACAGGTGAAGAAACAAAGGACCTGAGAACCCAAAGAGTGCGGAAGAAACTTCAAAGACTCATTGAGAAAATTAACTAGAGTTGAGTTCATGTTTAGTATCGTGGGGTTGGGGGGAGTGGTGTCGTCCGATACCCATGCCATGTGACAGGGGACACAGGAAGGGGAGGGGCGGGTGGCGGGAAGGGGAGCTAATATTCTGGTTGATGCGGAAGAATAAAGGTGTGTGAACCTCTCTCTCTGCCTCCCACCTCGTATGTTCACGATATGCATGCTTGAGGCCGGGGAGGACTCCAGTAGGTCCGCCTAAGATTCTACAGATATGACTAGAAACCGATTTCCAAATATAAGTGTGAGTGACTTATTCAGAGAAGAAATTAAATGTCACTCACAGATCTCAGGAACAGTCACTCTACCCGCCCTGCTACCTTTTCAGCCTTCTGCCAAACAGTATGTTCACTTTTTAAATACTTAGGCACTGGATGTTGATCACCATATACTTACAAAATCATTTAATTACTAGCAGTGGCCTAAAAATGACGCTCATTGGACACCAAAATAACATGTACATGGCACAATTCTCTGTTCAATTAGGTAGAGGGTAGTCCATTACTGGGTTTAACTTTGCATTCTGGGACTTGTAGTCCTATGTTTCAGGACTGCAAGTCTCAGAGTGCAAAGCTAAAACCAGGACTGGCTTAACGTCTGATGTTGGCATGGTAATTTTACTTGGAGAAATGCTCTATTACAACATGTGGTTGAACTAAACATAATACCAAATGACTACAGTGATCACTATGCCTCAACATTAACACTTATAGTGGAGACTACTTCCAGAATCACTGACCAACGTGATGAGGTCAATCCGAATCATGCTGGAAACCGTTTCAGCTTGTCTCCTAAGAACATTAAAGCAGCATTTGGCATTGTATCACCATAACCTAGATAGGTTTATAATTATGATTGCTAACGAGCTTGAGGAGTGGTTGGCAAGTTGTGTTTCAAGAGTTGCCTACAATAGAAAAGCTCCCTCCAGCCATACTTAATAAAAAAGAACGAAAAAGCTTTTGACAAAGAAATAAGAGACGCTAAGAGACTCATGCGAAAGTAAATCAGATATATCAAAAAAAGTATTTCTTGGTCTAAAATACTATATACTAAGAAAGCTACAAATAAGTATAGAAATTGGCTAGGACGTTGGAAGTTCTCTCTCCGAAATTACTCAGGGCAGCATATTTGTCATGTATTTATTTTTTATAGGGTATTTATAATGCGCCTATACACAAGTGTTTGAAGGCGCAACAAGACAAGAGGGAGGGGGAAAAGGGAGGACAAAACAAAAACAAAACTGCAAGTCCTTGTGACATTCAGGATGGAGGCACTCTGAGAAAAGGGAGTGCCAAGGGAGGCCAGGTGGACAGAGCCAGGGGAAGACAGAGTGCAGGGGAAGGAAGGTCCACGAGCAAGTGCAAGGTAAGGGGCTGGAAGGACTACAAGGGTGCAGGCCCATACAGGCTAGTGCAGGGGGGGAGTCTGAAAGGGCAAGTGCAGTTGAGGGCTGGGGGGGTGGGGTAGGGGAGACCAAGTGCAGGGTTAGACTGTATTAAAGGGCCTGGTCCCCTATAAGACTCTGAAGAGTTGCCTACAATAAAAAAGCTCCTTCCAGCCATACTTAATAAAAAAGAACGCGCCTGCTGGTGGCCGGACCGGGGGCACCGCGGACACCCTGGAAACTTAATCTTCCCGGCCCGGGTGGCCTTGCACTCGGTGGGACCCGGAGGCCGGCGGCACCCGCCTGCGGCAGAAGTCCGGTTGAGGCAACGCTGGTGAAGTAAGTGAAACGCTGTGGGGGTGCGCCGGGCGTTCTGTGGTGTGGCTTGATGCGCAATTGTGAAAGGATACGACTGGGGGGCCAGCAAATATGCGAAAATAGAATACCTGTGCCCCAGTGAGAGGAGGGATAAATCCGACAATACTGCCGGTGCAGCCTGGATATAGATGCAGCTGGCCAACAACGCAGCGATATCACCACAGCATTAAAGAGGTGAGGGGCACCCTACAGGACAGTGGCTCAATATTACACCCTTTGGCCCCAACCAACGCTCATCTAGGGGCCATGGGAGCTCCTTTACAGCGGCCCAGAAGAAGGGATTGTGCACCAGAGGCGAGGCAGGACCCACCGCCCCATCTGTACTGCAACACACCCTGAGCTGGGTGGCAGGGCAAAGGCTGCAATACCACCCTCCTTTATAATTATTAGATTCTTCTACTGGACACCAGGGCATCAGACATATATACGTGAGAGAGCACAGTCCACCCTAAAGTGGTAATTGTAACACATGGGCCGCACTGAGAAGAAGGGTGCAGGAGTGAAAAAGACTGGCCCAATGGACTCCTTTGCCAGCTCTCAGCCGCAAGCTGTGACAGGGGGGATGCCACAAACATCCGACAGCCATGATACGGACCCCTTAGACTGCTTGGCAACAATAGTGCAGAACGGATTCCTGGCTGCCAGCGTTAAGTAGGATGACATAGTGGTGACGATTGGATCCCTGAAAGCACGAGTGGAAAAGGAGAGTGCGTGCATTACGGAAGCAGAGAATAGAATAAGCACAAACGAAGACACGATTTCACAACATGGCCGTGACATAGCCCAAGTCAAAACCGAACTGCGCAAAACCCAGAGCAAGTGTGATGATCTTGAATCTAGGTCACGGAGAAATAACATTCGCATAGTCGGGGTTTCGGAGACATTCGGCAAGGGCTCCATGGAAAGACAGGTGGAAAATCTGCTGAAGACAGTTTTGGGGGCGGAATCCATTTCAGACCACTTTCTCGTCGAAAGAGCTCATCGCATCCTCGCGCCACCTCCTAAGCCAGGTGCTCCACCCCGCACGATAATAGCACGGCTCCTAAATTATAGAGACAGGGACACAATATTCCAACTGTCCAGAGAAAAAGAATGCTGCAATACGAAGAAAATAGAATACATATATAACCAGATTTCTCTGCAAACATACAAACACAAAGAAGGTCCTATGAGATGGTCAAGAAACAGCTACGGTTACGTAATGTGCCCTATGCTCTAATTTTCCCTGCGAAAATGAGAATTCAACATGGAGGAAGAGCCCACTTTTTTGAGAACCCTGCGGAAGCCATGGCATATGTGGAGGCCAACATCCCGCTGCCTCCCAGAGACCGAAGGGGGGATCAAAATGCTAGGCCTAAACCTGGTGAAGAAAGAAGGGATCCGACAGACGGATGAAGAAACACCATCCCCGCACTGTGATAATGTTTGAGGAACATTAATACAGTTGGTCTGGACCAAATTTCAATGTTTACTGAGCCGTGAAGCCTCCAACGGGGGCGGCCAGATGGCTACAATAGCCGTCCCTCTGGAAAGGTCCAATAGCTCAGTAGAAAAGTTATGAGTGTTAATGGGCAGCATCATCAAGTTTGAGGAGGTGATGCGGGTGGGGGGGTGTGTGGGAGCGAGGGGCCATTAGGCCCCTCGTGTCCTTTACTTCTCAGTACAAAACCCGGACCAAGTGCCTCCATTGATGGGTTCGCCCCTCGCCCTTATGCGATGTGAACTTCGGTCGCGTAGATGGGACCACTGCGCAGGACCCAGGGCATCCATTTTTGTACCCCCTTTTGACTCCATCTTGGTGACTAGGCCTCACTGCGATAGTACAAAAATGCTTCTCTTCCCTTTCTCGCAACGGCGAGGCACACAGGGCACATGGCCCCCACCATCTTTCCCACTCTGACTGGAAAACTCTGCGGCTCCGTTCTCACGCTGAAGCCGGAGGTGCTTGCAACAAATAATAAATGTAACACATCACTCTTCCTCTGAGATCACTGTCCTGCATGTGAACCAGCATGAGCTAAGCACATAGCTCGTCCATCTCCACAAACGTGTCCTTGCCCCCTTACCCTCACCAGTGGAAACTTACTGCTATTGTGACCCTGTGCCCCTGCAAGGTATTCCTTTCATGTGCCAGATCACTGACCAAGCCATGATGCCCACCCAACAGATCCCCAACTAACATTAGACCCCTACTGCAGTATATCGTTGTCTACTACTAACAAATGTCACATACCAGAGATTCTTATGAATGCAGACCTTAACTTCAATCAGTGTTATTATGGTGGTCAAGACTCTTAACCTAAAGCCTTTATAATCCAATGTAATTGATAGTATAGATACACGTGTGACTTTTATAGAGACATGATGACTTATTCAAACACTACAAATGATTGTTATTTAGTGCATGTATTTTGAGAATATATTATGTTAGCTTAGATAGTGATCACCCTGCTTCACAGCGACCTGAACTTCACCCATTCGGAGCACAGATGCCCGACGTCCATCCTCCCGCCAACCAAGCAGCCAACCCGGAGGAAGAGATGCCACCCACACCTTAAGCACCATATGGACAGTCCAATCCGGGACCAACGTAGTGCCTTATGTTAGTTGCGTCATTCACCCTATAAAATGTATTGTAACATTAATTTTGGTCAAAGCGCTCTCAGAGGCAACAGAGATCTTTGAATGCCATTTATTTACATAAACCTTGCCTTGAACTTTCGCAGCCTGCTCTCTTTGCCTCATTCCCCGTCCCGGGTGTGTCAGTTTTATTCCTTTGCATGAAAGAGACGGGGAGGGCACAAACATTTGGTGACCCCCTCAACGTGATTTGGAGAGGTGCCTCAAGGCCCGCATCGTGCAGCGAGAACCGGGTTTCCCCCCAGCAAAACATCACCTCCGCAGCCAACCAGCCTGTGCGCACTACAAGAAAGGGTCAAGGGTTCCCGGTTGACGAAGACCCAACTGAAAAAGCCGCTCGCCGAGGCGGGCCACGGCTTGGTTGGGGTGCGGACCTGACTGGGGTCAGACCGTGAACGGTGACCCTCGGATTACCTGACTGAACACGTGAGTGCCGGGTGCAAAGGTTCCTAAGTAAAGGTAAGGGGGAATAGGTGATAGTGGGTTAAAACCAAGAGTAGGGACTGTGTGAGTGATGCTGAGGCTTTTCTGATCTGTCCTTTATATGACCATTAGGTTTTTGTGAGAAGTAAGAAGAAGAACAGAAGAGGAATCCTAGCCCGAACGGGGTATAAGGCGGCGCCGCGTAGCATTGTCTTGTCCAGTGCAGATAAATAAGTGGAGATAAAGAAAAAATAGTAGGAGTCTCGTATATTGAGTAGACTCAGAGTAGTTATTTAGAATATTCTTTTTCTGTATAAGCAAGAATTCTTGGGAAAGAGTAAAAGGGTGGAAGAGGTGGGGAGTGAATGAGGAGAGCAGGTAAAACGGGGAAGGGTAAAAAGCGTTCGGTAACGGGAACAAGGGGGAGATAAAAGCGCGCAGGTAGTGCATGTGCATGTTATGTGTTATATGTCTTCTTCTTTTTGTCCATCATTGTTGTGTGTGTCAAAATGTTGTAAGTGATTTGTTGGTAAGGAGTTATATATGCAAAAGTGAACTGTTGAACTTGGAAATGCAATGATTACAAAGGTAACGTTGAATATTGATGCCCAATAACTGCCAATAAGTGAGAAACGCTTAATATATGGTTGATCTATACAAGGGGAAGGGTGGTTGAAAGTGCAATTAGAGGAAGGGTCGGGTGCAAGCACACACCCACAAGCGAAGGGAGAAACACCATCATGGGGGGAATAACACCATTAGCTCACATTTGCCAACACCTCCCACTATATAGTGACAGGATACAAAAGTACCACGATCAATGGGTGACGGAGATAAAAGGGGACAGTGTGACACCAATCTGTCCAGAGGGAGGGTCATTCGACAAAAGGGTGTTAGACCTAGTGTCCACACACTTGTTGGCAAAATATAAAGGAAAACAGTTGCAGAAGAGAAGTATTGGATCTGTGGCGAATGTTCGAGGAAGTTACCCCTACAGCAGAGGTAGATATAGAAAAAACTATCGAAAAACAGAAAACACAGGGAGAGGTAAGTGGAACACCCAAGGGTGAATGCACAACGACCACAGTGGAGAACGATACGACAAAAATATACCCCTTAATGACAAGACCGGCAGTAGGATACAGCGAGCCTCTGTATATACCAGCGTGCCCCACCCCCACTCCCTCAAATGGAGCGGTAGCCATGGCGCCACCACCATACGACAAAGGAGGCCTTTATGGCCTGACAAGTGCACCCCCTGTGAATTTAGCGCGATTAACCGGAGATTTAGACCACCAGCTAGCGCATGCACAAAAGGAAATAACGCGGCTAAGGGCACTGTGCGACCGAGGCCAAATTCTACCGGGGGAGGGGAAGTACCACCGTTGTCCGTAGCAGATCTCACACCCCCGCTAAGTGCAACAGGGGAATTATCCCCAGCGGCGCCAGAGCCAGCACACTCCATACTTTCTCAGGGAACACCTACACCACAAGGGCGAGAAAAAGAATGGCGATCAGGAGAGTTCCTGTTCCATCTGAATGATAAACCAGTGAGAATTATACGCCCGGCCACCCCAGAAAGCCAGAGCGGAGAAGGACAAGAGGAGAATGGCGAGCAAGAAGAGGAAGTGGAGGCGGTGTGGAGCGATCTAGACGAATACGAGGAAGGAAGGTGCTAGGGAGAATTCTCTGTAAAGGCTACTTTCCCAAACCTAGTGAGCCCCCCAGTAGCTTTGCTGGATTTTTGGGGTTTATTTTTTTCTCCTGCTAAGAGTGAGACTCTTTTCCTCCCACTCTTAGACATGATTTGAGGTGTTCCTTTGACTTTGTATGTGTTTTATGGGCTATGGGGTCCTTTACCCCATAGGGCTTCATGTGTTTTTGGTATGTGGGTTATACAGCACCCTCCGTGCCGTAACCCAGGGGTGTCGTAGCGACCCCCAAATATAGACTCCATCCCCTGAGACTGACTACTGTCTCCCAGGGCATGTAAAGTCACCATTGGCTTTACTAGTCTCAAATTGTGAACAGAACCAGTACAAACCATCATATTGTGGACGTACTGGTCGGGACAATTCGATTGCCCTGGGGTCTGTTGTTCGAGGGGGCACTGTCCAGTTCCCCCCGACCGAGTTTTGGCTGGTGGCAGTGGATACTACTTTTTATATTCAACCACGAATATATTTTCCTGTGGGATTTTCCCATTGTTCGAGGCTACCACTTTTTAATATAGCCTCGAACATACCGCTGGTTTATTAAATTAATATTAATTCACTGGTTGGTAATTTTTGCCGAAACTTGGTTCCAAAATGGCGTTTGTGTTCGCTTCTGTGACTCCAACCCAAGTCGTGCCCTTTGTTCCAATTTTTGGCGGGCTTCTCCACAGAAGCCTCCAAAAGTGGTGCCACTCTGTCTGGGTACCACAGGGGGTGTGCGAGGGGGTTTAGGCACCCTGGACTGAGTTGCCTCGGCAACTCAAGTCGCACTCTTGTGTGATTGGCCCAAGTGGTGAGCCGCCCAGCTCACAATTTAGCATGTTTGATTGACAGCTAGGCTGAATGAATGGGGGTTTTCTGCATAAAAGCAGGGCTTTGGGGACTGGAACTTCATAAGTCGCCACAGGACCTAAAGAATCCGAGGAGGGAGAAGCCGAGCCGACCTGCAACGACGACACCACCGGTGGAGCCCTGCGGAACCATCTCACCACTTTTCCTGACGACAGAGGAGATCTCCATCCCAGAGAGTCTTCTTCCTTTGACTGGTGAGGATAACCAGTTTGCCCGTTTTTTCGCCTTCCTGGACCATCTCGTGGCCGCCTTGCCCATGCCAAGCACCCCGGCAACCGGAATACCACGGATCACCACTACCGCGAAGAACAGGGTGGTACCTTGTAACCGGGAAACTCTGCGGCTGGTTTTTTTCCCTGGCAGCGCAACGACCTTCAGCTTTCCTCCACGTCGAGACCTCCTCTTCCTGTGGACGAAACACTGACTTGCACCCGCTGCCAGGAACAACTGCCCCCGCTGGAGCGTTCTTCCCACTTTCAGGTACTGTGTCCCGCCTGGCTTCCCTTGCGACAGATCGTTCGGGGTGACAGTAAATCCTCGACTTTCTAACCTGGGCTAGCCTGGGGCCTGTTAACTAACTTTTCCTGACTTGATTTCAATCTTTTGCGAACTTTCTACAAAGACTCTTTGGGCATAACCCCACTGTTTGATCCTGGACACATTTCGCTTGCTCTCTCTAAGAGTGGGCCTGGCATTTAAACCTCCTTGTTCCCCAGTAGACTTTGCCTAACCTGCCTCACTGTGGTTCTTCGAAAAGTATTGAAATTTGTGTGCTTTCATAACTCTGCCTTTTTCCCTCCCTTTTTTAATAACTTATTAGAGTGCCATCTTATGTTAAGCGCTCACCTCTGTCTTAAAATAAGTGGTGTTTCTCATTAAGACTTGTCTAATAAGTAATTAGGGTTGTATATATATAATAGTGACTGTGTGTTGAATGTACTTACCTCTCTTTGTGCTAGTGTAATTTACAAGTGTGTCTTTAAATAAATAATTATATACTTTTACACCAAAGCTCTGGTCAGTGTTTGCTTGTGCTACTGTGTCTCTGTACCTATTGTGTATACTCTATATACTGCCTAACTCATCTTGAGAGAAGTCTGACTGCTCAGCCACAGCTACCAGGTAAATCTGGGTGGTACCAACTGCTACCAATGGGTTTACTGCCAACCACCTGTAGTCCTAAATCTTTTGCAGTGGTCCCTAAGGGGTCTGCACAGGTTTCTGCCTAACAGAGGGCAGCTGTAGAATCCCCACTGCCACATCATTTCGATGACACGGATCCACGATCACACCCACGATGGCAGGGTATATTAAGGGAGCGAGTAGGGAATATGCTGGTAAGTAAGTCGAAGAGAGGGACAGTAAGTAAAACAAGGAATAAGCATAAGTTGCAGATGTTTAATACATAAAGGAGCAGGCAGGCCACACTATATCCCGTGGGCCCAGATGTATAAAAACAACTTGTTGAAACTCCTCCCCCCACTTGCGGGAGGGGTGGGGGAATGGATACATGCATTCGAGAAGAACACGGCAGGAGTGCCGTTGGTGATAGGCGATGTAAAAAGTTTGCTAGTGTCCGCCGTCGGTGATCAAGCAGACGCGGTGTGGGAAAAGGCGGGATTTCCGGGAGTAACAATGAGCTGTGACCGCCACAAAGGATCGTCCTTTAACAATGTTCGAGCACAAGTATGGGGCGCACATTTCCGGATATTCCAGATTTACATTTGGTAATGCAATGTACAATGGAGGAGAACGAGGACCCTATGCAATTCATATTGCGGGTGCAGGAGTTGTGGAGAAGCGAAACTGGTACGGCGTGGAACCAATCCACCGCTTTGTTCTATTTTATAATCAAGAAAGGGCTCCCGAAGGAGGTACAGAAGGCCTTGGACAAGATAGCTGGGATAGAAGCCAAGGGTTGGCCTGAAATTCAGAGTATAATTGTGCACCACTGTAGGAGGATCAAAGAGAGAGAAAAGGAGATAGCACAAAAAAGGCTGGCAGACGAAGCGAAACTGGTACAGAATAAATTAGTGAAGGTCGCCGCCATAAGCACCAATGTAGCAACAGATAGGGAGAATGAGGGGGATGAAAGTGCGGGAAACAGAACAGTGGGAATAGCAGCGCTGTGGGCAGCAGGAGAACAAGGACCGTGGAACGGAGAGGAGCAACACAGAGGACCACAGTGGCAAGAAAGGCCGGCGAGAGGAAGAGGTGGGTACGAAGGCCAGAGAGGAGGATTCGGAGGAATGGGGAATAGAGGATTCGGTGGCCAAGGGATGCGAGGAGGACAGCAAGGGTCATGTTGGAACTGTGGGAGATGGGGACACTATTCAAGGGATTGCAGAATGCAGCCCTCAGGGTATTTCCAAGGGCAACCACCCATGGACAATGAACGGGTATGGGGATGCCCACAACCAGGTAGCCTTTATGGATTACCAATGGGAGGGGGAAGACCACAAGACCAATTGTGAACGGAAGGTTATGAAAGGAATGCAAGGGAAAAGGCGAGAAGGTAATCAACCGACACTGAGTGCACACCACCAGATGGAGAGAAAACCACCTGAGAGAGAACACAGTATGACCAAACTTTCGGGACTGGAAGGGATGGTCAGGCCATACGCCTTCCCGGGAACCCACTGGTTTATCAAAATGCGGTTCCGCTCCCAGTGCAGCAGAGGCCGTTGCGGGCCGAACGCCTTCCCAGGCAACCGCTGGGTTGTCACCACGCGGTTCCGCTCACAGTGCGCTGTATCTGCCTTTGATATCCCGCTCCGCGGCTAACCTCCGTTAGCAGCCTTCACTTTGCCTTCCTGACTACTCTTTGCTGCCCGGAAACTTTCAGGGTTCCCTCTGTTCTCACCCCGTCTTTTACACGTACCGCCTTATTCTTTCGGCATTCTGCCGTTCTGTTTTCCCTCGTACTTTACTTACCTTTCGGCGCGCTCGCTGTTCCGTGCTTGCGGTTCCATTTGACTCCGCCCCCTCCGCAACGCTTTGCTTTCTAACCTAATCTTTTCGGGTTCTACAATGTCTCCGGTAAGTAAGGTCTGGTTTCAGATCTACTTCCTTTCTTACTCTCCTCTGGTCTTCTATGCTTACCTTCCCTTTGCTACTTCCTGTTTTCGGCTGAGGACTCGTACGACAGTACTATTCTCTGCTCTCAGTGTACTGCCAAGGATTTCCACATTGGTCCGTTACCAGCCCAGCATTTACCCAGCTCCTGATACGATAGCGCCTGGAATCCATCTACAGGCGTACTTCATCTTTGAAAAGCCCAAAGGTTCTTCAAGGACATTTCTCCAGGGTTTTTTGTGCTGTTCGGCTTTTTCCCTGACGATTGGGGTTTGGCTCCTGGGGGGGGCCCCCGAGACAAGTCCCCATCCCTGTCAAGGTGGCCTCCGAGAGAGCCAGACCTTACTTACATGACATAAAGTCAAAGGAAAGATCAACAAAGGATTCTGCCAGACACACAAGGAAGCAGACTTCCACTTACAAGGACAGTGAATCAGAAGACACAGGTGAGGAGTCGGGGGAGGAAGGAGTTAGGCTCGACAGTCATCCCCTGGACACTACTAAAGACTTGTAGTGCCCCAAGAGAACAGACTCCAATTCTTGCAACTAGCCCATGAGATACATTTGGCTGGTCACTTGAGCTTCAAGAAGACCAAGGAAAGGCTCTCTCTCTACTTTTATTGGCCTAACATGGGGGCTGGAGTAGATAAGTATTGCAAGAGTTGCCACACCTGCCAGACCTCTGGTAAGAGTGGCTCCAAGAACGTGGCACTTTTAGTGCCTCTCCCTGTGGTGGGAGTACCATTTGAGAGGGTGGGAATCGACATTGTTGGTCCTCTTGACCCTCCACCCTCTTCAGGCAACAGGTTCATCCTTGTTGTAGTAGACCATGCTACTAGGTACCCTGAAGCAATTCCTATGAGGACTGTTACAGCTCAGGCTGTGGCTAAGGCCCTCCTTGGTATTTTTACCAGGGTTGGGTTTCCTAAGGAGGTAATATCCGACAGGGAGTCAAATTTTATGTCCAACTACATGAAGGCCATGTGGAAAAACTGTGGAGTTACCTACAAGTTCTCAACAGCATACCACCCTCAGACAAATGGATTGGTTGAAAGGTTTAACAGAACCATGAAGAGCATGATAGGAGCTTTAGAAGACCCCCTTAAGAAAAATTGGGATTTTCTACTGCCATGCCTTCTCTTTGCATATGGAGAAGTCCCTCAGGAGGGAGTGGGTTACAGTCCCTTTGAACCTCTCTATGGCCATCCGGTCAGAGGTCCATTGGCCCTGATCAAGGAGGGGTTGGAGAGTGCTCCTTCCCCCAAGCCAGTCAGAGTGACTGGCTATGTGATAGGACTCTGGAGGAGAATGACACACATGATGGCTGAGGCAAGTGATAACTTGAAAGCAGGAAAGGCTCTTGTTAAGCATTGGCTGGACCAGAAGGCCAACATGGTTGAGTTCACTCAAGACCAGCTAGTTCTTGCTATGGTGCCAACAAGGCATAGGGCCTTGCAGGACAAGTGGATAGGACCCTTCAGGATTGTGGGAAAACTTGGAGAGGTGAACTATCTGGTGGACTTAGGAAATCCTAAGGAGGCTCCCAGAGTCTTTCACACCAACCATCTAAAATATTATGTCTCGAGACCAGAACTGGGAGCTTTGCTTTTAGCTTCAGCTCAAGAGGAGGAGGAGAGTGAACCTCTGCCTGACCTTCTCAGAGGCAAGCCTTTAGATGAGCAAATAGAAGGAGTTAATCTCTCTTCTAATCTGACTTCTGAACAACAGGAGGAGTGCAAAGTTTTGTTAAATCAATTTGCCCCCTTGTTTTCACTTTCAACAAGCTTGACCCTTTGGGCCAGCATGACATAAACACTGGTGACTGTTTAACTGTCAAAGGCAGGGGTTACAGAATGTCAGAAAATGTAAGGACCCGAATCAAAGTAGAGGTCAACAAGATGCTTGATCTCGGGGTAATAGAACCATCTACTAGTCCATGGTGTAGCCCAGTTGTGTTAGTACCAAAGGCAGGATCCAAAGAGTTGAGATTCTGTGTGGACTATAGAGCTCTAAATGCAGTCACCAAGACTGATGCCCATCCTTTGCCAAGGACAGATGAGCTAGTGGACAGACTTGGTTCAGCCAAGTTCCTCAGCACATTTGATCTCATGTCAGGCTATTGGCAAATAGCCCTGACAGACCATGCCAAGGAGAAAACTGCATTCTCCACCCCAGTTGGCTTATACCAGTTTAAGGTTATGCCTTTTGGCTTAAGGAATGCACCTGCTACATTCCAAAGGATGGTTAACCAGGTTCTGGATGGGATGGAGGACTTCTGCATGGTATACTTGGATGACGTTGCAGTGTTCAGCCCTACTTGGAAAGAACATGTTGACCACCTAGAATATGTTTTGCAGGCTCTTGAGAAGGCCCAACTGACCATAAAGGCAAGCAAATGTCAAATTGGTCAGAGTAAAGTGGTCTACCTTGGACATGAGGTAGGAGGTGGTGAAATAAGGCCTTTGCTCAGCAAGATAGAAGCTGTGAAAAATTGGACAACACCTACTACTCAAACCCAGGTGAGAGCCTTCTTAGATCTCCCTGGGTATTATAGGAATTTCATTGAGAACTATGGGACCATAGCTTCTCCACTGAATGTGATCTCCTCTCCTAAATTTCCAAAAAAGGTCAAATGGAATGAGGAGTGCAATCAGGCCTTTGACAGCCTAAAAGGAGCCCTTTGTCAAGCTCCAGTTCTAAGAGCTCCTGACTACCACCAACCCTTAATTGTGGAAACAGATGCTTCCAATACAGGAACAGGTGCAGTCCTTAGTCAACTGGATGACAAAGGTAGGGAACACCTCATTTGCTTCATCAGTAGGAAACTGAAGGAACCAGAGACAAGGTGGGCAACTATTGAGAGAGAATGTTTTGCCATTGTGTGGTCTCTGAAGAGGTTTAGGCCATACTTTTATGGGTCTACTTTCACCATTCAGACTGACCATCAACCCTTGGTTAATGCGAATGAAAGGGGAAAACCCAAAACTGTTAAGATGGTCAATCTGCCTCCAAGGGTATGATTTTACCATTGAGCACAGGTCAGAATGTCACCACCAAAATGCTGATGGTCTCTCTAGGATGTTTTTAACCGACTAGAGGTAAGAGACTCATCCAGGAGTGGATTAGATCCTCCTGTCCCTTAGTCTGGTGGGGGGCGAGTGTTAGGAAGAATTTTCTTCTATGGCTAATTTCCCTTACCTGTAGAGTCCCCCAGCAGCTTTGCTGGATTTTAGGGGTTTATTTTTTTCTCCTGCTAAGAGTGAGACCCTTTTTTCCAACTCTTAGGTAGATTGCTAGTGTGTGTTTTAGGCCATCTTGTGTGCTTATGGTCTATGGGGTTTTTCTCACCCTCATAGGAATCATCTTTTTCATGTGCCGTACCACAGGGGTGTTGCAGCGACCCCCAAACATAGACTCCATACCCTGGGACTGACTACTGTCTCCCAGGGCATGTAAAGTCCCCATTGACTTTACTAGTCAAATCTTATGAACAAAACCAGTACAACCCATCTTACTATGGAGGTACTGGGAAGGGTTAATAGTTTTTCCCTAGTGTTCATTTTTGAGGGGGTACCGTACAGTGCCTCTCTCAAATGTTTCTGGCTGGTGCCAGTGGTTACTACCGAAAATATTTTCCTATGGGATTTTCCCATTGTTCAAGACTACCACTTTTACTGACAGCCTCTAACATACCGCCGGTTTATTTTAATATTAACTTTACTCCGGTAGGTTTTCATTGCCAGAACTTTGATAATATTTCTTTCTCGTGTCTTTCTCTATAGTCCCAACCCAGGTCGGGGATCCTTTGTTCGTCCTTTTGGCGGGCTTCTGCACAGAAGCCCTCCTCTCGGCGTCACTGAGTCTGGGGTAGACAGGGTGTGTGGAAGGGGGAATAGGCACCCTGGACAGGGTTGCCTACGCAACCCAAGTCGCACTCTGCCCTGATAGGCTGGGGGGTTCTCCCACCAGGAGAGCCACCCCACTGTGTGAGTGACAGCTAGGCTGTATGAATGGGGGTCTTGCTGCATAAAAGCAGGGTCCTGAGGACTGGAGGACAAGACGTCGCCACTGGAACTAAGAAGCCGAAGAGGAGAGAAGCCAAAGACATCTGCAACGACTGAACCACCGGAGAAGCACTGCTGCAGATCCTCACCATTTTTCTCCAACGACTCGAGAAGATCTTCACCTGCAAGAGTCTTCTTCCCTTGAGCTGGTGGGGCCAACCAGTTCACCAATCGCCTTCCAGGACCTGCCTTGGTCGAATCGCCAGTGCCAAGCACTAGGAGACCGGATAGCCAGGCACCGGTCCACCCGGTCCGCAATTTAAAGGAGCGAACCTTTTATTTTGTTTGGCAGCACCGCGGCTGGTTTCATCCCTGGGCAGTGCAGTAACTCTAACCTTCCTCCATGACGAAAGCGTCTCTTCCTCTGCTGGATCTCCCGAACTGCAGGAACTGCCAGGAACTACTGCCACCGCAGGAGCCTCTTCAACTTTTTAGGTCCATTGTTCCGCCAGGCCTCCCTTTTCGTTGGGTACTGCTAAAGGTGTTTTAAATCCTTTACCTACCTACTGGGTTGGCTGCCCCTATCATCTAACATTGTCTTTCACCTTCTGCAACCGCCTTTTCGAATCGTTTAACAAAGACTTGACTGCAGCTACAAGAACATTTTGCTCCTGGGCCCTTTGCCCTGTACCACTGAGTCTGGCACAGGCCTATCGACTCTGGCTAAATCTGTTACAACTGCCTTCGCTAGATTGCTCCTCATCTAGAAATGTGTTGGTGCACATAACTCTTATAACCACCTTTTCCTTCCCTCTTTTTAAACTTGTGAAGTGCCATTTTGCTCGGTTTTCACCTCTGTATTATACATGCTAAAGTACTGCCTTGCCTAACTTGTTCACAATCTTCTTGGGAAGTGCTGCTGGTGTGTTTAAGAGTATATTCCTGTATAACTTGGCCTTTCCCTCCCTTTTGAGAAATTGATAGAGAGCCATTTCTGCTTGGTTTTCAATGTGCCGTTTTGCTCAGTTTCCACTCTTGCTCAAACTTGTCTACAATTTAAATAGGGAGTTGTGGATACTTTTCTTGACTAATTTAACTTGCATTTATAATAGTGATTTGAGTGTGAACATCAGAGTGTGAAAATAAATATATATATTTGTTTTGATACAAAGCTTTGGTCAGTGTTTCCTTGTTCCATAGTATTGTAATCCTAATGTGTAAACCCTGAATACTGCTCATCTCCCTCTTGAGATAAGTCTGACTGCTTAACCACAGCTACCAACTAAATCTTTGTGGTACAGACTGATACCAAAGGGGATGTATTGCATATACATGTAGTCTTAATCTTCTGTAGTGCTCCCTAAGGGAACTGCACAGGATTCTGCCTAACAATAAGAGAGGAGTCGGAGATGACCACAAGGTTTTATTGCCTCACAGGAGGGTGAGGGGAGGTGGCCCATGGAGGGCGGCCAGTGTGTGGGAGGGAAAGAGGGAGGAAGGGTGTTAATGAAAAAGGATATGAGTCTTAAAAGCATTAAGATCGTTAGCAGTGCACCATGTCTGAATAGCAGATAGGCAGTAATGAATGAGAGAGGAAGAGGAGGAGGTAGAGAAGGGAAGTTTGAATAAGAGCTGCGTGTCATCCGCATAACAACGGAAGTTAGGAGAGAAGGTAGAGATCAAGTGGGCTAGAGAGGCCAGATAGATGTTGAAAAGCCAAGGCGAGAGGATAGAGACCTGAGGGACTCCGCAGGTGGAGAGTGAGATGGTGGAGAGAAAAGGGCCAAGATGAACCTGGGAAGGTCGGTCCAAGAGGAAGAAGGTCAACCAGTCCAGAGCCAGGTCCGTGATGCCAAGGGTATCACTGAGCCAATTTATCAGGGTGGCATGATTGACCGTATCAAAAGCAGAGGACAGTTCAAGAAGGATGAGAACGGAAGGAAAACTGGAGTCGATATTAGAGAGCAATTGTTCATGGGTGTTCGGGAGAGCAGTTTCCGTGCCTTTGGCAGCTCTGAAGCCAGACTGGTTGTTGTGGAGGCAACCAACAGATTCAGTTGGATAAGCTGGGAGATGGCCAGCAATCTTCAATAGTTAGTCCAGGAAGGAGGTAATGGAGATAGGGTGGTAGTTTGCCGGACTAGGAGGGTCAGCAGAAGGCTTTTTGAAGTGACAGTGCACAAGGGAATGCTTGAGGAGTGAGGGGAAGGATCCAGTAGCAAAGGAGTAATTGAAGAAATCAGCCACGGCTGGAGCAAGGGATACAATATTGTCCTTGATAGTTCTGGAGAACCAGGGGAGCACCTGTTTGGATGAGACTTTCATAGAGCGCACTTGGCTAGAAACCTCATCAAGTGTTATGGGAGAAAAAGAGGAGAGTAGGAGGGGAGGTGAGAGGGAGGCCTGAGAGCAGATGAGGGAGAAGGAAGAGGAGTAGAGAAGAGCTAGGACAAGATGTCCTGAGTTTTAGAAATAAAGTGAGAGGCCAGAGAAGTGCAGAGGAGAGTGGAACCTGCAGTAAGGTTTGCGTGTTCCTTGCAGATGATAAAAAGTTCAGCTGTGTTGATAGTGGCCGCAGAGATGCAGGCTTGGATATAGGCCACGTATGATTGCAGTATTGAAGTCCAAAAATATAAGATCTATATGGCAGATGCTCACAACAGCAACGAGTAGTAAGACCAGTCTCGAGCTGAATCCACTAAGCACAGAGGTATGGGCTAAGTATATAGCAATTAACATGTATGCTGAAATTCCTAAAGACATACATAAACCAGAGGGAGAGGGTGAATGGCCCAATCTTGTTGCAATACAGTGTATCGAAGCATCCATTAGGAGACTAAATAACTCTAGAGCATCGGCCCAAATGGCCTCCCAAATACTGTACCCAAAGGTAACCCAGAGGGATGGCCAAGAATATGAAAGGTTCTTTACGGAAAGGTGTACTGCGGATGTAAAATCCCAAACACATGATGACAGTCCTTTCTTGTGCCAGTGCATAAAAAAGGAACTTGGACTTGTGCAGGCAATTAAGGGAGACGCTCGTCCTGTCCTGTTTTCATGCATTCTTGGACTTGTAGCTTTGCTTATCCCATTACCGGACTAATGGCCTCATTACAAGTTTGGCAGGGTGGGAAAGAAGTAGCAGTCATTCCATCACCAACACTTTTTTGTAGAAAAGGAATTACCACAATTTTTCCTGCCCCGCCAAATCATAGTTTTGGTGGATTTACCGCTAGTGGAATTACTGCATGATAAATTTGCCGGATTTTGGAGGAAAAGTGTCAGATTCAACTCCAGCTGTTGCTGGTGGTAAATCCTCCATTTTACCTCCAAAAATCACCATGATATGATTATGATGTGGCATTTATAACACACCTGTACAAAATGGTTCTAGGCGCGACAAGACAAGGAGGGGGAAACAAAGCAAGGCCAAAATAACGATCTTACTAGGCCTTGTGTCATTCAGATCACGCAAGTGTGGGGAAGAAGAAGGGGAGAAGTGCCAGGGTGGGGAGAAGGGGCAAGTGCAGTTAACTCACAAATGCAGCCAGCGTGTGGCTCATAAGTGTAGAGAGAAGGGGCTGTAGGGTCGCATATACAGACCCTTAAGTGCTGGGGAGCCCGGAGGCAGTGCAAGGGCAACTGAACATTCAGGAGCCTGGGCCTGAGTTCAGAGGGTGGCCAGGTGACAAGTGGGCAGAGCAGACAGGTGCATCAGCAGGCGAGAGGAAGAGAGAAAGCGGAAGTGAAAAGGAAGGTCTTGTGTTGCTCCCGGAACTGGAGATGGTTCTGCTCAAGTTTGAGAGAGGCAGTAGGCTGTTCCAGAGGGAGGCCCCAGCCGAGGAGATAGATCTGCCCCCAACTCTCTGCTTGGAGAAGCGTCTGACCCTCATAGAGTTAAAGGTGGATGAGCGGAGAGCTTGAGAAGGAAGATGTTCTGGAAGAGAAAGTTGGAGGAATAGCGGTCCCAGACCCCAGAAAGCATTGTGGATGATGCAGAGGGTCTTGAAGTTGATCCTTACAGCCATGGAGAGCCAGTGAAGAGATTTCAGAGACGGAGAGATACGATCCCTGGGCTTGAGGCCAAGCCAAGTCTTGCAATCCTGTTCTGGATACGTTGTAAAGGTCGAAGAGTAGAGGCAGGAAGATTTAGAGCTCTTGAGAAAATGAGCTTCTGAGGGAAACTGAGAAAAAGAAGACTACCTCTCAGGAGGTGCAGCTGATAGTTTGACTTCTTAGAGATATCAGAAATGTGAGGAGAAGAGGAGAAGGTGGAGTCGAAGATGACACCAAGGTTCTTAGCCTCACAGGAAGGAACAGGAAGAGGGCCCAGAGTGGGCAGCCAGAGAGAGAGAGGAAAGGAGGGAGCGAGTGTCCCAATGAGGAGGATCTCAGTCTTACTGGCATTAAGACAGAGATCATTGGCGGCACACCATTCCTGAATTGCAGCCAGACAGTCTGGTATGAGAGACGAAGCTGAGGGGAGCCTGAAAAAGAGTGAGTGTCATCCGCATATCATTGAAAATTGGAGCAGAAAGTAGCGATGCCGTGGGCAAGAGGTGCCAGGTAGTGGTTGAAGAGAGGTTAGACACCTGGTGAACACCACAAGTAGGGAGAGATAGAAGAGAGTAAAGACCCCAGTTGGACCTGAAGGGTCGGTCGTTGAGAAAGTAGGTTAACCAGGCCAGGGCCTGATCAGTAATACCAAGTTTGTTGCGGAGACGATTGAGCACGATGGCATGGTTGACTGTGCCATAATCAGTGGATAGATCGAAGGAGAATGGAGACAGAAGGGAGATTATAGTGAAGATTGGAGAGCAAATCTTCATGGGTGTTCAGGAGAGCAGTTTCCATGCTTATGGCAGATCTGAAGCCAGACTGGTGGTCACGGAGGCAACCAACAGATTCAGTGTGTAGATTAAGCTGGGAGATGAACAGATTTTCCAAGAGTTTGCACAGGAAAGGAGTGATGGAGATCGAGGGATAGTTAGCCGGAGAGGACGGATCGGCCGAGGACTTCTTTAGAAGGGGGTGAACAAGAGAGTGCTTACGGGGGGAGGGGAAGTTCCAGTGTCAAAGCAGTGATTGCAGAAATTGCCTGAAGCTGGAGCAAGGGTGTCGATGTGATTCTTGATTGTTCTGCATGAGCAGGGGCGAATCTGCTTTGACAAGACTTTCATAGATCAGACTTGTCTAGAAACCTTGTCAGGGGTGAACAGGTGAAAGGAGGAGAAAGGATGAGGAGAGATGGCCTAAGACAGGCCAGGAGTGGTAGAGGAGGCGGAACAGGAGGTAGAGGAAGAACAGTATGTCCTGAGTTTTAGTAGTGAAATGAGAGGCCAAGGCCATGCAGAGGGCCTGTGAGGGAACAGGAAAGGTAGAGACCGCAGCAGGATTTGCCATCTCCTTGCAGATTTTGAAAAGTTTGGCCGAGTTGTTAGATGCCGCATGTAGTGAGGACAGAGAGTATGTACTGGCTTTGGAGCAGGCAGCAGGCCAGTTTTTCAGGAGGTGTGTCTGACGCCCTCCTCTTCCTCTCTGCTGCCCTACACTTGCATTTAAGGGTGGCGAGGTCAGAATCGTACAAAGAGTTACACTTGGATTTGGGCTTCAAGCAGATCCTCATGACAGGCGAGAGAACATCCACAGTGTTAGAAATAGAGAGACTAAGGTTAGAGAGGGCTGTGTCAGGGTGTGAGTCAGCCAAAGGTGCAGGAGGAGAAAAGAATGTAGCAGTGAAAGACTCAACTGACACACGCTTCATGGTTCGGATGACCGAGAAGGTAGGTGGCAGTGCTGGAGTAAGCTTGACCTTCGGGGAAGAGAGAGAGGTGGGGAGAAAGGAGAAAGTGATCACTCCAAGAGAGAAGAGTGGTGAGAGGGTTAAAGAAGGATAGGTCTGAGGGGATCAGAACATCCAGGGTGTGCCCTGCAGAGTGATTCGGGCCAGAGGGAAGAATAGAAAGAGAGAGAGAATCGCAGAGGTTGCATAAGAGTCCTGAATAAGGGAAAGGATGTTCAAGTCTCTGAGGAGGAGAAGTTGAGAGGTAGAGGCAAGGAGCGAGGAGGAGAGGTCAGCCCACTCAGAGAGGAAAAGGGCGACCTGGCCAGGCGGCCTGTAGACATTGGCCACAGTGAGAGAGAGGCCAGGAGAGATAGAGAGCCTTCAGACCAGGCAATCAAAGGAGGACTAGTGCTGCATTGGAATGATAGAAGCAGGGATCCACTCTGGGAAAATCAAGGCTACACCCCCACTGGGACAGTTGGTTCTGGGTACAGAGAGTAGCCATCGGGAAGGAGAGTGTCGAACTGGCTGTGCAGAGCTGGCCATGAACCAAGTCTCTGTGAGACTGAGTAGATCCAAATCAAGCTCTTCCAGGAGACGGCAGATATCAAAGGAGTGTTTGACAGCTGAATGAGAGTTGCGAGTAGCGATGTGGAGCATTTCGTCACATTTGGGAAATTACACCACGCGAACACTCGATTTACTGCCGAATTACCACCAAACTTGTAATGAGGCCCTAAGTACCTCAGCGTGCAAATATGACTGCATGACAGGGAGAACTATGTATGTATGCTGTGAGGGAGCACTATGGCATGTATGCTGTGAGGGAGCACTATGCATGTATGCTATGAGGGAGCACTATGCACGTATGCTGTGAGGGAGCACTATGGCATGTATGCCGTGAGGGAGCACTATGCACGTATGCCGTGAGGGAGCACTATGGCATGTATGCCGTGAGGGAGCACTATGCACGTATGCCGTGAGGGAGCACTATGCATGTATGCCGTGAGGGAGCACTATGCATGTATGCCGTGAGGGAGCACTATGGCATGTATGCCGTGAGGGAGCACTATGCATGTATGCCGTGAGGGAGCACTATGGCATGTATGCTGTGAGGGAGCACTATGGCATGTATGCCGTGAGGGAGCACTATGGCATGTATGCCGTGAGGGAGCACTATGCATGTATGCTGTGAGGGAGCACTATGGCATGTATGCCGTGAGGGAGCACTATGCATGTATGCTGTGAGGGAGCACTATGCATGTATGCCGTGAGGGAGCACTATGGCATGTATGCTGTGAGGGAGCACTCTGCATGTATGCTGTGAGGGAGCACTATGGCATGTATGCTGTGAGGGAGCACTATGCATGTATGCTGTGAGGGAGCACTATGGCATGTATGCTGTGAGGAAGCACTATGCATGTATGCTGTGAGGGAGCACTATGGCATGTATGCCGTGAGGGAGCACTATGGCATGTATGCCGTGAGGGAGCACTATGCATGTATGCCGTGAGGGAGCACTATGGCATGTATGCCGTGAGGGAGCACTATGCATGTATGCCGTGAGGGAGCACTATGGCATGTATGCCGTGAGAAAGCACTATGCATGTATGCCGTGAGGGAGCACTATGCATGTATGCTGTGAGGGAGCACTATGCATGTATGCTGTGAGGGAGCACTATGGCATGTATGCTGTGAGGGAGCACTATGGCATGTATGCCGTGAGGGAGCACTATGGCATGTATGCTGTGAGAGAGCACTATCCATGTATGCTGTGAGGGAGCACTATGGCATGTATGTCGTGAGGGAGCACTATGGCATGTATGCCGTGAGGGAGCACTTGTCAGGGGTCTGGCCGGAGATCACAGGGCAAAATCTATCAGCCTGGTTCATGGAATTTTTGCACGGTTCAAAGTCACTTTGCACTGCTGAAAAGTGACTTTGCACTGCTGACAAAGCCTGATTCATGGAACTGTGTCCCTTTTCACTTTTCAGCAGTGCAAAGTCATTTTGAACCATGCAGAAATTCCATGATTCGGGCCCTATATCTCACAATCTGCACTGTAGATTCAGGGAGATTCCTGAGGCAACGCTAGCATATAACAGAAACTGGGTACATACCAAGCTTATCTCAGTTGAGACAGGCATTCAAAGGAACTGCAGGGGCAGGAGCTGGCTGTAAACAAAGAGGCAGAGAGAAATCAAAGACAAGCAAATACACTGGGCAACATGGATTGATCAGAAGAAAACAGTGGACCAAGATGTAATACAGGTGGAAAGCAGTATTGAAAGAAGTAACCAGGTACAGGACAGGATAGAGAAACAAAGTACAAAGCAGAGGCTTGAATATCAGAATAAACAAGGCAAAGGACTCAGGCAAGATAGGTTGCTGCCAATACAGTGCATAGGAGGGATTCAAGAAACTCAGAGTACTTAAGAACAGGCACTAGAAATATGGACTGAAGTCAGGTAATATCGCAGGTAAAGAACAAATAGGAAAACTTCAAGAGGCTGGGATTGCAGAGAGAAAAGCTAGGCAGAAACAGGACAAGTCTGTGAAACATAAATGCTTGCAGAAAACAGTGTTTACAGAAAGGCAGAAAAGATATCAGTAAAGAACTGAATGTCTTTAATAGCAAAACAGGACAAGGTTTCAGAAGTTAAAAGCTGGAAATCAAGGGAAGGTTCAAAAACAGGCAGACTGCAAAAGCAGACTGCAAAGGGTGCTGCAGCCAGCAACAGCAAACAGTACTTAAAAGCCAAAACCGGGATATTCAGGAAAGGTTCAAATACTGGTCACAGGAGCCCAAAAACGAACTCCCAGTGGAAGCAGTTGACTGACAATTGCTGACAATTGCTTCGGTTCAAAGTGAGCTTATAAAGGCCCTCCAAGCCAACAGCCCAACAGGGGAGAGCTGATTGCAGTCTCAATTAATCCCAGCCCTGGTTTCAGAAGCTTGCATCAGTGGTTTGTAATGAAGGGTTCTCCAGCTCTCTGCAGCTGAGCCTGCATTAGCTTGGAACAGGCGAATGCAATCAGTGCCTTTCCAGCTCTTAGTAGCTTGCCGCAAACAAATGTACTTAGTTGCCTCCTCCAGCCCTCTGCCTTTTGACAGCATACATGTACCAGAACGCATTTGCTGGTTTACCCAAAACCCGGAATGGAACTTGAAATTAAATGTGTCCAAAGCTGCAGCGGTAAAACAAGGGAAATTAATGCAGAGGCACTTTGCAGGTTTTAACTTTGCAAGTATAACATAAACAGAGCCTCTGAATGTGCGCATGTAGCGGTGCTGGATGGTACGTGGGCAGGATTGTGACAGCACTATAGCGAGCACTACGGCATGTATGCCATGAGGGAGCACTAGCACTATGGCATGCATGCCGTGAGGGAGCATTATGGCATGTATGCCATGAGGAAGCACTAGCACTATGGCATGCATGCCGTGAGGGAGCATTATGGCATGTATGCCATGAGGAAGCACTAGCACTTTGGCATGTATTCTATTAGGGAGCATTATGGCCTGTATGCCATGAGGCAACACTATAGCATGTATGCCGTGAAGGAGCACTATGGCATGCATACTGTGAGGGAGCACATTGGTATGAATGTCCCAGGAGAGAGCACTATCGCATGTATGCCAAGAGGGAGCATTATGGAATGTATGCCGTGAGGGAGCACTATGCCATGTATGTGGTGAGGGAACACTATGACATGCATGCCATGAGGGAGCACTATGGAATGTATGCCACGAGGTAGCATTATGGCATGTATGCCGTGAGGGAGCACTATGGCATGTATGCCATGAGCGAGCATTATGATGCAAGCTACTGAAACCAGGGCTGGGATTAATTTAGACTGCAATCAGCGCCTCCCTGTTGGGCTGTTGGCTTGGAGGGCCTTTATAAGCTCCCTCACGGCAAACTAGAACTATGGCATGTATGCCGTGAGGGAGAATTATGGCATGTATGCCGTGAGGGAGAACTATGGCATGTATCCCGTGATGGGAGCACTATCGCATGTATGCCGTGATGGAACACTATAGCATGTATGCCGTGAGGGAGCACTATGGCATGTATGCCGTGAGGGAGATTTATGGCATGTATGACATGAGGGAGTACTATGGCATGCATACTGTGAGGGAGCAGTATGGTATGAATGTCCAAGGAGAGAGCACTATAGCATGTATGCCGTGAGGGAGCACTACACCATGTATGTGGGGAGGGAACACTAGGGCATGCATGCCGTGAGGGAGCACTATGACATGTATGCCATGAAGGAGCATTATGGCATTAATGTCGTGAGGGAGAACTATGGCATGTATGCCGTGAGGGAGCACTAGCACTATGGCATGCATCCTGTGAGGGGGCATTATGGCATGTATGCCGTGAGGGAGCACTAGCACTATCGCATGTATGCTGTGAAGGAGCACTATGGCATGTATGCCGTGAGGGAGCACTATGACATGTATACCAGGAGGGAGAACTATGGCATGTATACTGTGAGGGAGCACAATGGCATGTATACCATGAGGGAGAATTATGGCATGCATGCCATGAGGGAGCATTATGGCATGCATACTGTGAGAGAGCACTATTTTATGAATGTCCCAGGAAAGAGCACTATCGCATGTATGCTGTGAGGGGGCATGATGGCATGTATGCTGTGAGGGAGCACTATGCCATGTATGCTGTGAGGGAACACTATGCCATGTATGCCATGAGGGAGCATTAGTACTATGGCATGCATGCTGTGAGGGAACATTATGGCATGTTGTTAGGGAGAATTCTCTGTATAGGCTAATTTCCCAAACCTAGTGAGTCCCCCAGCAGCTTTGCTGGATTTTTGGAGTTTATTATTTTCTCCTGCTAAGAGTGAGACTCTTTTTCTCCCACTCTTGGGCATGATTTGAGAATGTCCTTTGACTTTGTAATGTCTTTTATGGGCTATGGGGTCTTTTACTCCATAGGGCTTCATGTGTTTTTGGTATGTGTGTTACACAGCACCCTCAGTGCAGTAACACAGGGGTGTCATAGTGACCCCCAAACAGACTCCATATCCTGGGACTGACTACTGTCTCCCAGGGCATGTAAAGTGACCATTGACTTTACTAGTCTTAAATTGTGAACAGAACCAGTACAAACCATCATATTGTGGAAGTACTGGTAGGGGTAATTCGATTGCCCCTGGGTCTGTTTTTTTAAGGGGGCACTGTCCAGTCCCCCCTTGTCGAGTTTCTGGCTGGTGGCAGTGGTTACCACGCAAAATATTCCACCGGAATATTTCCTATGGGATTTTCCCATTCATTTTAAACGCAACACTTTTTGGTGCAATGTTAAAGATACCGCTGGGTTATTTAATATTTATTCCCCGGTTGGGTCTTTTTGCCAGGACTCGGTTTTAAAATGGCGTTTGTGTTCTGTTCGCCTCTGTAACTCCAACCCAAGTCGAGCACTTTGTTTCACTTTTGGCGGGCATCTGCACAGAAGCCTCCAAAAGTGGTGCCACTCTGTCTGGGTCTACAGGATGTGTGGGAGGGGGGAATAGGCACCCTGGACTAAGTTGCCTCGGCAACTCAAGTCGCACTCTTGTGTGATTGGCCCAGTGGTGAGCCGCCCGGCTCACCACTTACATGTTTGAGTGACAGCTAGGACTGGTGAATGGGGGTTTTCTGCATAAAAGCAGGGCTTTGGGGACTGGAACTTCAGAAGTCGCCACAGGACCTAAAGAATCCGAAGAGGGAGAAGCTGAGCTGGCCTGCAATGGCGACACCATCGGTGGAGCCCTGCTGAAACGACTCACCACTTCCCAACGACAGAGAAGATCTTCTTCCAGGAGAGTCTTCTTCCTTTGAGCTGGTGGGGTTAACCAGTTCGCCCTCTTTTCGCCTTCCTGGATCGTCTCGTGGTCAAATCGCCTGTGCCAAGCACCCCGGCGGCCGGATAGCCACGCTTCACCACTACCGCAAATAAAAGGGTAGTACCTTTTAACCGGGAAACTCCGCGGCCGGTTTCTTCCCTGACAGTGCAACGACCTCCAGCTTTCCTCCACGTTGAGATCTTCTCTTCCCCTAGATGAAGCACCGACTTGCACCCGCTGCCAGGAACAACTGCCCCCACTGGAGCTTTCTCACTATTTCAGGTACTGTGTCCCGCCTGGTCTCCCTTGTAACAGACTGTTCAAGGTGTCCCGTAAATCCTTGACTCTCTATCCTGGGGTGACCTGGGACCTGTTAACTAACTTTTCTGAACTGATCTAACTCCTTTTTGAACTATCTGCAAAGACATTTAAAGTGTACTTGAACTGTGTGATCTTGGGCACATTCCGCCTTGCTCTTTCCAAGAGTGGGCCTGGCCTATGAACTTTTTGCTGTACAGTAGACCCTGCCTTTCTTGACTTGCTGTGGTTCTGTTAAAAGTGTTGGTATTGTGTGCTTACTATTTCTGCCTTTTCTCTCCCTTTTTAAATAATTATTGGAGTGCCATCTTGGTTAAGCGCTCACCTCTGTGTTGATAATGTGTGTTCTTTTCCTAAGACTTGTCGAATAATTAATCAGGGAGATGTATATATTTCTAGTGACTGTGTTTGAACTTGCTTGACATATTAGTGCCAGTGTATTTTTACAAGTGTGTTTTTAAATAAATAATTATATACTTTTATACCAAAGCTCTGGTCAGTGTTTGCTTGTGCTACTGTATTTTTGTACCTAATGTGTATACTCTATATACTGCCTAACTCTTCTTGAGAAAAGTCTGACTGCTCAGCCACAGCTACCAGGTAAATCTGGGTGGTACAGACTGCTACCAATTGGGTTTACTGCTAACACCTGTAGTCTTAAGCTTTTTGCACTGGTCCCTAAGGGAACTGCACAGGTTTCTGCCTAACACATGTATGCCATGAGGGAGCACTATGGCATGTATGCCAAGATGTAGCATTATGGCATGTATGCTGTGAGGGAGCACTATGGCATGTATGCCGTGAGGGAGCACTAGAACTATGGCATGTATGCCGTGACGGAGCACTATGACATGTTTGTCACGAGGGAGAACTATGGTATGTATGTCCTGGGAGAGAGCACTTTTGCATGTATGCCGTGAGGGGGCATTATGGCATGCATGCAGTGATGGGGCACTATGACATGCATGCCGTGAGGGAGCACTATGGTCTGTATGCCACGAGGTAGCATTATGGCATGTATGCCGTGAGGGAGCACTATGGCATGTATGCCGTGATGGGAGCACTATCGCATGTATGCCGTGATGGAACACTATAGCATGTATGTCGTGAGGGAGCACTATGGCATGCATACTGTGAGGGAGCACTATGGTATGAATGTCCCAGGAGGGAGCACTATAGCAGGTATGCCGTGAGGGAACACTATGACATGTATGCCATGAGGGAGCACTATGACATGTATGCCATGAGGGAGCATTATGGCATGTATGTTGTGAGGGAGTACTATGCCATGTATGCCGTGAGGGAGCACTATAGCATGTATGCCATGAAGGAGCACTATGGCATGTATGCCGTGAAGGAGCACTATAGCATGTATGGCATGAGGGAGCACTAGAACTATGTCATGTATGCCGTGAGGGAGCACTAGAACTATGGCATGTATGCCGTGAGGGAGCATTATGGCATGAGGGAGCACTATGGCATGTATAGCATGAGGGAGCATTAGAACTATGGCATGTATGCCGTGAGGGAGCACTATGGCATGCATACCGTGACAGAGCTCTTTGGCATGCAGGCTATGAGGGAGCACTATGGCATGTATGCCGTGAGGGAGAATTATGGCATGTATGCCATGAGGGAGCACTATGGAATGTATTGTATTGTATTTGGTTATTTATATAGCGCTCTTTCCCCACTTGTGTGGCCTCAATGTGCTTTTGCCTCGGTTGAACGCCCTTGGTGACCGCATAAAGTCAGCAAGGCTACACAAAATGTCACACAATCCCCCACAGGCGAGATGAAACAATTAAAAAAATCGGAGTGTGGCAGTCAAACCAACTTACTAGTAGCAAGCCATGATCAAGCATCTCAAGCTAACACCATCAATGGCTCCCCGCAAGCAGTTGTCGTGATACCGCTGAGCATTAAGGGCCAGACCAACCATCTCAGCATTGCTGGTAAGGAGTTAATCGTGGATATACCCACGGTAACACCAGTACTGGACCATAATCAAGATAAACACAGCGAATCACGAGCTTTTGAAAGCAATCCTAATCCTACTCCCAAGCAAGCTGTCAAGCGGAATGTGTGTTTAAAAAACTCTGAATGCCTTGCATTAAGGACCCCAGCACTCATGCGTTTGCCATGGACCATCGCAATCTTGTTATCGCCAACATTCCGAAAACCATTGCTAAAGAGTCTAGAGAAACATTAAGAAACAAAGTCCTAGCATGGCTGCGCCAACGCACAGGACCAGGCACTGTCAGACTCTCGGATTTAAAAGTCATTCATCATGTTGATCTGAGCCACTGGTGTTCCATGCCAAATAGTGATTGTGTTATAGGAGGGTGTGGGTTTAGCTCGCTCCCCCGCTATATCGATCGGTGCAATTACTTCCCGAAAGGGGAAACAAACTGTAGTTTAATTTTTTAAGTATTCTTCTAGTGGAAAATATGATGTTATATGCTAGCCTTATTTTTAGTCATGGTCACAATATGGGCTTGCTTTTCTGGTCACCTAGTGGGTCTATACTGGTTTAGGTTGTACTTTTATTATGTTTTATGTTCTATGTTACTTGTTGTTTGTATTATTGTTTGTTATGTTACGCGCCATCACACCTACGTGTCTATTGTGCGCTATACAAATAAAATAAAGTAAAAGTAAAGTAAAGTCAATGTGGTTGGAAAGTCGAGGTCAGTTTAGCTTAGGAGATGCATGTGTGCATGTTGCCGTTCTAGGACTTGGCCGTGCCTGCGGCCTGTGTCCACACTAGTGGTGTGTAGATATACGTACCGTAGGCTGCAAAATTGCTCAGCTCGGGCAATATATGTCCAGGTCTAGAATTGAGAGTCCTATACCCGTGGGCCTAGCTTTCATACTGTAGCAGGTATCCGCATATATTAAACAGAGATGGAGGCTACACCTAAATTCGAGAATCCTGTATAGTGGGAGAAAGGCCTATGTTTCACAGTGCAGTAGGTTTAGGCATATGGTAAACAAAGACTGAGGCTATGCCTAAATCTGAGAATCATGTACAGTGGGAGAGAGGTCCAGACATCAAAATGCAGTAGGTTTAATCATACTGTAAACAAAGATGGAAGCTAGGAGGCTACACCTGTATTTGGAAATCATGTATAGTGTGCAACAAGCTTCGGCCTGGGGCGGGCAGGAGCACGGTGGGAATGTGGCGAGTGTGCCACACCTGAATTGCTTGTCCGGTGGGGGTGTTGTTGTGGGTGGGTTGATGGTGGGTCAGGTGTGCCACAACGAAAGCTGCTGGTTTACCTGGAGTACCAGTCGGTGGTGTGGCAGGAGAAACCGTTGCGAGCGCTGCCGGCCCCATAGTTGTTATTGATGCGCGGGCGTTTATTAGTGGTTTATTAATGCGGAGCAGTGGATTAAGAGAGTTTTGGGAAGAGTCAGGTTTTAAGTGCCTTCCTGAATTTCAGGTGGTTTTCCGTGTTGCGAGGAATTTCAGATGATTGGCACTTGGACGGAGAGGGAGGAACCGCCAAGTCTAATGGATCTGTGGGGTGGGATCACTAGGCAAAAATCAGTGCGAGATCGAGGTTCCTGGAAGGTTGGTAGGGGACAATTTTGTCCCAGAGGAATTCAGGGCCGGTGTTGCAGACTGCGCGGTGAGTGATAATGGCTTTGAAGGTGAAGCGTCGGGGAAATAGGGAGCCAGTGGAGGGCTCTCAGGGTAGGGCTGATGTGCTCTCTGGCGGGCAGGTTAATGAGTAGGCGTGCTGCCGCATTTTGGATTCTTTGGAGTTTCCTTTGGTTGGATGCTGGGGTTCCTAGGTAGAGGCAGTTTGCGTAGTCTAGGCGGGAAAGGATGATGGAGTTGATGGCTGAGAAACAATGGGGATAAGTGAAGTAGGGGAAGAGCCGCCTAAGGATACGTAGGTGGAAGAAACAGGTTTTGGATACGCTGGTGGTGTGTTTGGTGAGGGATAAATCTGAGTCGAATTTGCATCCAAGGTTTTTAACAACGTTAGAGGGTGCAGGTGCTTGTCCTAGTGATTTGGGCCATAGGATTGGTTCGGGGATGAGTGATGTTTTCCTGCAGACTAGGGTTTCAGTTTTCTCAGGGTTGAGGATGAGGTGGTTGGTCGTCATCCAGTGATCAATGCCCGAGAGATACGATGACAAGTCCGGGCTGACAAAGCCTTTGGAGTTTGGGATTTTGAGGATGATCTGGGTAGCATCTGCATAGTTGTAGCAGGTAAGGTTGTACGAGCAGATGATTGTGGGAATGGTTTGTATGTAGAAATTGAAAATTTGCGGTGACGTGGACGCTCCTTGGCCGACTCCTTTACAAACTGGATATGATATGGATGTGAACTGGTCGAGATGAATGATTTGCGACCGGTTAGAGATATAGGAGGAGATCCACGAAAGGACTATGCTTGTGAATCCTAGTGTTTGTAGTCTGACTAATAGAATCGAGTGAATAACGGTATCGAAGGCTGCGGAAAGATCTAACCGAATGAGAACCGCAAAGCTGTCTGCGTCGGCTGTTCTTTTTAGGCCGTCCCAGATGGAGACTAGTGAGGATTCTGTTCCCCTTAGTGGTCTGAAACCGGATTGCGCTTGGTCTAGCAGGTTGTTGGCTTCGTCAAATTGGCCAAGCTGTGTGTAAGCCGCGCAGTCAATCAATTTTACGATGAAACGCGTATTGGAGATAGGTCGATATTTTTGGGGGCGAAGGTCAAGGGTCGGTTTTTTGAGAATGGGTTTGGTGTAGAATGTTTTTAGGGCTTTTGGGAAAGATCTTAATGTGAGTGATTAAGGATTGTGTGAGCGATGTTACCTGCACAGGTGGTCGTTAGTATTTTTTGAGCATTAAGGGTAGGCACGGGTATTCAGGGGAGCCTGAAGGGCGGCTGACTGCTACAAGCGAGAGAAATTCTTGCTGTGTGATGGGGGAGAAAGTGTCAAAAGAAGAAAGTGAGTGTGGGGGGGTGGTTGGGGGGCTGCGGATGCTGGGCGGTGGCAGGAGGGTTTCAAGTTTGGCTATGATGGCATTGTGCCTTTGGTTTGCAGCATTGTAGAAGTGGAGTGAGAGTGTGTGGCATAAGGCTTGAGAGCTTGGAATGGACAGTCCAGAGCATGGGGGGGATTTTAATTCTGCTAAGATTTTATGTAGTTCCTTACTTGGGTTGCATTTTGGATTCGGTTCACTTAGAAAGATTTCTTGCTTTTTCTGATTTCCGATCTGCAAATCCTGGTTGTCCTCGCTAGGGTGGTTTTGTTTGGGCTGAGGAGTCGGCTCTCTAGGCCCGTTCCAGGTGGTGCTTGAGAGGTTTGAGATTGGGGGTGAACCACCTCGGTGTTGGTCCAGATCTCTGCGCGGTATGTTTTGACGGGGTGAGGGATTCGAGGGCATTGGTAAACCAGAGGTCGGAAGAGTCTATTGGTTGGGGTCCTTCTGCGAGGAAGAGTGAGTTGAGGGAGTTGCTGAGAGAGAATTCGATATCTGGGGTGATTACCACTTTGTTTCATAGTGGGAAAGCAGAGGGGGCTTTTGGTGGTGGACGTGTGGGCTGTTGCCCGCTGGCCACAGTGTTGAGTGGTATAGTGAAACAGAGTTCTGCGTGATCCGTCCAGGATAGGGGGCGCGGCGTCTGGTTAGATATGTTTGGGGTGCTCAATATTGCGTCGAGGGTGTGGCCTCTCGTGTGGGTGGGAGTGGAGGTGTGGTGTTTCAGATTGAGTGGATCTAGGCTGTCTGTGAATGCTGTGGTCATAGGGTTTGATGGGGAGTCGAACAATATGTTGACATCTCCGAGGATGGTGAGGGTTGGATGTAGGATGAGGTTGGCGGCCAGTGCTATACAAAATGTGTCTGTGCAGTTTCTTTTATAGCCAGGGGGTCTGTAGATGAGTCGTAAGCTGTGTGAGGCTGATGGTGTGAGTTGGAGTTTTACCAGGAGGGATTTGTAGTCTGTGGTGCTGGTGGAGGTGTCCATGGTTATTAGCTTAAATTTGTCTTTGTGTAGTTTTGCAAGTCCTCCTCCCCTTCGTGATCTGTTCCAGACGGTGAGGATGTAACCTGGTGGGAAGGTCTCATGCGCAAGTCATCCGAGTACCAGGTTTCTGTAATGAAAAGGATGTCTGGGTTTTCTTCTGTGATGAGGTCATAGATGTGGAGTTTGTTTTTGGAAACTGACCTGGCGTTGATGAGGGTGCAAGATATTTCGTGGGATGTCTTTGTGGGTAGATGGTGTGAAGGGATGGGGGGACAGAGTGTGATGAGGGGGCTGAAGTGGGGGGAGGATGAGAAGGGAGGAGGTGTGGTGTAGGGAAGAGTGAGCAGTTGGAATGGGGACTGGCAATGGGGCGGTGAGGTGTGGCGATGATGAAGCAGTTGGAATCGGTAGACGGGGGAGCGCTAGGACTGGGTTCGGCGCGGGCAGGGAGATTTCACTCCTATATTGCGGTGGCAGGAGTTGTGAACTGTGACAAGGAACGGATGAGGCTAGGAGGGGCATTAGGTGCCTGCGGTCTCGCCCTTTCCTTGCATTATGAGCAGTCATGGGAGTATGGGAGAGAGTGGGTGGTTCTCTGGTGGATGGGGTATTGGCTAGGACTTCTCTTGCTGCGCGAAGGGTGGGGAAGTGTGAGTGGGGGTGGTGGGTAGTTGAGTGAGGGACGTGCGCACAGGAGGTGTCGAGGGTCTGTTTCTGGCGTGGTTGGAATGTGATAGGCATGTTAGGTGTCCTTCTGCATTCTCTGGTGTGTTCCGTGGGGGGATGCGTCTTTCCATCTTGCAGCTCTTATTTGTGCCGAGCAGGATCTACAGCTGGGGGAGAGTGGAACACTTTGACGCAGGAAAGAGCGGAGAGGGCGGGGAAAAAGAGGGGGGTGAGGGATGCAAGTTAAAGTTGTGCTGTGGAAGGCGGTGGGCTGTGTAATGGGGAGGTAGTGAAAGACTGTGGTGGGTCTCGTTGGGGCTAGAGGTGCGCCAAGGGGCTGCACTGTGGTGGCCTGTGAGTGACATGGCGCCTAGATGACTGTCGCGCAGTTGAGGCCTAGGATTCACAATGGAGTTTGAGAAGAAGGTGGGACAGGACTACCTTTGTGTACAAGACGGAACACAGCTAGATCTGAGCGTCCTATGTATTGGGAAAAGGGGGGAAAGGCCTACACCTAACAATGCAATTTGGATACAAGACAAGACACGGATAGATTTGAGAGTCCTGTATAGTGGGAGAGAGGAAGGCAGTGGGAGTAATCTCAGTATCGAATGGGTTTAAGTATCTTTGTAAGTAGGCGGGCTTCTAAGCCACTCCTACCGTACTCGTCGCTGATGGTTGACGGTGGCTGGACACTGGCTTCCCTGCTGACACCTGCAGACACCATATGGAGCCACCTCTTGTGGGAGCCGCCCTTTGCCTTGGGGCCCTTAGTCGCAGGGGCTGCACGGGCAGAGGGCTGCCCTGGGAAGAGGGTTAAAGCACCAATATGTGTTTACTCCCTCTGTCCCTGTTAGGTGTTAGGTGTATGTAATTTTCCCTCCATGTGTCAACCCCCAAACTTTTTGCTGCTGTTTAGACCCCAGTGACTGACTTTGCCAGAGAAGCACAGCCTTCAGCTGCACTCCTCTGGGCTTTCGCTCACTTTTTATGGGGAAACTGACATGCCCTTAAGATAGTCAGTACTGGGAGACTTTGCTTCCCTTAGTCCTTTCCTCATGTTGCAACTTTTGTGCAACATGTAACAAGTGTGCAATGTAACTTACCTTACAGCACACTTGGGTCTCTAGTCATTTCCAAAGGCCCTAGAAACTCTCGCTGGACTTTTTATGAACTGTGCAGATGTGTCATGGACAGGACTGGTGGCAGCTATCGTTTCGCATTATTTTTAACCCTTTCTTGGCATGTTAACCGTGTTAACCGTGCTTGGCACCAATAGGTGGCCTGGCTCCAAAATGGCCATGCCACGAGGTTCTTTGTCCTGTCCTTTGGCCATCTTGCCCCTTCACCTTCCCCAGGTCGAGCCGGCAAGGGCCAGTCCTAAATTGTTCATGCAGTTTCGCGCGAATCCCAATGCTTTCGCGGGCTTATGCATGCCTTGTGTGTGTGCCACCAGGAAGTGGGCTGGAATGTCTGATTCCAATACACATCCTGGGTGCCAGAGAGTCTGGAGTTCCCTGAATGCCTGAGACCACTGTGGTCCATGATTGGTCCACGTACGGAGTGTGTGTTTGTGAGCAGATCTCCCATTGGGTCCTCTCTGTTTTGGCGCGAAGAGAACTTTGGATAAGAGGAGGCTGAAAACACCACTGCCATGTCGATCTCCTGAGTTCACACCGAACAAAGGATAGGAGCCAAGTATCCTGCAACAAGAAGACGAGTCGAGGAACCGCTGGTGACCAGCTGGAAGGTTTGGCACCCTAAGTCCCCTGTCGTCCCGTGGGACCCCTCTGCATCTGATTGTCCTAGAAGGTCTGCGAAGACGCTTCGACCCAGTGGAATAGTGGGACCAAATATTCTCGCCACCTTCATCAAACCCTGCAAGTAAGCTTTCTCGGAAGTGTCCCTGGGCCAACCAGTGGACTGACCAGCTTACCCAGTTGCTTTGCTCTGTCACCGCCGCTGTTTCGAGGAGGCCCTCCAAACTTGGTATACTGCTAGCTCTGTGTCCATGGCACCATCACACTGAATTTCGTACACTTGGTATTCCCAGGTCTGAAGTGAGACAAGTGCGCCAGGACCGGAGTAAACGCAGTTACCGTGTTGCCCTGCCACGGCAACGACCGGTGCAAGTTTGCAGCATTTGTGACCCTCTTGCCCCTGAAGCCGGCTGCAGTGAAACTGGGCCGATTCCTCCACCTGGAGCGGAGAAATCGCCACTGTCCCATTTGGGAATCATCGCTGTATCTTGGGAACTGTAAGGTGCCGAGACGTCCTTTTTGCCGCATTCGAACATGCCAGCGAAGTGGACTGAACTGGCATAGTTTGGGTCTGCCTGCGTCGGGGACCGGTGAGTATTCCTTACCCCAACCAGTGCCCCCTAGCGTAGGAGCCCATTTTTACACACGAGTGACCCCTGAGGGCCCCTTTCCTTTCCACAGCTATTGCGAAATAGCGACTCCATCCCGCACTCTCAAACTGCCTCTGCCTTCCAGTGGAGGTCCTTCTTGAATAGTGGGAACTTGTCCTGCATCGTCTCATCCACCTTCTCGAGCTGCTAGAGACCCTTGAAGAGACCATATCCTGCCCTTTGGCACAAGCGCATGCATGTACTATTGAGCACAAGGCTCGTCTCTTCGTAGGGCTAGGACTGCCTCTTAGTTAGGTGTATTATTGATGTGGAACTGGGCCTAAAGATTACCTGCACTGCCTGTTTTCCTTCCCCCCTAGGTGGTCGACATATTTCGTGCAGTCCTCCCTTTAGAGCCCCCTGGTCTTGTACATATATTGTATTGAGTGTGATGTATTGGTTTACTTAGTGTTACTGTGATTCTTTGCTATGGTCTATGTTACAAAGGCCTTGTAAGAAATGTGTCTACATTTTTAATATAACACCTGTCTGGAGTAATTTGTAAGTGTCCTTGCTTCGTACGCTCATTGAGGTCTTTCAGTCACCCTCACCCCTCCTGAAACTAAGTCTTGACCGACTACCATAGTTACCCTGATTGGTCTGGCTTGTCCAGAGTTTACCCTGTTCCAAGAAACTAGGCTGGCCTTCTGAACCTCTGCCCCTCCAGGACAGAGTGCAGAAATCCTTCTTAACAGTCCCACAGACCATCCCCACCCCCTTTCGTCCCCCTGTGATGTTCCCTTGTGCCCCCCTTCCTTCTCGTACACAGGTGTTGCCTGTTTTGCTTGATTCTTCTACCCTGCTCCCACTCCCTCCTCTACACCCTCCATCCTACTTCTGCAGGAATCTGTCCTGATACATTCTGGTTTCACCATCACCGTCTTGTGGCCAATGCTGGATTTGACTTTTAAGGACTTCATTGATTCACGGTGCGTCACTGTTTCTCAACTTTCATGCTGGACTTCCTTTGTATCTTGTACTCATGGTGGCCCTGAATCATGCTGTTCCCATCTTCATCTTGCAACATTATATGTTACTACTGACTTCTGCAATTGTATTCACTCTCCCCTCTTGCTTCTCCACTGTTTTTGACTTACTCTCTGTTCTCTCCTGATCTCCCTATCTCCCTTTTCCTATCTCCACCCCTCCTCCCCTTGCTTTCTTCTATGCATTTTATCAGAATTGTATCTGGTCCTTGTATGATAGCAACCTCGTCCGTCTCCTCCCCCTACTTGTTTCCCCACCCATCTCCCCCTCCAGCACTCTCTGAAATGTCCTCAGGCCTAGTATGATAATGGCTTGTTTTGTTCCTCCCCTCCCTTTCTGCATCCCTCTCCCTCAACTTTTGTTTCTCTCCGGCTCTACCAGAAATGTCGTCAGGCCCAGTACGGTAGTCGCCTGTCTGTTTCCATTTCCTTCCCACTCTCCCCCTCCCTTCCTTATCTATGTCTTAGCTCTTGCACTATCTGAAATGTCGTCAGGCCGAGTATGATAGTTACTTTCACATCCTTACTGTTCATGGCCTGTAAGAATGTCATTGTATTTTCTCTTGTTCCCTCCCTTGCCTTGAAGCTCTTTGAAACACATTATAGGCGCTATATAAATAGACTATCATATCATATCACCGAGAAGGCCAATCATGGGAGGTGAGCGGGCTGGAGGGAAAGCAACACGAAGGGGCAGGATGAGCAAGCGAGGACGCTGGGCCCAGTGGGGTTCAGAAGATGGTAAAAATAAGCAAATTCGAGGCCCAGGATGGAACGCCTGGAGAAAGTGTATGCTATGTGAAAGTACTATGGCATGTATGCTGTGATGTCCTGCCCCTTCCATGCATATTTTCTTGATGCAATTTGGCACCAATATCCTCCTCGTCCTTTCGCCACTCTTGGATTTTAACAAATGGTGTTTTCATACATGTCATTAACCATTCCATTCAGGAGATGATAGTACAGTCCTGGTTTTAACTTTGCATTCTGGGTCTTGTAGTCCTGTGTCTCTGCCTTGAAGTCCTGGGTTTAAAATGGTGAAATCATGGGTTACAGGTTTTAGAATGCAAAGTTAAAACTAGGACTGCACTAGAGTCTCCAGACTGGAATGCGCAATGTTCGTATGTATGGCGTTTTGCAAATAGTGACGCAATGGTCAATAAACGAAAAAATCCAAACTACATATACCGGCATGCAAAGAGCTGCAGGTTTAAATCTCTGGACATGGCAGCCTGACATGGAGCCCGTGGACACGCAGCTCTTTCCTGTCCTCCCTGGACGTCGCTTTCGCTTCCCTCTGCGCCGCCCCCTCTTCCATTCGCCCCCACCCCTGGCCCTGCTGTTCGCGAATCCAGCTCCGCCTTTTCTCAGCTGAGAGAAAAACAAAGATGGCGACGGACCTCGGGACTGGGAGAGGGGGGTGAAAGGGGGTGAGAGGGGCATGACAGCCCTGGGGCAATGACAGAGAGAGGAGGAGAGAGGGATAGCCGCAGCCCGGAGGAGTGACATCTGCAGAGATAGGAGAAAACGGGGGAGTGGGACATTGAAAGGGGGAGGGGGTGACAGCCAGGGCATTCGAGGGGGCTGTAGAGTCAAAGGTCAGAAACAAAGGGAGGGCTCTGAGAAGCCAGTGACATCCCGTGATGGGAGGCTGACGTGAGTGACAGCCTCAGGGAGGGGAGGGGGTCTGGTGGAGAGTGCCAGGGAGATAGGGGTGAACGGTGACAGCACTGGCAGTTTGGGGTGCAGAATGACGACATGGGAGTGAGCTGAAGAGTGACATCACTTGGCGGGTACACCTGGGAAGGGGGTATCCTTGTGCTACTGTGAGTGGACTGATGCGGGGTGGCAACACCTGGGTGAGATGTGACGGGCAGCACCTGGAGCGTGTGGGCTGGCGGCGAGAGTGACGGTCTTGGGGTCCTGGAGAGAGCGACGTCCCCCGAGGTGTTCGGAGCAGCGATGCAGGCGGCCTTGTTCCCCGCGGACCCGGGGGGGCAGCGGAAGGAGGTCCGGGTGCTGGGCTCGGAGCTGGTGGAGAGTTACACGGTAGGTGCGAGAGGGCAAGAGGGGGGGCTTGGTTTATGGAAGGAAGGAGGCCGACAGGAATGGGACGGTGGGGGGTGAGGGGGCTTACAGTGTCTATTTGCCTCAAGCACGGTCCCGTGTGACTGCCTGTGCCCCCAGCACTATCCCGTGTGACTGCCTGTGCCCCCAGCACTCTCCCATGTGACTGCAGATGCCTCCAATGTAGGTATAGGGGCAGAACTCACTCAACTGGATGAGAAAGACAGGGAGCACCCCATTTGCTTCATCAGTAGGAAACTGAAGGAACCAGAAACAAGGTGGCACTGTGCCCTGGCCCATGTGATTGCCTGTTCCCTCAGCACTGTCCCATGTGACTGCATGTTCCCCCAGCACTGTCCCAAAGTGACTGCCTGTGCACCCGGCACTGTGCCCTGACCCATGTGATTACCTGTTCCCACAGCACTGTCCCATGTGACTGCCTGTTCCCCCAGCACTGTGCACTGCCCCAAAGTGACTGCCTGTGCCCTGGCCCATATGATTGTCCCTGGCACTGCCCCATGTGACTGACTGCCTGTGCCTCCAGGACTGTGCTTTGTGCCATGCGACTGCCTGTTCATCCAGCACTGTGCACGTCCCCAAGTGACTAGCTGTGCCCCAGCACTGTCCCATGTGACTGCCTGTTGCCCCAGCACTGTGCCTTGCCCCATGTGACTGCCTGTGCCCGCAGCACTGTGCAGTGCCCCGTGTGACTGCCTGTGCCCGCAGCACTGTGCAGTGCCCCGTATGACTGCCTGTGCCCGCAACACTGTGCAGTGTCCCATATGACTTCCAGTTCCTCTAGCACTGTGCACTGCCCGATGCGACTGCCTGTGCCCTCAGCACTGTCCCATGTGATTGCATGTGCCCCAACACTGTGCACTTCTTAACCATGTGCCTCCAGAACTGTGTACTGCCCCCTGTGAGTGCCTGTGCCCCCGGCATTTCACCTGTGCCCCAGCGTTGTGCACTGCCACTGTGGGAAACTGTCTCCCCCAGCACTGCACCCTCAGTGCTGTCCCGTGTGACTGCCTGTTCACCCCCCCCTCCAGCACTGTCCCGTGTGACTGCCTGTTCACCCCCACACCACTGTCCCGTGTGACTGCCTGTTCACCCCCACACCACTGTCCCGTGTGACTGCCTGTTCACCCCACACCACTGTCCCGTGTGACTGCCTGTTCACCCCCACACCACTGTCCCGTGTGACTGCCTGTTCACCCCCACACCACTGTCCCGTGTGACTGCCTGTTCACCCCCACACCACTGTCCCGTGTGACTGCCTGTTCACCCCCACACCACTGTCCCGTGTGACTGCCTGTTCACCCCCACACCACTGTCCCGTGTGACTGCCTGTTCACCCCCACACCACTGTCCTGTGTGACTCCCGGTCCCCCCCACACCACTGTCCCGTGTGACTCCCTGTCCCCCTCCACCACTGTCCCGTGTGACTGCCTGTCTCCCCCAGCACCCAGCACTTCACCCTCAGTGCTGCCCCGTGTGACTGCCTGTCCCCCCTCCAGCACTGTCCCGTATGACTGACTGTCCCCCCCACACCACTGCCCCGTGTGACTGCCTGTCTTCCCCAGCACTTCACCCTCAGTGCTGCCCCGTGTGACTGCCTGTCTTCCCCAGCACTTCACCCTTAGTGCTGCCCCGTGTGACTGCCGTCCCCCCTCCAGCACTGTCCCGTGTGACTGCCGTCCCCCCTCCAGCACTGTCCCGTGTGACTGCCTGTCCCCCCCACACCACTGTCCCCTGTGACTGCCTGTCCCCCCCACACCACTGTCCCCTGTGACTGCCTGTCCCCCCACACCACTGCCCCGTGTGACTGCCTGTCTCCCCCAGCACTTCACCCTCAGTGCTGTCCCGTGTGACTGCCTGTCCCCCCTCCAGCACTGTCCCGTGTGACTCCCTGTCCCCCCACACCACTGTCCCGTGTGACTCCCTGTCCCCCCCACACCACTGTCCCGTGTGACTCCCTGTCCCCCCGCCACTACTGTCCCGTGTGACTGCCTGTCTCCCCCAGCACTTCACCCTCAGTGCTGCCCCGTGTGACTGCCTGTCCCCCCACACCACTGTCCCTCGTGACTGCCTGTCCCCCCTCCAACACTGCCCCGTGTGACTGCCTGTCTCCCCCAGCACTTCACCCTCAGTGCTGCCCCGTGTGACTGCCTGTCCCCCCTCCAACACTGTCCCGTGTGACTGCCTGTCCCCCCTCCAACACTGTCCCGTGTGACTGCCTGTCCCCCCTCCACACCACTGTCCCGTGTGACTGCCTGTCCCCCCTCCACACCACTGTCCCGTGTGACTGCCTGTCCCCCCTCCACACCACTGTCCCGTGTGACTGCCTGTCCCCCCCACACCACTGTCCCATGTGACTGCCTGTCACCCTTAGCACTGTGCGCAGCCCCGTGTGACTGCCTGTTCCCCCAGCACTGCCCAGTGTGACTGGCTGTTCCCCCAGCACTGTGCACTGCCCAGTGTGACTGGCTGTTCCCCCAGCACTGTGCACTGCCCCGTGTGACTGCCTGTTCCCCCAGCACTGTGCACTGCCCCGTGTGACTGCCTGTTCCCCCAGCACTGTGCACTGCCTCGTGTGACTGCCTGTTCCCCCAGCACCGCGTGACTGCCTGTTCCCCCAGCACTGTGAACTGCCCCGTGTGAATGCCTGTTCCCCCAGCACCGCCCCGTGTGACTGCCTGTTCCCCCAGCACTGTGAACTGCCCCGTGTGACTGCCTGTTCCCCCAGCACTGCCCCGTGTGACTGCTTGTTCCCCCAGTACTGCTCTGTGCGACTGCCTATTGCTCCAGCACTGTGCACCGCCCCCTGTGACTGCCTGTTCCCCCAGCACCACCCCGTGTGACTGCCTGTCTCCCCAGCACCGCCCCGTGTGACTGCCTGTTCCCCCAGCACAATGCACTGCCCTATGTGACTGCCTGTTCCCCCAGCACAATGCACTGCCCCGTGTGACTGCCTGTCTCCCCAGCACCGCCCCGTGTGACTGCCTGTCTCCCCAGCACCGCCCCGTGTGACTGCTTGTTCCCCCAGCACAATGCACCGCCCCGTGTGACTAGCTGTTCCCCCAGCACCGCCCCGTGTGACTAGCTGTTCCCCCAGCACCGCCCCGTGTGACTAGCTGTTCCCCCAGCACCATGCACTGCCCTATGTGACTGCCTGTCTCCCCCAGCACTGGCCCGTCTGACTGCCTGTCTCCCCCAGCACTGTTCCTCCAGGACTGTGCACTGCCCCATGTGACTGCCTGTTCCCCCAGCACCGTGCACGGTTCCTCCAGCACTGTGCACTGTCCCGTGTGACTGCCTGTTCCCCCAGCACCGTGCACTGTTACTCCAGCACCATGCACTGCCCCGTGTGACTGCTTGTTCCCCAGCACTGCCCCATGTGACTGCCTGTTGCTCCAGCACTGTGAACTGCCCCGTGTGACTGCCTGTTCCCCCAGCACTGCCCCGTGTGACTGCTTGTTCCCCCAGTACTGCTCTGTGCGACTGCCTATTGCTCCAGCACTGTGCACCGCCCCGTGTGACTGCCTGTTCCCCCAGCACCGCCCCGTGTGACTGCCTGTTCCCCCAGCACAATGCACCGCCCCGTGTGACTGCCTGTTCCCCCAGCACAATGCACTGCCCTATGTGACTGCCTGTTCCCCCAGCACAATGCACCGCCCGTGTGACTGCCTGTTCCCCCAGCACAATGCACCGCCCCGTGTGACTAGCTGTTCCCCCAGCACCGCCCCGTGTGACTAGCTGTTCCCCCAGCACCGCCCCGTGTGACTAGCTGTTCCCCCAGCACCGCCCCGTGTGACTGCCTGTTCCCCCAGCACCGCCCCGTGTGACTGCCTGTTCCTCCAGCACAATGCACTGCCCTATGTGACTGCCTGTCTCCCCCAGCACTGGCCCGTCTGACTGCCTGTCTCCCCCAGCACTGCCCTGTGTGATTCTGTTGCTCCAGCACGATGCACTGTCCAGTGTTACTGCCTGTCTCCCCCAGCACCGCCCCGTGTGACTGCCTGTTCCTCCAGCACAATGCACTGCCCTATGTGACTGCCTGTCTCCCCCAGCACTGGCCTGTGTGATTCTGTTCCTCCAGCACTGTGCACTGCCCCGTGTGACTGCCTGTCTCCCCCAGCACTGCCCTGTGTGATTCTGTTGCTCCAGCACGGTGCACTGTCCAGTGTTACTGCCTGTCCCCCCCAGCACTGTTCCTCCAGGACTGTGCACTGCCCCATGTGACTGCCTGTCTCCCCCAGCACTGCCCCGTGTGACTGCCTGTTCCCCCAGCACCGTGCACGGTTCCTCCAGCACTGTCCCGTGTGACTGCCTGTTCCCCCAGCACCGTGCACTATTACTCCAGCACTGTGCACTGCCTCGTGTGGCTGCCTGTTCCCCCAGGACTGCTCATGCTGCACCCTGTGTTGTGGACTCCTGTGCTATTGGCGTTTCCGTCTGTTCCTGTGGCGCTTCGTCCTATGTGGCCCCGCAGCACTTCAGTGCCCAGTGCGACAGCAGCCATGCTTGCCAAGACACAATCAGCCACCCCTGGAGGAATTGGGCTGGAACATGATGGAGCGCACCTCCGGAAACGCTGCCCTGCCAGGGCGCCGTTCCGTTGAGACACGAGGCCCAACATGTGTTGATGCCCAAAATGTATTTTTTCAAAGCGTTAAATATACAAAACCGCGCTACAGTGAACCTCCGTTTCATCCCCAGAAAGCGTTATTTATTTTTTTGTTTGTTTAACTTAAAAAATGCATCACTTGTGGGTGTGTGGGGGTTGGGGGTGAGGGGGAGGGAGAGTACACGTTCATGCTATACACATATCTGTCAGTGAACAAAAAGTAACCGTAATGTATTGATTTGATATGGTAGTAGAATTCTGATATGTATTACATACGTGATATATCTATGAAGTCCTCAGTGACCAATGTGCGAAAGGTGAATTGAATAGACACTGCGTTTTGGTGACAGTCTGGCGGGGTTTGGTATGAACGGAGTGAACGTAGCGCCACGAGGCGCGCCTTGCGAGCAAGCACATGGCTTCTGACAGGGAGCAAGAGGATTTGGAATGGGTCCAGATACTGGCATCTGTTCTGAACAGGGCAGAGCTACTAAGGGGGCTGAAGGCAAGGCCCTGGCCCCTGCCCCCACCCCAGACACTTAATGGAAAGTGGCTGCTTTGAAACAATGGTGGTGGAATTGGAAGACGCAGTTTAAACATTAACGGTGTTTATCCCAAAGGGGGCGTAAGTATTAGAGGTCAGGTGGCAACGTGTTTATTTGAACTGACTCAGGAAAGAAGATACTTCACCACACAGAAAAGAGACATTTCTCACGTGCAATGCAAGGATCGTCTCCAAGTGGATACAAGTCGCACTCGGGAAGAAAGACACAAACATGTTTGCACATTTCCAATGTGCGCACTTTCATTTCCCATGACTTGGTGGTGCAGGAAAAGGGGAGGACGTGTCGCTATTAGCGAGTCCCAGAAGACTCAGTAGCAGCCCCTCACACTTTATAACGCAATAGAGACGCGCTGTGTGAAACGACACCGCACAAGAAGGGAATACAGAGGGCCGTGGGTGGGCGTGAAACCCCCCCACCCTGCACCAGTATCAAAATACGTCCCACTGAAAGGACGAAACCCTAACACATGATCTAACTGTACATCTGCCGGTCAGCCACTGACCAATGGCAAAGCTCGGGGAGGAGTTGTTCGATATTATGGGCCTGCTTCTCACCAGTATTTTATACTGGTACTGGTTTGGGACTTCACAAGACTTACCTCTTGTCTCTTATCTCTATATTAAGAGCCAACTCTTAATATAGGCCTGTACTACACAAGTTGGTAGAGTGACTGAGCAGCCAGGCTTATCTAAGCAGGGGCAATGTGAGCTGTAGAGTAGCACAATGAAACTAGTAGACGCATGGCTCCAAATAAACACTTACACACTTAAAGTTATATTAAATTATATACACAAGGCAAATTAAGCATTCTTTAAAACAAAGCTGACGCACAATTTCAGCTGGATCAATAGTTCGCTTATCCCAGAGGGATGTAGGTAGTCTTTTATCCCAGCAATAATACTGTCAACAATTAAAACCTGTAAGGGAACAAGTACTGCCAAATTCAATAGGGTTCAGAAGAGGACCCTTTAGGAGACCACGACAGCCAAAGTCAATGGGACAGTTCCAGTTCTGATGCAGCGTTTCTTAGAAAAATGTTATCTCACCGACTGGAGTTCTTTGAAAAATCACAGGAGCTGAAGGGTTGCCCACATGATGGAGCACACGCAGAAAGGCCTGCACAGGTGAGTTGAGGTCAACTCTAGGGAGTTTAAAATAGTGCTTCCCAAGCCAGGGAGCACTTCAAATGGCAAAAGTAGTTATACCCCAGAGTACCTTAGACTTGAAGAAGAGGTTCCAGCCGGATGCCTTCCTGATGATGCAGACCCTTGTTCCTGGTCCTTGGTCGCGGTGACAAAAAGGAGGACGTCTGGCAGGCTTCTTTGGCAGCATTCTGGAGAGGGAGGACGTCTGGCAGGCTTCTTTGGCAGCATTCTGGAGAGGGAGGACGTCTGGCAGGCTTCTTTGGCAGCACTCTGGAGAGGGAGGACGTCTGGCAGGCTTCTTTGGCAGCATTCTGGAGAGGGAGGACGTCTGGCAGGCTTCTTTGGCAGCACTCTGGAGAGGGAGGACGTCTGGCAGGCTTCTTTGGCAGCACTCTGGAGAGGGAGGACGTCTGGCAGGCTTCTTTGGCAGCACTCTGGAGAGGGAGGACGTCTGGCAGGCTTCTTCGGCAGCACTCTGGAGAGGGAGGACGTCTGGCAGGCTTCTTTGGCAGCATTCTGGAGAGGGAGGACGTCTGGGACACTGCAGTAATGGATTCCACACGATTCAGCAGCTCCTTGAGGTTTTGGCACCTTTTTCTCAGCTCCAAAGAGAAACTGATAGCTCCAGTTGGAGTTTCCTCAGTCCCTCAGTCCTGGACTCTGGTGAAGGGACTCTAGATGAAGAATTCCTGCTTCTGGAGGTCCTTGAAAGTGCCCATAAAGTTTTGGCCGGATTCGTTCTTGGGAAGACGATGTACTCGATAATGTTCAGGGGTTTCTAGGCATTGGGATTCTGCAGCCTAGGAAAGTCGTAGCAAGTCGTGGATGAGCCAAAAGGAAGCCGATCTCTAGGCTAGTTGGTCCCACCAGCCCAAGGGAGGAAGTCGTCCTGCACGGATCTTCCCTGTCGAAACGGGTCAGCACAGCTGCAAGGCTTCACTGGTGCTTCTGCAGTCCTGGAAGCAGCTGTTGGCGTCTCTGCTCGTCCTCTTCTTCGGATATGTTCCCAGTGGTCGACTCTGCCTGTAGTCCCAAATGCCTCGCCTTTTATGCAAAATCCCATTAATTCACAGCCCTCTAGCTGTCAATCACACATGGGGGGGTTGTCCTCTGACAGCCCCCCACCCAGTTGGAACTGGTTTCGGCCAGGCATGCCTAGAAACAAAGGTCAGTGAGGTTTCAGGCTTCCCCCTTACTTCCTGCCTTCCCAGACACACTGGAGCAGGCTTCAGGGCTGAAGCCCGCCAAAGGCAAAAAGCACAAATAAACAAGCGTAAAAGCCCAGGAGGAACTAACAAATGGCGAAAAAAAAAGACTGGGCCATTTTGGGAAAATGGTCACCCATGGGTGCTCTACTGCAGCTAAGAAATCAGCCTGAAAGTACCTTGTACAGAAGGTAGTAAAAAGTAACCACTGCCATCAGCCATTTACGTTAGTATGAGAAGTGGGATAAGGTAAAGAAGAAGCAGGTGAGCAACTCCATTTCTGGCCCAACTTATTTTATTATTATTTTTTTTTTAAAGAAGAAGAAAATAGCATCCCGACCGCTGTGTGCTAACCTAGCCAGCGAACACTTCTTGGTCTTCTGTCTCCAACCCGCCCTCCAGCTCCCATTGGCTCATCCACCTAGTCATAACTGACCCTCCCAGGGCAGCCCTCTGCCCAGCAGCCCCCGCGGCTAAGGGCCCCAAGGCCAAGGGCGGCTCCTACATTGGCGGCTCCAAGATGTGTCTGCAGGTGTCAGCAGGGGAAGCCAATGAAGCCAGCAGTCAACAGACACCAACAAAAACTAAGTGTGGCATGGGTGGGGGTAGAGCAATTACTCTACTCCAGAAAGCCCCGCCACTCTACCTTACCTTTCCATATTCGTAGACTGCCATGGACTTAGACCATGCATACTGGGAGAGATATGTGACCACCAATCTAAACCTATTAATGTCTGGAATGTAAATGCTGCCATACACTACATACTAACACACTTGCTAATGTTAACTGTTGCCACAGCTAGAGAGAACTGTGAAGATTGGCCTGCATCACATTTAGACAGGTGTAACAATGTTAGCAGGTACCACACTTAAATGAAAGTCTTAACTTTAGCCTACGCCACATCTAGATAGGATTGTGAACGTTAGCAGGTGCCACAAATAAACGGAATTGGGAATGTTAGCATGTTCCACACTTAGATAGAGCTGTGAACATTAGCCTATGCCGCAACTTAAATGGAGTGTGAAAGCTAGCAGGTGCCACACTCAAATGGAATTAGAAAGATTAGCACGTGCCAAACATAGACAGAATTGTGAATGTTAGCAGGTACCACACTTAGATGGAAGTCTTAACTTTGGCCTGCGTCGCATCTAGATGGGATTGTAAATGTTAGCATGCGCCACACTTTGATGTAATTGCGAGCGTTAGAATGTGCCACACTTAAATGGAATTGGGAATGTTGGCATGTCCCACACTTAGATAGAACTGTGAACATTAGCCTATGCCGCATCTAATAGTTTTAGAAAGGAACTTAAAACCTTTCTATTTAAGTGAATCTAAGAGGTAGGAGCGAGAACAGCGTTTCACAGTCAAAGGTTGTATTATAGCTAACCTCTACGCCCGAATGCAGTGTAAGAAATAACCAAAATCAAATTCATGCACTGACCTGCCACATTTTTCAAGGTGACCAACACAGGTGATGTAGCTCAGATCAAGGTCCATTTTCCAGAGAGATTATCGCGAGCAAATGGGAGTCCACTGCTTATCCGATGGCCTTCTCCTGAGGTCAATCTCCTCTTTCGTTTTTCCTCCCTCCAGTGGGTGCTCTGATTCGGAAGATGTAAGAAAGCTATATATTGTGGAACCTTCTAATGATTTATACGTTTGATGTTGACAGGTCAAGCCCCCCTTTTTTCTTACTTTCTGCATACATATATTGCTGTACATAGTTGCGTAATTAATATTGTGTTTGTTAAACATATTTTATTTCCATTTAAAATGCAATTTCAAAGCTCATCTGGGCTTTTCCCCCTGATGACCCGTATCGGAGCCGTCGCTATGGGGTTGAGGGGGCTATAGCCCTGGATCTTTAGCTTGTAGCCTTGGATACAAGCTCGGGGGTCTACAACCAAAAGGCTAGCTAGACCCCTAACCCATATATTGTACCTATTGAAAGTAGGGGGGTGGTGGTAACGCAGAGTCCTTATCGAATATTCATTTTCAGCGAATAAACGAAGACGGGAACTCTTCCATGCCAAAAAGCGCTTGAAAATTATACTGAAAAACACCAGACTCTAGAGGACCAGAGGTCACTAAAAGCCCTTCAAGAAGCCAAGTGTCCACTGGACTACTTGCGCAACAAGCAGGTGTAGGCAGTCTTTGCCACGCGGCAAGCATGTTTGGAGCATGTCAAAATGTCTGCCAAGTAGACAAAAAAATAAATAAAAATCGAGGACTCGCAACATTCCCCATCTATAGGAACAGGCAAAGGAGATATTCTGTTCAGGATTGACCATAGAGTTCTGTGAAGAGTGGTATAGCACCTCATGCCACCGGAACAGCCAGATGTAGATGTTCTTCACACTGCAGTTCACTTGCCATCGCTCCGTTCTGAGAAGAGGTGAAGGAACAGGGATAACACCAGCGCTGTCTTGGATGATGAAGCACTAGAAACTGATGGATTTACGGCAGGATTCTATAACTCCTTCTTGGACAATTGTCCTCCTTTCCAGGGATCGGAATGAACATTTGATAAACAGGAGCTATAAGCAGTCCTGAGTATTGGGTATGACCAAGAAAGCAGGAGCTATATCTGGGGAACAAGAATCTAGCGCACAACATGCCACAAATCTAGCTTCCACATGAGATGAAAATTCGAACATATTATCCATTTTGTATGACCCATAATGTTATAGGTGTCCCCCGAGGATGTCCAAATGCCCCCTTTCACACATTCCCAATCCAAGGGCCTGATGCCACATAAGCATGTTTGTATGGCACAAGAAAACCTGGGGAGTCAAAGGTAGCTCCTGGTAGATGATGGTATCAAGCTAACCAGGCTCTTCTAGGCTGCAGGCAGTTCAATGGCTCCCAAATCCCATCAGTTTCAAACTCTGATTAGTTCTAGTTATTTAGTTTGTTGATATTATTTCTAGTGCAAGAACTCTTGCTACTAAGGGTCAGGCCATAGTGATGGATAAAACGGACAGAGCCAATTAGCGCTGCTATCTCTGCTAATTGCAGATATTTAACACAAGGCAAGCATTGTCATCCAGACAATGTCCTGCCTAGCCTCCTATGTAAGTCAACCCTGGGTCCTCTAAGGGTGTCCTGGGGAATATAACCAGGCAGCTGCTGAGCATGGCCCATATGCATACAAGCTCAGAAGCCCCCCCCGCACACACATGGGTGTGGATGGAGGAAAGGCGTTCGACAGAGTGGATTGGGATTACCTGGCAAACTCTATATGGGAAGTATAAGAAAGCTTTAAACTATTTTATACAAAGGTGCTGCAGCGGTGAATGGTCCAGTCTTGGAAAGGAAGTGCAGAAGCCCAGGCCGGAATGCCTCTATTTGTCTACTTTGTAGAAGCTATGCTGGAGATGCTAAGAGAAAACACAAATATTAAAGAGATGCCAAAGGTCCCCTGTGTCATCCAAGTTGCTGAATAATATGCTCACGATCCCTTGATGCTCGCATCTAACTTGGTAACCTACCCCTGCATTGTTTTCCATGTTTGAAAAGTTTGGGACGATTTCAAACTTGAAAGGTAACTTTTCCAAGCTTAGATCCTGCCAATTATGATGCTGTATCCAAAAGAACTGTTTGATCGCCAGATTATGGGATGGACAAAACAGTGTAACCTAATAAGGGATTGAAGTACTGAGAGACCGTTGGAAGGTTTTCTCACGCTATATGGAAAAGCAAGTGGCACCTTAATTTAGGGGGCAAAACTGAATGTATAATAGGTTGTTTCAGCTACCAATCCACACGTGCCACAGCGTCGCCAAGTAGCCATCCCTGGAAGTTCACCTCCCGTTCAGAGCCACTGAGCAATGCAGTGTGGGTATGCAATTTAGCTGGAAAACACGCCATTTTACACTAAATACATGGTCTTTGCCTCATAGGGCAGCTACTGATGGTATTATAATGATCCTCCTTCCAAAATCTGTACATGTATTCAGGATGATGCAGTTCTGCCCCTAAAAAAAAAAAAACTGCAATGCTCTTGTGGGGGACCGGGTGCCGTATTAAAAATGCTCATAATATTCGTGGGTGGTCTAAAAAAAAGAGAGCATTCATTTGGTGGGTTGTTGGTTCCCTATATTAATTACTACGACCAGGCATTGGCACTTCTTGAAGGACTTACCCTGCCACTAGACCTCGATAAAAGTTGGAATATTATGGAGCTGTCGGCCAAAGTGTTCACAGATCACAAATCACTGATACCGATCTTCAGGGGATCAGCACTGCACCCCCCAGCTCAGCTAGAAAAATGGATGCTCCAACTACAGCCATTTAACATTGACATTGCGCACAGTGCCGGGCAAGACAATCCGGCTGATTACCTGTCTCACCACCTGCCATGAAGAACACGCGGCCAAGACGGAGCAGCATGTGTGCCACTTGATCGCCTGTGCACGCCCACGAGCTCTAACACTGCAGAAAATAGCGGATGAAACAAAAGCAGACACCTGTTTGCAACAAATGATCCAGACCATACAATCGGGCGACTGGAGGAACTACCTGGCAGCAGAAGCACAATGCAACACGGCAGCCCAAGAAAAGCTACAGGCGCTTATTGGCATTCGCCATGAGCTCGCGATATTGGAAGAAGGCATTGTGCTGAAGGGACACAGAATCATTCTACCTGAGACACTGGACGAGAGGGCCTTAAAACTAGCGCATGACAGCCATCAAGGCATAGTGAAGACCCAAGCATATTTGAAATCAAGGATGTGGATGCCGCGGATGCAGCGCACCATGACGGAACTGGTGGAAACCTGTGTGGCATGCCAGTCCTCGAGGAGACTGACGCCCGAACCCATCCCAAGCGCGGCCAGGAGCCACACGAGGTGGGAGTCGGTAAGCATGGACTTTTGTACCATCACAGGAGAAGGGTACCGCCTTGTCCTAATTGACAAGTTCAGCAGGTACCCAGACGTGGAGCATGTCAAGTCCACGAACACTGAGTCAGTCATCACTGCCCTCGAGAAGGTATTCGCCGTACACGGGCTACCCAGGAAACTAAAGAGCGACAATGGACCACCATTCACCAGTCAGGAACTCAAACAATTTCGCACCAACCTGAGAGTACAAGATAGGAAAATCACCCATGCTGGCCGCAAGCAAACAGTGATGCTGAACGTTTCATCCCTAAACAAAACTATAAGAATCGCCAAAGACCACAACCAACCTTGGCTGCCGGCAGTATACGGGTTCCTGTGACCACACCGATAAACCCTGCACACACCCACTGGACTAAGCCCTGCAGCGTTGATGTTTGGAATGCCAATACAAGCCGAACTACCACTACACACGAGCTGGGTGAACCCGGACATACCACTCGTGGAGCTAGGCGGGATGGTAAAGAGAGTCAAGCTTGGCATGCGCAACATAGGGAACTGCAACTGGGGGATACCGTGTTGTTGAGGATCAGAGCGCCCCAAAAGAAAATGACACTGGCATACGAATCACGCCCCTGGATGGTACAGGATGCCAACCACAGCATGACAGTCGCCAGAGGGACAAAAGTGGTGATGCGAAACGTGTCCCACTTCCGAAAAGTTGCGGCAATACTGTGGAAGGAGCAACCAGATACAGGGACAATGAGTGGAGATTTCCTGGTAGATTCTGAGACAACAGCGAGAGCAAATGGGAGCGCCTTCCCGCAAGATGACTCGGAACTAGTCCCTACCTAAGGATGAAACCCCCGCCGAATTTGCCCCTCCCCCAAAGGGCAGATCCACACAGAGAGAACACACTCAAGGTACCAACTTCGAGAGGACATGGCCATTGACCCGACTACATGGATATGTGCTTCAAGGGATCTACCATCGAAAGGCCAGGGTAGATGAGAACCAGTAAAAGACGGTATTACAAAATGTTATGCTGATCAAACATTACAATTTTTGGGAGGAATGTGGTGTAACCAAGCTGGGCGTGGTCACGTGGGCGAGGGGAAACCTGAGCCACGTGACACGGGTGAAATAAAACTTTCGAGGACTAAACTCAGGAGTACCTTGATTGATCCAAAGAAGGAGAGAGGGGGTGAACCCCTTGGGACAGCAACTAAGGGCTCCATCCAAGCACTGGAGCAGTTGAGTACCTCGCCCCATATGAGGAACTGGGCAATCCACCCACATGAAATGGAAAGGTCAATACGCCCATGGTAACAGGAGATTGTCCATCCGCCCAGGGGAAGGAGGGCCACCCACCCAAAGAACAAACGGCATTAAGCAGCACACTGGGCCATGGGACGAGGTCATCCATGCTCATTGGAAGGGGCACAACGACGGGTACGGTCACCACGAGGGAGCAAGGAGCCGTGGAAGGAGAATGTGCCCAACTGAAAATAAGAAGGAAAACATAGGAGAAGGTCAGAGAAGTCACAAAGGAAGCACCGGGGTTGACCAAGAGCAAAAAGGAGAAGCAACACAGTGAGGATGCAGAGCAGACCAGGTATAGGCCAACAATGCGGAATGGAGGAAGACCAGGGAATCCCAGGAATGGGTGATGTAGCAAGTACAGCATTTCTTAGACAACTGCAACCCTTTCAACTGCAGCCACAGCAGGACCAAGGGCCCATATGGGAAGAGTAGCTGGAGGTATTTACAGATCACATGAAAGTACTGGGGGGGGGGGAATGATCGCACAATGCTCTTGGGGGCATTCACAATGTGGGGAGAGAGGTCAAGGGGATTCTTAAGACGATCCCACCACGAGAGAGAGCGACATACAAGATGGCCATCACTGCACTCAACCAGAAATTGCTCACCAAACCAGACAAGAGTACTTTGAAAAGTACTTGTTTACCAAATGCCAACAGCTACCTCAGGAAACAATAGGGGAATTCATCATCCAATTGCAAAAGAGGGGTGTGCATTGTGACTTTGCGAACTAACAGTCGAGGAGGCAATACAGATTCAGATAATAGAAGGGTGTATGTCGTCTCATTTTCGTAAGCATCTTCTGAAGAAACCCCTCTTGTTTGCGTAAATCCTGGAGCAATAGAGATGAAGAAGCTGAAGCAGAGCGGGCAGGTAGCTGTCGTACAGGCACATCAGACAAGGGGGGCCACAAGGATAAGCTTTGAGAGAACACTGTAATACCACACGCCGCAGTCATGCGGAGACGAAAGTATGTGCTACAGGTGCAAGATGCGATTTCCCCACATTGGACCATGCCCGGCAATAGGGCATTGGTGCACCAAATGTGGGAGAGGCCATCAATTTGTTCTGACATGCAGAGAACGTATCCCCTTCCCACCAAAGGAGAAACCGGGCCCTCGGAACGGTAGGGGCGGAGCAAAGGGAGACTTTCACAGGTGGGAACACGGAAGAAGGAAAGATCTGCCATGCAGAGACTACTGAGGATACCCCATGTGTGTAGTAGGGAGTTTGTGAAGCAGGGAATTGGCCCTGTCCGGGTTGATGATGATTTTATTCGAGAGGGAGGGTGGCCGGGGTGCTTGAGGTGATGTTTGCTGGAAGTGGTTGGGGAGGGCGGGGGGAGGAGGTGTAGTGAGAAAGGTATAGCTTGGCGATCAGTCCAGATGAGGGGCTGAGGCGGGGTTGGGAAGACTAGACCTGATATCCAGAATAGTGTGAGGGTGTGCTTTGCAATCTGGGAAGAGTGGGAAATCACGTGTTAGGCCGAGAGCTTCCAGGTTGTTGGTGAGGGAGCAGGCCATGGGGTTGACAGGAACATCAAACCAGGTGTTGAAATCTCCTAGCAAAATGAGCTGGATCCGCGTGGTTGAGAGCGAGTCACAAAGGGAGTCTGCAACATTTTGATCATAGCCCAGTGGCCTATATGGGAGAAGGAAACTGTGTGTGACGGAGTGGCTGAGGTCAACAATGTTGTGTTTATTTTCTGCGACGATTCTGGTTTTGATGATTATGCAAAATAGTTTGAGAGAATTATGGTGTATGGTACGTCTGGGGCCGGCATGGCAGGACGAGGAGTGAAAAACTAGAATCGTCTAGAATCAACTTGGCCGCAGCAGTTGAAAACCACCTAGTTTTAACTTGGGCACATTAATGAAAACGCCTATGAAAACATTCCGTTTTGGAAGTACTTTGAGTACCAATTACGTAATTGGGCCAAGTTCATATAGGTATATGGTATTGGGTAGAAAGAGTGGTGAGGTTTTACTGAAGTACAGCAATGGCTGTACTCTGCACGCACCACACTCACACTTTCCTTATCAGTCGCTATAGGGCTGTCTGCATCTGATCAGGCGTTCCAGGTGAACACGAGCAAACATGTAGTAGGGAGCTGCTCTTTGCCCTGTGGCCCTTAGCCAAGGGCTGCCCGGGCAAGGCTGCCCTAGATCTTCCAGTCGAGAAGCGCTTCCTGATTGAACAGGGCCAGTTACAGGGAGGAAGGGCTGAGTGGGGAGCAAGGAGACTGGGCTTCGGATTGGGTGGCAAAGACCGCAGAAAGGGGCTCAAATATGCAGACAAAGTGCCCAAAGGGGATAATGGGTCTTGCCGGGACTCACCTGATAATTCCCTGGCTGTGGCTTCCCACTTGACACAGAGCTCAAGTGGTTGAGTTTAGGGAAACTTGCACTGAATAACAGTGCTTCCTGATTGAATAGGCCAATCACAGGGAGGGCAGACTACAGTTTGTTTCATTTGATTGTTTTTAATAGGACTTCAGTGAAGGAGATGCATAGTGCTTCTAAACCAAGTAGCTAAAGTCAGACCTGGTTAAGGTATTTATATTACACCAGTCTACAGCTCCAATTAAGTCATTAACTCTCAGGAGACTGCTTTGAAAAAACACTGGCAGGCACTTGCAGTGCAATGTTTGATGGTAAGGCTTGAGTAAAGCGATCTGAAAGAGATCCACCGGGGCAGGTGTTTTGGGCGGGTAAGGGCAGGAACTCAGTGGGAATAGCCATAGGGACTAGCATGGCAATGTGCAGTTAATAGGTGGGCAAATAACCAAACGCCTACAATCTTTGTGTCCCTACTCCTATGCCACATCTCCCTCTGTCCTCGAATGCAATAGTTTTGGCTTATAGGTGGCGTTAAGGCACCACCTAATAGCCAAAACCTAAAAATAAAGCTGAGTAGATCATTAATAGTTGCAAAACAGTTGGTTTAGAGGGACTGGAACAATCCACACATCCTACGGTGGACCAATGGCAGCAGGAAATTACCCTGTACTCTGCAAGGGAGAAGACCCCACCTCTGCATCATGGTTTGTTGGATACTTATTGCATGTTTGACTTATTTTATAGTTGTATGGACCAGTCACAAACGGGTGTCCACACACTACAGAGAAGAGGAAAGGCACTGCTGGTAGAAGGGTCATGCAGGAGCTAGAGGGCGGGGGGCAGCAGGAATGGGTGATGTTCAAAGGGGTTGGGGGAGAGAGGGGAGCACCATTTAACCATGGAAGACCGAAGAATGTTCTTTGGGCCATAGGAAGGGGAGATTGGAACAATTGGGCTGAGGTCGGTGGAGTAAGGCGGCACATCTTGGCACCAGTATGTCATCATGCCTCTAGGAGCAGAGGCGTGTCCAGAGAGTGGCCTGGGGTGGCATGTGCTACCCCTGGAATGTGATGCGTGTTAGGCAGAATTATATGCAGTACCCTTTGGGAACACCACACACAATTAAGACTACAAGTGACAGTACAAATTCACCTTTGGTACAAGCCTGTACTACACAGTTAAAGTGGTAGCGATGGCTGAGCAGCCAGACTTATTGCAAGAGTAAGTGAGCAGTATCAGATAGTTACACAAAGGACAGCAATTACTATGATTCCGGCAAACACTGACTCAAGGTTTTCAAGTAAAAGAATATACATTTATTTCACTCTTCAGTTGTATAACATTTCACTATTATAAGCAGTCTAAAAATCACACTCTTAATACACCACACCACTTCCCTTCAATTCCAGACAAGTTAAGGTCACAAAATGAAGTGGGAGCAAAATGGCACTCCAGCAATTTAAAAGGGAGGGAAAGACAAAGTTATTAGTAATTAAATCAAACCAACAGGTCAGGGCAATTGAACAAGAGGAACTGCAGAGATAGAATCAGGTAGGAAAGGCTTAGGGACAAAGTCAATGGGTCAAAAGTCTTTTGCTCAAGATCACACAGTTCAGGGTAGTTCGCGGTAAAGTTTGTGGCACGGTTTCCGGACGAGGTTGGTTGATAGAAAAGTTAGTTCAAAGGGAAAAGAGAAGGACAAGACCTCGGATTGGAGAAAGATTTCAAACACTTTCACCACGGTTCAACGAAACGAGCAACCGGATTTGCACAGTACCTTAAAACGGAGAGGAAGCTGCAGCTGAGGCGGACGTTCCTGGTAGTTCCTGCAGGCTCACGGTTCCTAAAGCGATTGTCGGACTGACATGAAGTAGGAAGACTGGAGCGTCCTGTGCTACCCAGGGAAGAAACCAGCCGCACAGCAAAGCAACAAATAAAAGGTCCGCTGCTTAAAACCCAAGGAGGGTCCGACCCTCCTGGCTATCTGGCCCACTGTAGCTCTGTACAGTGAATTCAACCAGAGAGGTCCTGGCTTGCAGATTGGGCAAACTGGTTGGTCCCACTAGCTCAAGGGAAGAAGTTTCCTGGAGGATCTTCACCTCGTAGGTTCTTTTGTTTCAGTGGCGACTCTGCCTTTCCAGTCCCAGAGACCTGCTTTTTATGCAGTTTTCCCCATTCATACAGCCTGGCTGTCAATCACACAGCAGGGTGGCTGTCCTGGCAAGGACAGTCCCCCTCAGCCAATCAAACAAGAGTGCGACTTGGGTTACCAAGGGAACCCATGGCAGGGGTCCGAAGATCCCTCCCTCACACCCTGCCTACCTAAACTTTCAGGCGCCTTAAGGAGGGTTTCTGTGCAGAAGCCCGCAAAAAGACAGCGAACAAAGGAATCATCCCCGGTTTGGCGTGAAGAGAAAAACACGAGAAAAACTTGATCAAAAAGAAGCCAATATAAAATGTATTTGGTCAAGCGGGTTTATGTTCGAGGCTAATATAATAGCCTGAAACAATACCATGGTTATATAAGATAACCGCGGTAGAAAAGTTAGGGTAGTTACCACTGCCACCAGCCAAGTCTTAATGTAAAGGGAGCGAAACAATTCTCCAAGAGAAGCAGACAAAAATGGATAAGGGTTAACCCTTTCCAATATTCCATGTAAGATGGGGTGTACTGGGTCTGTGATTTAAAGTGATTAAAGTTAATGGCAACTTTACCTTTTCTGGGGGACAGTAGTCAGCCCCAGAAAATGGAGTCAGGGGAAAGTCTTAAAGACAACCCCATGTCAATGCACTGAAGGTGCTGTGTAACACACATGAAAAATATGAGGCCAGGGAGTAGGAGAGGCTCCAGTGCCAAGATCGCACAAAAAGTGGAAACACCCACAGCAAAACACATGTAAGAGTGGGGAAAAAAGGCTCACACTCTTACCAGGTGAAAAAAATCCTAGAAATCCAGAAAAGCGGCTCAGCGACTAATTAGGTAAGGGAAATCGGCCATTTATGAGAATTCTCCCTAACAATGTGCCACCCCATTATCCTAACTTTTATCATTATCTGTGTGTGCTCGCACGTCATGCCACCCCGTGCATAAGTCACTGCCCCACTTGGGTCACCCCAGTGAAGAGTCTGGCCATGCCACTGCCTAGAAGACGCAAAGGAGAGAACAATGAAAGGTGAAACCTGTGGGCTTGTATGTGGATGGAAGTAGACTTGCCAGAAAGTAGTGGCGGAATGGAGGTGCTGAGGTGGAGTAAGTAGTTACTCTCCTGGGACTCCTTCAGGTTGCCAACGAAGGGAGCAGCCGTGAAACCATTGCTGAAGCAAGCGTGCAGTGCATGCATGCATGCAAGCTAGATGCCATAGGAGCTGAGAAGTTAAAGGAAGGAAGGTTGGTGGGGGGGGGGGGAGGGAAGAGGACTGATTCTGAAAATCCAGGTCCGGGCCGCAGCTCATTGAGCCCCACTGTCAGGGCCGTCCCCCATCCCACCCCGCCCAGGCACCAGTGCATGCCTCGACTATGGGCTGTGCTGATTCCATGCTTGTGCTAGGCAGCTTTTCTGTTTATCCCAGTAAGGCCCATCAGACGCTGCAGGCCCCAGAAGTACTGCTTATCACTTTTTGTTCTGGCTGAGCATTTGAAGTGGGAGACATTTCTAAGTGATGGCTCATTACGAGGGTGCCGGTCCGGTAACAATGGTGCCGGTAAGCTACTGGCACCCTTGTTACCGAACTGGCATACTCCAAGGTCTGCGAGTGGGTGCCTTTCAGTCTGCGAGGTATGACCTGGCGGGCGGAACGGCACCCGCTCGCAGACCGTGACGGATGCACTGGTACCATTAATCCTCCCCATTACCATGAAGTCCAATGGGACTCGAATGGGAACGGGGAGTCATTTTTTCCGGCAATAGGGAATTACCGGGACTGCCAGGGCTGTAATGCCCCGGTAAGTCCCCATTGCAGGGTGCTGGAAAAAAAAAGATTCCGGCGGCAGCCGTGCCGGTATTTACTGGCATGGCTACTGCGGGACTCCTAATGAGGCCCAAGTTTGGCACAAGACGCTCCCAAGGGGCAACTACTCAAAACACTAGGTAGCTGCCTAAATCAATACCCTCCTCCGGGGCAATTACGCATTTCGCACAAAACGGAACTATCTGCCTTATTTTCATATGTTCTATTTAACACACCAAAAAGCGTTTATTTTTTGTAGAATGAAACGCTTTCCTGTCATCATGTTTGAAACATGCCTTTGTTAAACATTAAAATACAAACCTGTGAACTTTTCACACACTGACTTTTGTTACAAGTCTGGAAATTGTGTATATTTTCAAAATCCAACGACCATTGTTTTACCTTTTGCGGAATTGCATTCTGGTATTTGTAGTCTTCCATTCAAGATGGAGTTAATGCCACAATTGTACATTTTTTGTCTAGCATATTTCTAGAAGGATGTATACATTTGTGTGAGCACTTTTACTATGGTTTGTGTACTTTTCAAGTCCTCTTCATAAAACGGAGTATCGTTGAAAGCTAAACGTGGGGGTGAGGAGGGGAAAGGATGAGAGCATGTGAGTCATGAATATTTGCCTACAATGTGGCAAGAGAGGTTGCAGCCCTGGAGACCAGAGGAGTTTGTTTCCTCTGCTGTGCTGATTTTCAGGACACAAGTAGAGTATACAGGTGGGTGGACTGCGTCCGGCCCCTTTTTTTCAGAGGGCAGGCGCAACCCCTGTTTGATATTTTGAGGCCGGGTTTCAAAGCAAAGGTTTGATTGCTCAAGTGTTTGGCTATTTGGATTCCCACCCCCATGTTGTCATGTGCTGTGGCGAAACAGAAAAAGGTGTATGACTAAGTGATGCCATGTTCAAGGGTTAAAATAATAAACAATAGGCCTGTCTAGCCCTATCGCTATGAGGGAAGTTCCCTGCCTAACGAAACTAAAACTGGTGCTTGTCAAAGTCCAAAGAAATAGTCCTTAGTCAAAATCTTAATAGCTGACTGGCCTTACCACTTAGGACAAAATAACAAAAAGGAGGCCGAAGCAATATCCTCGGTCTTTGGCTGCTCGTTTCCAAGAAGATTTTAAAAGTTTGTCAAGTTCTGGAACTCTATCCAGGAAGTTCATCAATTTCTCGCAGCACAGCCCTCTGTCTTTCCACAGGCTCTGTCGTCTATGTTTTTAAGTCTTTAAATAAGCTCTATACGGTTTCCATTTCCCTGGAAAGACAGGGTTACTCAATTCCACCATTTCTCACTTGGTGCTTGACAGTGTCCTTGACTTGCTTTTATATACTGGCCCCCTCCAGGTTCTCTCTCCTCCCAGTTCTGTTCACTATGTTTCGGGTTTCCAGGACTCCACAAAGTCACCTAGTCCTCTGTCAGGCTTGCTTTAGCAGGGCCTCCGTAGGGTGTCTGCCCGTTCATGTTTTCTGGGCTCCTGTAAGCCTTGTGGCTTCTCCAGCCTCTGTTATCATTGTTTGCCCATCTCAATTGCGTTACCTCTTTGGGAGCGTTTGCTTCCCTTCCACTGCTCGACTCAGCAGCTAAAGCACTTCTCATACTGAGCTCAGGGATACGATCTCTCCCCTGTGAACTGGTCCCGGCAACAGTTAACTGGTCCTTGCCCACCATGGCTTGTGTGTGGTCACACCACCAGGTGAGGTGGTCGCTTTACGATGTGTCGATCTCCCAACCTTGGCTTCTTGATTGGTCAGGGTGACAGTCTTCCTAGCAATTCAACCGCTCTCCACGCTACCACCGGCTCCGCAGTCTAGCGTGGCTCTGCCCCTTCAGGGCACCTTCACGTCAGATGCGCGCTACGTAGGATTCTCTCTCTCATCTCCGTTCAAGGTCCTCATCTTTTTATGTAAGTCATCGCAAACAAAAGGGGTGTTTCCATCCCCTTTGACTGTGGGGTTCAGGCGGGATACAGCATTACCTGAAGCCAAAAGGATTGAAGAAATGTCACTATTTGGTGAATCCAAAATGGAAATAATAGTCTCTACAACTCCCATGTAGTCAGACAATTGACTCTGGACTGGGAGTAACTTACCGGAATAGGAGTCCTTGTCCCTAAGAGGGAAGTCGCTCCCGGTGAGTTTTCACTTGGCCACACCCCTATGGAGTGTCTTGCTGAGCGGGCTCCCCTCCCTAATCTCAAATGGGGTGGCTACCCTTTGGGGAGAAGGAACAAATAGTCCATATTTGTCACAGTACCCAGTGCAGGTGCTTACCCATAAAACTAAATAAAATCATCAAAGCGCACGTCTCGTATTCAGATTTTGTTTTCATGGCAATATGTCATTATAAATTGTTGGGCTTTAAAAGGTTTCCACCTTTTTTATAATTTGCCAGATCAGAAAATATCCTCAAGTAATTTTTCCAGTGTTGATTAATTGCTTTGAAAGACCAATGCTCATTTGTCTTGTGCACTTTCTGCACTTTTCCTCTGCTCCCATGTACTCAGCGCTAACGCGCGTATTATTGAGCCACCTGGCCCTATTTTTTTTTAAATGTTTTAAATTAATTTATTATTTTTTTTTTAAAGGGATTAGAGCTTTTTTAGCTTTGTTGAGCTTTGAAGACCTGCATCTCGCTGCCTCAATACATCCCAGGTAAATATGCTCCCTCGCAATATATTAGGAAATCCTGCAGTAGACACAACCTGCGCTGTCTTTCCCCCCCCCCATCCACAAATCGCTGCCCTACCTCCTTAGAACCTACCTGGCATTTATTTTTTTGGACAGTCAAAATAATAGTTATCTGTAGCTTTTAAAATAAAAGCATATTGCTAGTTGGAACAAAATGGCCAGATATACACACATACACAATGCAAATAATTGTGAAACTTCTGCAAGAGCAGTTTCACTTCAGCTAGCACAACACTGTCAACAACAACATTATTGCACTGCATTCCACAGTCACATGGTGCTTTCAAACCAAAGTTTCAAAAGTACCTTTTGCAGACCCTCTATGAAACTAACCGTTATTCCCTAGAGTGCGGCACGGACCGTTTAACGGACACGCGCGAGATCTTTGGCGCCTCTGGCGGTCCCTCGTTCTCCGCACGCTATTGGCTGAGCCGGAGGAGCGGTTATTCGTAGTCCTTCCTTGCTTTCCGCTGCAGTCTCGCGGAGCTCTGTCCGCGTGCTGATGATGGCCTCCATCTGAGCTTATAAGGGCGGGGTTCTTTCTAGATTCCTCCATGGGATGTTCTCCAAAGGGCATCCAGAGTGAACTTCCGCCTTAAGCCGCGCGTTATCGCCAATTCGTAAACCATCCGGAAACTGACCATAGCAACGGCCCGCCCACTCTTCGTCACGTGACTTCCGACGTCATCATTGTGATTTTTCGGGAGCAAGTTTATTTGGAAATGCTTTTCTCAATGGCGTCAATTGGACCCCGCCATTGAGAAAAACGATCTTGGCAAATTGAATACATGCTTAAGTAAGGAAGAGGCAAAACAAGTAACAAGGGGAGAAGTGAAGGGGCGTGGAGCAGGAGGAGAGGCGGATAGGTGGTGTGAAAACATTTTTTTTAAAATGCAAAACATTATTCTACATTTTATTAATGAAATTGAGAGCAAATATGACCCATTCTCGTTAAAAGCAAATTCAAATGTGTGACATAACATCTTGAAATCATGTACAGGTATGTCATGGCTTGTCTGACAGAATACGGCCTTGCACCCTCCTGGCCATCTTTCCTGCCGCCCCTCGCGCCCTCCTGGCCATCTTTCCTGCCGCCCCTCGCGCCCTCCTGGCCATCTTTCCTGCCGCCCCTCGCGCCCTCCTGGCCATCTTTCCTGCCGCCCCTCGCGCCCTCCTGGCCATCTTTCCTGCCGCCCCTCGCGCCCTCCTGGCCATCTTTCCTGCCGCCCCTCGCGCCCTCCTGGCCTTCTTTCCTGCCGCCCCTCGCGCCCTCCTGGCCTTCTTTCCTGCCGCCCCTCGCGCCCTCCTAGCCATCTTGCCTGCGGCCCCTCTCACCCTCTTGGCCTTCTTGCCTGCTGCCCCTCGCGCCCTCTTGGCTCTCTTGCCTGCCGTTCCGGGCAGCCAATCCTTGTACCCTCTTGGCCTTCTTACCTGCTGTTCCTTGTGCCCTCCTGGCCATCTTGCCTGCTGCCCCTCGTGCCCACTTGGCCATCTTGCCTGCTGCCCCTCGCACCCTCTTGGCCATCTTGCCTGCTGCTCCTCGCACCCTCTTGGCCTTTTTGCCTGCCGACACACATCCTGAGCAGTTTTGGGTGGTTTGCCTGTCGCCACTCGCACAGTCTTGGTCGGTTTGCCTGCCGCCACTCGCACAGTCTTGGTCGGTTTGCCTGCCGCCACTCGCACAGTCTTGGTCGGTTTGCCTGCCGCCACTCGCACAGTCTTGGTCGGTTTGCCTGCCGCCACTCGCACAGTCTTGGTCGGTTTGCCTGCCGCCACTCGCACAGTCTTGGTCGGTTTGCCTGCAGCCACTCGCATAGTCTTGGTTGGTTCACCTTTCTCCACTCCACGTCACCTGAAAGGAATACTCCATGCGACAGCCAGACTGGGGACATGCTCCAGGAAATTCGATCATGTGAGTCCGCTGGTAAAGCAACTCCATGCGTTTCCCCTGAACATCTCTTTGGTGACATGGGCAATTGGCAGCCAGGAGGTATTTTGCCAAGAGGTGCCTTTTGTGTAGGGAAATCCAAAAGTAGAAATCTCACTTTTTCTACTTGCCCTGTTAAACTCTGAAACGATTTGCCCTCAAGTCGCAGATCTCTCCAAATGTATTTGCACTTTCTTTTGAAGTGTTTTATTTGTTGATTTGTTTTCTTCACATTATCAATTTTTATCTTATGCATTTTTTAAACAAGTTTAGACGTTTTCAGCTTTGTTCATGCCTTTATGTGAATGATAAAAAATGAAATATATAGTTCCTCTTGGAACTCTATATGAGGTAGATAAAAAAAAAAAACTTGGACCGTTTTGCAATTGTCAACGGCGATTTCAACGCGGCAAGAGAAGGGATAGGTCAATATGTCAAACATCCTGACCAAAATCTCACAGTGAGAAAACATGGGAAGTTGCTGGAAGAACATGGCAGCGCAAGACTTGCATAATTCACACTGGTTGCGACCAAAAACAAACCTAAAGATTCCATCGTGGCAGAGAGGATTCCAACAAGGGACGATTGATCATGTATATGTATTAAAGGACCTACCCTCTAAGATTAACAACTTTAGGATTGAGTCAACGCGGTTCAGTGACCATAACCTCCTCATCACAGAATGTCTTTCCCCTAGGCTTCATGTTTTTTCGAACAAACCAACTATTGAAGTGACATCTGGAGGGAATTGCGTTAAAATCTCAAAAAAAGGCCTCCTCTTAATTGACACCCAGTACAAACGACTGTCTGGTGACGGGTCGAAATCCTGTAAAAAGCAATATGGGCGATTTGGATTACACGCCCCTATTGTCAAGGTTCGCAAAGACTGTTACGAATCCAACTAAAGCATTGGCAAGTTTCCATCACTGCTACAATAGGGACCTTGTGGAAAAAAGACAACTTCACAGACGAAGAAAATTTGTCAGAAAACACCGTCACCAGAAAACACTGTGAGATGGCCAACGGCCCTTCGTGACTACAGGAGCTGGTTTATGCACTATCGGTACAAATTATACCATCATGACACCGAACAAATGCTTTGTGCAATTTGTGGGAATAAGCCAAAGGAATTTTGGAACGTGATTAAGGGTGCATCAAATAAGATGAACGATAACATTCAGAACAAACGTGGGAGAGGATCGCTGGATATCGCACTTTGCCGCCCTTTATGCCCCAATATTTGGTGAGACAAAGCAGAATAAGAGTCCCACTAGAGCAAAGATGAGAGACAAAGTTATCTGGAACATCCCCGCCGATAAAGAAACAATTCTAAACAAAATCTCCAAACTGAATAATTCAATGGCACCTGGTCCCGACGGAATCTGCAACTAAAAAAACACCCTGAACTGCTGGCCAACATAATGAGTAAGATCTTCTCCAACTGTAACAACACCCAGGATATTCCACCATCTTGGAAAAAAGCAACCATCGTCCCAATCTTTAAGAGAGGTGTGACAGATGATCCAAAACATTATAGACCAATCGCCCTCTTGGACGTGATGGGGAAAGTGTTTGCCTCCCTGGCCCTGGATGCCTTCTCAACCTGGCTTCATACAGCTGATTTTGCTGATCCCTTTCAGAACGGTTTTGTCAAGAACACAGGAACCACCACAAACATCTTGTTGCTCAGTACTATGAAGGCTAAAGTTCTGCAGGGTGTACCTCCTGTTTACATGGCTTTCATCGACCTGGTCCAAGCATTTAACAAGGTCAATAGACCACGCCTGTGGACAAAACTAGAAACAAAAACCTGCCCCCGCTCTATCCTGGAGCCTATAAAAGCCCTGCACCAGGATACATCTGTTAGAGTTCGTCTCAGTGCAGAAGGTCTTTTGTCAGAGGAAATCCAGACCGCGAGAGGAGTAAAGCAGGGGTGTCCCCTTGCGCCCACGCTATATAACTCCTATATAGCAGATTATGGAGATTCATCCGGTGCGGTCAGACATTTTCCACCTTCGTTGGGAGGCTCTAAGATTGAGAGACTCCCATACGCTGATGACATCATTTTGATGGACCTTACTCTCATTGGCCTGCAACGCCAACTCAACAATCTGGTGCTCTATCTGGCAAAAAACAACTTACAACTAAACAAAGAAAAAACTAAAATTCTGATAATGGGTAACATCTTAAAAAGGTCCCAGAATCTTTCATGGTACTGTGAAGGTCTTCGCTTAGAAAAAGTACGTACCTTCAAATATTTGGGAATAACGTTTAGCAACGACAAGGAGGAAGCGCCCATGCAAGAGTTGTGTATGAAATTAAAAAAACCTAACGGCACAAGCAAAGGCCGTTGATAGGAAACATGGCAGATTCTCCCTTATTCCCACTTTAAGATTCTTCAAGATGAAGGTGGTTACTGCTCTGATATACGGCATGGAGGCTATGCCACTGGCTCCGAATTCAATTTGGGTGAAATATGAAAGCTGCTTTTGGCGAGCCGTCTTTGGGTTGTCCAAATCAACAACGATAGCGCTGATAAGAAGAGAACTTTGTCTGTCATCCCTACTAGCAACCAAAATGAGAGCAACTCTATTGCTCTACGATAATGTTATAAATGCCCCGGAATCTAAAGTTTTGGACCTGATTCGAAGGGAGACAGTAGGTGTGGCAAACTGGATGTTATCCAAGTGGGAACAACTCAATTTGAACATATTGAAAGAACTTAACGTAACAGTGGAAACGCTGATTCAAAACCCTAATAAAGTTTCAAAAAAACTCTTCGAAGCAGACTGGATTCATACTCTGGAAGTTGCCAACACTTATTCCCTGACGGCTAATTTATCGTCCACTCCAATGAAGCTCAACGAGGTACGAGGGTACCAACAATGTCCTGACAAAAGGCTAAGTAGAACATTCCTAAAATTCTGACTAAATCAGTTGAAAACCACCAACAAAATCTTAGCGATTCCAAGTCCAATCGAATAAGTGCCGCTTCTGCAAAGTGTCTGCTCAAGTGGAAACTACCAAGCACTTGTTGTTAGAATGCAAAGGTCTCGCAAAGGAAAGATGCAGGTTTCTCGCAGATCCGTTGGAAAAACTTTGGTACTCTCAATTTAGATAATTTATGGGTACTGCTGTCAAGTGGAAACAACAAACAGGGTGTGATCGGAGTGACTCTTTTCCTGAAGTCGCTGAACTTGTAAAAACCCTGGGGAAATAAGATAGAGGGCGATCTCGCTCCGTCTCGCCTCTACCTAATTCTTGGACTGGGGCTAAAGGAAATGGAACTTTTCCTCTTTTTCCTTGGAGGATTTTATTTTTTTTAATTCCTTTTTGTAAAAATTGTAATTCAATTTAAATAAAAAATACAATAAATATATATATATAGTTTTCCAAATGCAAGTACTTCTGTTAAAAAAGAACAAGTAATGTCTGAAGCTTGGATCAGAGAGAGTCATGTTTAGCTGATCAGCGATGCCGGTACTCGCATGTGTGCAGTGGGATACTAGGCCAGTGACTCTGCAACCCCACCCTCCTTTCTCCAACTTTGCTCCTTGTCTTGCAGCACCCAAAACCCCGAGCACTGCACTCGGTGCTGCCCCTTTTATTAGCACCATGGCTGCCTCCAAATTCGGTCCGGGTCCGGATTCCTTGAATGGGAAGTTACCGGGTCATTCCAACCAAGGAGGACCCGGTAAGTCCCCATTAAAAAAAAAAAACCAATCCCCTTTCCCATTTGAGCCCCCAAAGGGCTCAATGGGAATGGGGATGGAGCAAATAACGGGCCCGCTAATTGCGGGCCCATTATTTGCTCCCTGGTCCCTCAGCGGCTCCCGCTAAGGGAACTCGTAATAGGGCGGTAGGGGGTTAACGGCACTGGCATCCTTACCGGTGCCGTTAACCCCCTACCGCCAGGGTCGGAATGACTCCCATACTTTTAATCATGTTTATTTTATCTATGAAACTAAGTGTTAATAAGAAAAGAAAATAATATATAAATACATTTTAGATAAAATAAGGAATATATCATTGTCGTACATTGATCAAACAGGACATATTAAAATCCAATTAATATCACACTAGAGTTAATATTACCCAGATGGTATGTTCATAGATGTTGTAATCTGGAGGAAGGCTTTCCTCCAAACATGGAATGCAGTACCAGCGATCACAATGGACTCTGCCCTCATATATTATAATTGGTTATTTCTAACATGCTTAATACCCAGAGGTTTCTAAGAGTGGACTTACCCAGAGGTTTCTAAGAGTGGACCCAGGAAACAAACCTGTGTTGCTCCGCATCGTCTTGCTTCCACGGCGAACATGTTGCCCCTGAGCTATACTCCCGAGATATATGTTACTCCAAAACAGATCACTTCTTATTGAATCATAGCCAGTAACAAAGTTAGCATAACCTTTAAGATAAGGCTTGGATTTCATGCATTGCATGAGGAGGTGACGAGACACTCAACAGCCAATTTACCTAATCGGCAGATCCTCTCATTTCAGGGCAATTTTTCTCACCCACCAGTGTGTTAATGAGTAGGCATAATATTAAGTTTTATTTTTTTGAATATATTTTTATTTTATTTTTTAAGGTCAAACAAACACACTACAACCGTTTCAAAACATAGAAACCATCATATTTCAACACATTTTCAAACTCCCCAACTCCCCCCTCCCCCTTTAAACTAGAGCCGGTTCTCACATGTTGTTTACAGGAACATCATTGGGTGGCACACTACCTAGACTGCCATCAACCGGGTCCTCTGTTTCGTTGTCACCCTGGTGAGGGTTTGCCAACGAGGCCACCAATTGCCGCCAGGCCAACAAGGGCCCTACTTCTTCTTCGCCCGCCCTGGTGACCGCTTCAAACCAGACTACGGATTCAGCTTCCGCCCATCCCAAGAGGTCTGTCCACCATAACTCCACCCTAGGTCTGTGGGCCGCCTTCCAGCCCATGGCGATCCTACGTTTGGCCAAGACATAGGCCAGGTCCTTCATCTTGCTTATGTGTTTCAAATGCGGGGTCTAGGGAATAGTCCAAGCAAGCATGACCAGGCCGATTCCACATCCAGCACTACTCCCCCGCCAGCCAGGTTCGTCTTGACCTCATTCCAAAATCTATGCACCTCCGGGCAAGCCCAAAACATGTGTAGCAGTCCCGCGTTCACCTCCCCACACCTGGGGCATTGCTGTATAGCTGATCCCCCAAACTTTGCAATCTTCCCGGGGTTTAAATAAGCCCTGTGGGTAACATACAACTGAAGCTGTTGGAATCTCGCGTTACGGGACACCTTTTTATGGTACTTCTGGGCCCGTTCCCACTGCCCATCCGTCATGGGTCCTCCCACCTCCTCCTCCCAATCTTGTCTCAGTTGGAGCAACTCCTTCCCTGCCCTTGCCCGCAGGAGCTCATATATCCTCGATATTTCGTGCCCGCCCTCCGATACATCGTACATGGTTTCCAGGGAGGCGTCTGGATCCTCCGCGAGCACTGTCTCCGGCCATCTTTCTCTAGTCTTTTTCACCAGCCTAGTGTAGGTTATATATTGGCCACCATGTACTCCCGTCTCTTCCTGCAGCCGCTGAAAGTCCACCGCCTCCCCTTCCTGCCATATGTCCCCGAGGGTGGCTAGGCCTAGCTGTTCCCAGTATCTGCGGACCGATTCAAGTAGTTGGGAGTCGCTCCCACACAGAGCCACCAAAGGGGCCTGCTGGGAGTATGGTTCTGAGTCCCCCCCCAATCTTCCATGTCCTGTGCCAGATCTCCCAGCCCAACCTCAGTAACCGCCCCTTGCCCACCAGTTTATCTCTGCCCAACCACACCACTTCCATCAGAAAGTATGGGGCTGTATCTTCGCGCAGGAGCCTGGCTTCCGCTGAATCTTCAGTCGAAAGCCACCTGGCCACGTACTGCAGCTGCCCCGGCGGGTAATAGAGTTCGAAGTTAGGCAGGCCTATTCCCCCCCCCCCTGTCGCACGGGTTCTGGAGCTTCCACAGAGCCACCCTATTCCTAGAGCTGCCCCACACAAAACCCCTACACACGCTGTGATGTTTCGCGAATAGGCTTCTGGGTATCAGAAACGGGACGTTTGTAAAAAAGTGCAAGAGTCTAGGCAGGACCACCATCTTGAGCAAGGCCGCCCTCCCCATCATGGTCAGCGGCAGTCTGGACCAAAATACCATACTGTTCCTAATCCCCTCTATCGCCTTTTCTGTGTTGTGCTTGTGTTCTGTCTCGATCTTGTGGTAAATGTTTATTCCCAGATACCTAAATGTTACGTGCTGCCATGGTATTGGCAGAACAGACAGCCTCTGCACCGGGACATTCCTATATCTACCCAAAGGGAACAGGCTGGACTTTCCAGGGTTCACCGATATACCGGAGAGGATGGCGTACCGTTCTATCACCTCAAGGACGTACTGTAGGTTTTCTTCTGGATAGCGTAAATAAAGGAGCATATCATCCGCATATAATGATATCAAATGCTCTCCACTGGCCGTGTTTATGCCCACCTCCCCATATTGTTGACGCAGGCATATTGCCAGCGGCTCCAATGCCAGTATATATAGCATCGGTGACCAGGGACATCCCTGTCTGGTCCCCCTGCCCAGTTGCCAAGAATCTGAGACCGTGGACCCTGTCCTGACCCTCGCCATCGGGGTGCTGTAAAACAACTGTACCCATCTGAGGTATCCGGGTCCCACTGCATACCCCTTCAGGACCGCTTTCAGCCAGGGCCATCGTACCGAGTCGAAAGCCTTGACCGCGTCTAACGACACTATGGCCAGCTCGCCCGTGTCCTCCTCAGTTTGGTCCATGACATGGTGTAGCCTCCGGTGGTTGTCGGTGATGTTCCTGCCCGGAACATATCCCGTCTGATCTGGGTGTATCAGTTTCTTAATCACCCTTTTCAGTCTATTAGCCAGCACCGCCGTGAGTATTTTGCTGTCCTGGTTGAGCATGGACAACTGTCTGTAAGACCCGCACTCCACGGCCGGCTTGCCTGGTTTCAAGAGTGGGATGATTACGGCCTCACGGAGAGACAACGGGAATTCTCCCTTCTCATAGGCCTCGTTGAAAGTGGCAAGCAGTGGCTGGAGCAACACTTGCTGGTATGTTTTGTAGAACTTGCTGGGCAGCCCATCCGAACCCGGCGCCTTGCAAGTGGGCAAGTTCCGAATCACTACCTCCAGCTCATCCGAGGTGACGGGTGTGTCCAACTCAGAGAGTTCTAGATCATCTAAGGTGGGCAGCTCAATGTCCCCCAATGTGTCTGGTATGTCGTGACCCATATCCTCCCCCGTGTCCTCGTACAAGTGTCTGTAAAACTTAAGGAATTCCTCATTTACCTCTTTCTGGGTGTTGCATATGCTACCTCTTTTGCCCTGAATCTCACTAATCACTGAGCGGGGGGTCTCACTCTTGTACAGCCAAGCCAGCAATCTGCCCGGCTTATCGCCCCCTGCGTGTATCCGCTCCGTATATTTCCTGTAGCTGAGTCTGCACAGTCTATCCCAGAGTGCACTACAGGACAACTGTAGCTCCTCTACTTTGGTTCTGTTATCATGAGCTCTAGCTCTCTTACTGCCTCCCGGAGCTCCCTTTCAACCCCCCCCCCTGTAGCCCTTTAACTTGGGAAATAGCTACCCCACGCACCACCACCACCTTAAACGCTTCCCACAGTGTGCCCACAGAGCTTACGCTTCCCGTGTTTTTATCAAAATATTCTTCAATGGCGTCCCTCAGGCCCTCCCGAAACCCCTCATCCTGCAGAGCCTCGGTCCTAAATCTCCATGTAGGGATCTGCGGGCGTGGGGGCTGGTGTCTCCAGTCTACCACCAAGGGCGAGTGGTCCGACAGCACTCGGGCCTTGTATTCGGCTCCTTCTATTTCTCTCACTATCCCGGCTGTTACAAACATGTAGTCTAACCTTGTGTACAAATCATGTGGCGCTGTGTAGTGGGAGTACTGTCTATCCGTGGGATGCAACCTCCTCCACGCATCCTCTAGGCCTAGGTCTTTCAGTAGGGTATTCAGCGCTTTAGCCGCCGTTGCCATTTTTCATGCCCTATCCTTGGACCTATCCATACTGGGGTCTACGGTACAGTTAAAGTCCCCCCCACACTACCGTACCCCCCGCCAGGGGGCCAAGTTTACCGTAGAGGGTCCTAAATTAAGCCGCTGTATCGTTATTGGGGGCGTACAAATTTATGATGTGTATTTCTCTGTTTTCTAAGAGACCCGTTACCACTACCATTCTACCCTCCGGGTCCACCGTAGAATCAAACACTCGAAATGGCACGTGGGGCGCCACCCAAGTGACGACCCCTCTGGCATACGCTGAGTACGCCGCCCCCACAACGGTGCCCTTCCATTTCCTCCCGACCACCTCCAGCCTTTCCCTAGTGAGGTGGGTCTCTTGCAGCAGGGCTATGTCTAGGCGCATCCTCTTTAAATACATCATCACTTTGTTGCGTTTAAGGTAGCTGTTGAGGCCCCGTACATTCCAGGTCACAATTCTGAGATTACCCGATGCCATCTAGTCGGTCTATCTCCGTCCCATCCCTCCCCATAATGTTCCCCATGTAGGGTCGTTTCCTGGCTCCTTCCCTTCTATTAACGAACCGTGCCCCCCTCCCCCCTTCTCCAACCTCACATCACTGCACACAACTCCCCCTCCCCCCCTCCCCACCAACCCCCAACAATAGCCCAGCTCCATCCCTGGATCTCAGGCCTACCCACGTCTGGACCGGTCTTGTGACCAAGAACAAGGACCCCGCGGGGTGTCACCAATCTAACAGTGACATAACTAAGTATACTACTATCGGGTGCAGAGGTTGCTCCCCAGGAGCTCCCAGTCATCTATTTAGGAGAAGGGAATTCAACGGGACCCGCCGGCAGATGCCGTGACTTCCCCCACACAAGCACAATATCAAACTATATTCTAGTCCCAATGTCATAGCTATGGCCTCACGGGTGCCTCTGCAGCATGCTACTTATGTCCATCTGCTTCTGTCTGGGCATCCGATTCCTGTGGTCGACCTTGCATATCCAGCCATTCCATCGCGTCGCTCGGTGTCTCAAAGAAGAGGGATCTGTTCTTATGGATCACCTTTAACCTAGCGGGGTAAAGCAACATGTAGCGGTGGCCTGCCTCTCTGAGCCTCCTCTTCACCGTTCCAAAGTTCATTCGACTCTGTTGTACAAGCAGCGTGTAATCCGGATACGCTGTTATATTCGCTGACCCCCTTTCTATCGTGCCCCCTTTCCGGAAAAATTCGAGAATCTTCTCGCTGTCACGATAGTTCAAGATCTTTGCAATCAACGGCCGCGGGGGGGCTCCTGGGGCCGGTCTCCTGGTCAGGGCCCTGTGCGCCCTTTCGACTGCAAACCCCTGGGTCAGCTCTCCGCCTGTAATCTCCTGCAAAAGCATGGTTTCAACGAAATCCGTGGGGTTCGATCCTTCCATTCCCTCCGGTACCCCCACTATGCGAATGTTGTTGCGCCTGGCGCGCCCCTCCGCCTGCTCTGCTCTGTCCTCCAAATTGCCCACTCGCTGCACGAGGGCATGAAGTTCCTTGGTGCGTGTATTGCACGCCTCCACGGTCGGGGCCAACTCCTGCTCCAGTTCCCCAGTGCGCTCTGCGATCGTTCGCACATCCTGGCGCAACAGGTTCACTTCTTCTCGGACCGCTCCTATCTTGAGGTTTAGGCCCTCTTGCAACTCTTTCATGGCCAGGCCCAGCTTCGTCTCCCAGGCCACCTTCAGGCCAGCAATTGCTGCCAGCACCTCCTGGATGGTACCCGGTGGGTCTGTCGCCGCCGCAGGGGTTTCTTTGCTCTTGCCCCCTTCCGTGCCCGAGGGCGACCTAGCATAGGTCTCCATCGTAGGTTGCTTGATCCGGGGTCGCACCACCTTGGAAGACATCCTGTTGCGTCGATTGGACCCACACCCAGCTGTATCCTCGCGGGTTCACTCTGCTAGTCCGCCACAACCCATGGCCTCTGCAGTAGGGGCTCGCCCTTATGTTCTTGCTTTCAGCCCGAGGCGCATGCGACCCGTCTATCTGGTTGGGCTTGCCCACGTTCCGACCAACCTTGTCTTCCTCAGCTCGTCGGACCTTTTATGGCCCTTTGTCCACAGGCAGCCATCTTGGGTGCTCGCCTTCCTTTGCGCGACCGCCAACTTCTTCGGGGTCTAGTTCCGTGAATATGCAGTCTCGCCGTTGGGGAGGGCACGCACCGTATGCCCCCCCACTTTCATACGCCTTTAGATGCACCGTGGGCTCAAAAGTCTGCCAAAAACCATCACTTTTTTCTCAGGATCGGATCATCGGGAGCTCCTCCAAGGAACGTCCTCTCACGTAGCCATCAAGCCACGCCTCGGCATAATATTATTAGGTAGATAATGAATCTTCGCATTTGTGTTGAATATAGTTTGGTTAAATATAAACATGATAGGTCATATTGAAATCCCTGTTTGCTGTAATCGGCATATAGTTTAAATTTGGGCAGGCTATCAATATTATTACTTATCTCCAAATCTGTAGTTTTATGTTTTAATATTATTTTCCTCTTTGGATTTAATATCAAATCCTCAATGGATAGATTAAGACGTGTTAAGTGAGCCAATCCTCTTTTCCGTAGTTGTACTAAAAACTCATTTTTACTATCATGGACATATTGTTCTGCCAAATAACTAAGCAAAATATTTGATATAGTGGAGCGGATACAAATGAGTTAAAGATTACATTGTTGCACAAGCCATAGTGAACGTATAGAGGGGACACCTACCTTGCAGCGGAGAGCTGCTACAGGCACAGAGTGGGGAACTCCCAGGAGGGATTGCAGTATCATGCCTTCCAATGTATCAATTCAAATCAGCCTATGAGCAGGGAGAGCAGTGAGTCCGCACAGGGTGCTGCCCTGTGTCTGAGCACTGCACAGGGTGCTGCCCTGTGCCTGAACACTGATCTACCCCTTTGGAAACTCTGTGGCTGCCCTATTTTGGCAGCATGTGCCTTCAACACTACTCCCACTACCACCAGGTGCTTGACTCCCAGCAGTGTTCTTTTCGGTATTATCCTGGTACCTCATCACTGACCATTCACCACACTCTGTGCCTTCACCTCATTATGCCATCCACCGCCCCATGGGCTTGTTTCCCCAACATAGCTCCCAGTGACTCCATGTGCCTGTCCCTAGTCTCATCCCGTGTGTTTCCCTCCCCACATCACGGCGCCTCCACTACCTCCAGTGACTTAACCATCAACGGTCTAAACACGCAATCTTGCAAAGTCAACAGTGAACATTGAAAGAGGACATCAAAGGCTGAGCCCTAAAACAAACATTGCAGACCAGAATGGCTAATCGCATGGATTGACAGGAATGTTTTCATATTCCTTAGAATTAGCCTCTTTCAGGGTCTGTTATTACGACTCTCCCTTACTCTCACACACAAACACTCAGCATGCACCAAGCATCATCACAGCTCTAACTCGTACCACCACATCAGCATTCATAAAGAACCACGCAACCGCCCTTCCCCCTCCTCCCAAACACACTCATGCTCATCAAAGGTGACTCCGCTATACTGTGGTGGCAGAGCTTGTGGACCATCACCATGCACGACCTTGATGCACTCATGGCTTACCCCACCACCTCCCACATCTTGGACTCCTTGTTCCTGACTACAGCATCAGACATGGGCCTCACACTCCTCCAAAGGACTTCCTGGACATGCACACACCAGGTTCCCTTGCTCCTCAAGCTCCTGACATGTCACTTTCCGCTCTCCAGACCTCAACTGCTATTTTGGATCTTTGGATCCAAACTCTCATCAGTGGCAACAAAGACACCTTCATACTCGTACAAAAACATCTCCTGCAGTGCCTTATAAAAAAAAACTCACCAACCTGGCTTCCACACTCACTCCTTCATCCAATGTCTGCGTTTTGTTGAACCACCCCAACCAAACACTGATTCCACCAACATCCAAGCAACCAAACCAAGCCATCTGCATCAGAGTGTACACAAATATTCACCTACAATAAGTGTCCCATCCGCAAACAAGAAAAGATCTGGAGAAACCCACAATTACAAAAAGATCTCACCACCTTGAAAACCCTCCTATAAGCCCGCAGGACACTCGTCTCTTCAGCCACAACACATTACTACACCTCAGAAGCCTACACCAAGAGCACTGCCTTCTTCAAGGCCGTCAAACACTGCATCAGTCTCCTACCAGCCTTTGCAGTACTTGCACCCATGGAAAGATGCTGTACAATCAACAAGTTCTTCACAGACAAAATCGCCACATTGACACCATATCCACCATAGAGTACTCCCTCCATACCACCACGCCATATCGAAAGATGCTCCGAATATAAGTCCCTCAGAGGGGAAGAACTTGCACACATTCTTGCAGTACTCAAGGTCGCCTCCTACGGGATCCCAACGCCCATCCTGAAGAACATGAAAGGGAAGCCTCACCTCTCCTCCACACAATCAACGTCTCACTCCTGCGAGGCATCTTCCCCAGTGCATTGAAAACTGTCCAGATCCTTCCTTTACTAAAGAAGCTCACACACGACCCAGATGATCAAGCAAACTACGGCCCTGTCACGCATCTACCCTTCATTGGCAAGATCGAGAAGACCATCCCCCTACCAACTACACGAAAAGATCCCCCAACACAACCTACTTCAAGAATACAAGACCAAGATGAAGCATGGACACCACCACCATCCAGGTCATCGACAAGGCACTCAACATGGACAAAGGTCACCCATGCCTCCCGATCTTGCTCGACCACTGTACTGCATTTACACAGAGGACCACAAAGGGCTACTCAACACACTGTTGTCGCTGAAGGGATTCATTGCTACAGACCTTCAATGGTTTGACAGCTACCGCCACAAAATAAATCAGCTCATACAAGTGGGCTGCTGCAGCTTCCAACAACTGGTGACTTGCTGTGTTCCAAAGAGCTCAGCTCCACCATCTCCCATGTCATCTAAAACCTCTACACTGAGGCCCTCTGGCCAAATTTTACATCGGAATCCACCACTATTCTGATGAGACAAACCTAAGCTATACCCGAAGGTCATCTGCCCCACGGCATTAACCAACTCGAACACTGCCGCTCCAGCGTGCAAGCCTGGATGTCAAGTGCCTAACTTAAAGTTCACCCTAACGAAACAGAATTTACCTGCTGCAGCAGCGCCAACAAATACACCTCAGGGTTTGACAGTGATGGCTCTTGAGGATTTATCCTCGCTAACTTGACCCTAGTGCAAAGTCCGTTGGCTTCACTTGATCATGTCTTCTTAGCAATGTGCGCTTTGAAGGAGAGGACAATAACCACATGACACCAGCTCCCACTTTTGGGCTGAATCAAAACCTTCATTCCCACCTCTGACTTCAGATCCGTCGTCCAGGCCCAGTTGCTCTCACACCTGGACGGTGGCAGCACCCTCCTGGCAGATGCCACCGCTCTGCCCCTTCTGATAGTTGCCCAGCATGGCTCTTTGCAGGACTGAAGAAATTCAATCGCATCTACTCTGTTGACAAGGAATTGCACTGGTTACCCCTCCAAGCTCCCATCTGCCGTCCTATTTTCCCTCTCATGTCTTTGTTTTCCCCCGGTATCGTTAATGTGCCTTTTGGTTCTACTGAGTCTATGTAAGGCGTGCTTGCAAAGCAGAGCTATTTCCTGGTTCTGTTTACTGGCAATACAATAAAAACAGAAGTTGACCTCTTGTCAACAATGCCATCACAAGGTGCTACCCTGTGTGCCCACTTGTGCAATATTTCTCTTTAAAGCCCCAGCCAAGATACTACGAGTAGCGTAATGCAGCGTGAATGTCTATGCTTGTTGTAAGGAGCTGAGCACCATGTGCCCTCTATGGGATATGCATTGGCGTCATAAGTACTGTGGTTTCCCTGGTTCTGGTGCACCTGCCACAGTTCCTTAGGGGTGGGGTGGGGGAGGAACGACGCATCGACTCAATGTTAGTAATGAGCTGGAGACCCTGGGGATAACCTAATCATCTTTGCCTATTCCCTTGACAACAAGCCTCATGGTAGTGATTGTCGTATGACTTGTGTATGTGTTGATCTCTTGTCTGCTTTATTTCTAGGTCTACATCATCCAGGTGACCGTAGGCAGCCACCAGTGGACTGTGAAGCATCGCTACAGCGATTTCCACGAGCTCCAAGAGAAGGTAAACTGTGCTGCAGGATTATTCTCTTAAAGCCAACATGCCTAGAGACTTCAACATGAGCAAAGTGGGGCAAATACATCTGTTAAAAAATATCATGCAACTCATTTGTTGATTGATCGCTTGTAACATGCTTGTACAAGACCCGCAGACACTACAAAGCACACACACAGGCATACGATATGAAGTGTCTTCTGGTGAATGATCAGTCATTGCCGGCAAAGCACAAAACATGGGCCATGTTCAACACACTGGGACATGTTGCTACAGCATGCAGGCAAAACAGCAAGAGCATAGATGCACCGCAGTGTTTAGATGTTTTGCAACCCTATTCTGGTGAAAAGGGAAGACACTAATGTCTAACCAAACTCTATCTGGGGAGTGTGACTGAGCAGCACGGCTTAGACTTGGGAGAGTGTGGGGTGGTGAAGGGGTGAGTTAAGCGCATACACAAAGCACTCTTAATAACAGAAGTGAAAGGCAGAATGTATTGTGAGGTTGGCATCATGGAAGTAGAACAAGACAGCAGATTCCAAGTTGAGCAATCTTTTATTAAAGAAAATGTCGGGATGGATTAAGCCCTAACTTGCCCCATACTAACGTGGGATTTCCCTACCTAGTGAACACGTAGGAAAGTCAACATAGAAATCTGTCTGTGTCCAAATCCTATACTTGCCCTCACAACTGACACCAAATAATGTGTTGGGATTTCAACTATAACTCAAACAGTGTTCCAAACCTAGTTCTGAGCTATTTCCAGCTCTGGCTTACTTTTCGGCTCTCTCTCCCAAATGTCACTAAGTTCACCACAAAGTTCAATGTTTCTTTCTGTTGGCATCAGTTGAAAAATACAGTTTATTAAGCTTAAGGTGCTCTTACCCAAGTACAACACAGTCCGAGGGTAACTGGGTTCCAGGACACCAACACCTAGGGTTCCCTTACCCAAGTTCAATGTTCATATGTAAAGAAAGCATGCTGGAGGCGATTGTCTTTTACATGAACTTGTATAACTCGGGGGCCTTTCCCCAAGTCTGATGTTTATCACCATTGACTTTCTTGTTAACATAGAGAAGTACCCCAGTCAAGGCGTAGTTTCTGACCACACGGTCTACCTTTTACAGGTCATGCAACCAGGAACTTGGTGTTCACTTTGCTATCAACCTTTGGTTCACAATTAGAGGCTCTCTGGTCTTGGCGCAGTTTTAGAGCACACGGTTCACCCATTAAAGGTCACGCAACCAGGAGCTTCCAAGCTTCTCTGAGTTCAAGATGTGATTCACCAAACAGTTTCTAAAAGCGCAGCTCACAACTTTGTCATCTTGGTTCTTTAAAGCCTTCAGTTTGGTTTCCTTGTAAAATTGCAATTCATGGTGGTGTTCAGCTTATATCCTTGTATTGAAAGAAATACTTCACCTGGTTACCAGGTTTGCTTTCATGTTATTCAATATGTCTTTGCTTCTGATAAAGGTGGCTTTTGCTCCATTCATTCAATCTGATATTCAATTTAAAGTTTCTTTCACTACTTCCATTCAAAGTGATATTCGAGCAACTAAGTTCATTTCATTTAGTTCGCTATGTTACTTTCACTTGTTTCATTCAGTAATGTGCTTCACTATCAATGATGTTGTTCATTTCATGTAAATAACATTTAGTTTCATTCAATGTGTGAAGTTACACTCATTAGTTTCATTTAGTATGGTTTTCAATGTAAGTAACATATTTTGCTTTGTTCCATATTAGCATTGATTTCATTCAGCTCGGGATTTGGCATAAGTAACGTGCTGGGTTTCATTCGTTTGACTAGCATTGTATTTTTGCTCTTCTTGGAGCACAGCAGGTATTGCGAGTGTGCCAGACACATACCCGGTCTTGGCAGCTCCTTCTTTCTGCTTTCGGTTTCCAGGGGACAGCCAAATAGCTGGGCGCTTCACACTACACTCACAGGCTGTTCTGTGGGGCATCTCCTTTTTCTTTCTGCAGCACCGGCTGCTCACCTGCCCAGCTGGGGAACTTCCAATCCTCATCCACGTTCCAACGGGATTCCCAGGACTTCTGATGGCATATTGGCTTCTTGGCTTCTCTACCCGCCCGCGCAGCTTCCACTCTGATATTCTTGCTTCGGCTTCTGCCTCCATTCTAATGCTTGTTGGCAGTTTTCCTTTTTATACACCTGAGCTTTACTGGTAGGCTGTAGGTATAAGTTAAGGACTTGCTTTGCCTGACTTGCCTGACCACAATTAAGGGGACATGCCTGCCCTTCAGGCCTCTTGTTCGTCCCAGTATTTGAATGGGAGGCAATCTTCATGGCTCCTAGTTGTCTGTTCCTAGTCTCAGTACTGCCATGCATTTTAAAGGAGTACAGAAGTGGAACACATTTATAATGACCCATAAAGGTCGGGGAGAAGATCTGGTTGGCTATCTTGAGGATACTGGGGATACCATCTCTTTTTTACCCTTCCTCTTCCTTTGGTTAACCTGTCTAATGTAATACTGGTTCCTACCCTTCTCCGGAATAATGGGATTATATGGACAGTATCCCATAACCTTCCCTTGTATAAGGGTTCTTTTTGGAACAGAAGCTAAGGAATACTGTCTCGCCTATGAGCATCCCACTTCCAATCCCGAGGACCCTCTACCCAGGTGATTGCCCCCCCCACCCCTTCGCTGTCCATCCCCAGGGACAGGATCCAAAAGTGATGGCCTTTTCCTGGCCCCCTGCATAGAGGATCCAAAGGGAGTAGAAGTGTGAAGAACCTCAGGTTTCTCACAGTATACAAATATGGTTATATTTATTTAGGCGTTGGAGAAAAATGTATCAGCCAAAGGTCGCTGATAAAGCACTCTGGCTACATAGCACTTTGACATCACTTTCTAACACAGTTAGGACCTGGCAGTATAGCAAAGTAAGTGAAGAAAGGACAAGATGAGTCATAAACCAATTTGAGAATATGTAAGTAAATAAAAGGAGTTAAAAACACAATACACAGCCTAATCAAACAAAGGCCCTACACTTTAAAAGTATCTTCCCTGGGTAGAAGAAATTGAGCCCCAGGCCTAGAAGTCCCAGGTCCCAATGTAACCCTTTCCTGTGGGCTAAGAGTCTGAACAAGTGTTGGCAAAGCCAACAAGCAGTTGTAATTGGCTTAACTGTAGAAGCAAGGGAAGCAAAGTTCTTAAGAGGTCCTCTACCAATCTCGCCACTTTTGGGGAAACCGGGGTGGGGTTCTTGGCCAGAACTACACCGATCACAGCCAGGCATGGAAGCAGTAGTTAGGATTTTGCTTTAATTAAATACTAAATAGGTGGAGGCGTAGAAACAAGTATGTTAACTCACCGACTATATCCTTACTTAATGTTTTGGTGTTTTTGGTTCAGTCGGAACAGGTCGAGGGGTCACTGGTGCAGCGACCACTTTCAACTTCTCATTTAAGATCCCGCTAGTTGACAGTACAGCACTTTGACGAGACTGTTGCTCACACTGTACAGCTGTACGCCCCTAGCATGGGAAAAGAAAATGTCCCCCATGTTGTTAATGACCCCCTGGCCACAATGCAGTTGGGGGTCAGCAATGACCACCTCGATTTAAGCAGTGGAAAGCAACTTTCATGATGGAAACAAAGTAGCTGATCCTGCAGTGGGAGGCCTCTTGTTTCACAAGTTGAGGGTCTGCACAGTACCAAGCCTGAACTCGGGACAACCACTGATGCAGTAAGGTGGCCCAGGGAAGAGGTAGCCAGTCTGAAGGGTAGCACAGGGACACTTCTGAAGGCTTCCAAGGACTGGATCCCTGAGCAAGGGTTGAGACTGGTTGTTTTCACCTGTCAAAGGGTTGAAGCACTGATGGAGAAGATCAGCAAAGCAGCAGGACTTTGCCGAGATGGTTGAAGGCGGCGATGCTGGATGGCTGCAATGACGAGCTTTGGGTCTTCAGCAGGATGCTCCTCTCCAAAGGGGTCTCGGCTACAACAGCAATCTGAAGAATGGCTGCATATTGTGCCTTTTATCCTAAATTCTGGCTGGAGTTGCCCTGCGCCCACCAATGGTAAGGATCTGCACCATTCAAGCTGAGCGTCGGGCCCATCATGGTCGGCCTCCAGCCACAACATCTGCCCTGCTACAAACACATACCGCCACATTGACTGCGAAAGGGCTTCTCATATCTGGCAAATCTATGGGAAATCCAGGGCAGAAAGAAGAGCAAAATACAAGATGGCCGAAGGGGAAATCTCGTGGCATGGCCATTTCAGGGACGTCATTTCACCAAAATGCAAAGGGCAGCGGACGTGATGTCACACACCCTATGTCATCACAGGAAGTGATGTCATGTGACCTTTAACCTTGATGCCATCGCATGACATTTAACCATGTTGTTAGAACCTGAAGTGACGGACTGGTATAAAAACACACAAAAGCTTACATTTTTCTTGAAATACCAAACCGGTACTAAAGCAGTGTGACAAATCTGTTGATGTCGTCCCGTCTTCCCTAGGGGGTGACCTTTCCCTTGGGGCCAGGGCGGTGCATCCACAGTACAATAGTCCCTCTGAGGGTAGTACACAAGGATCACGTGGGAGAGGAAGCCCCTTATAGGATTAGGGACGATCCTTCCCAGATAGCACGGTATACCCCTACGTTAGTACACCTAAACCTTACCTCATGTTAAATCTGCCTTCTCTTGTGGACAGGGCCAATGTCTGCTATTGTCAGGTTAGTCCACCTAATATACTTGATGATCTTAAAACCCCAGAGAATGCAACGTATATTGCGTATCGCTCTACTACAAGTATTGGAAAACCTAATGTATTTGGCAAGATTCAAACATCAGAGAATGCAAAGTATACTGCTATTGGCTCTACTACAAGCATTGGGAAATGTAATCTACGTCACGAGACTGAAACGGGCCTCTGCGTCTCCAGTTGAAAATAACAAACTATTTTTAAAAAGCACAAGCTCCATGCCAGGGATCAGAGGCCATGCAAGGGGGCCCATGGTTTGTCAACTGGCGCCACTGCTGCCACCTTTAGCGACCCCCTAAGGATTTCCATGGGCTATTTTAGAGTATAGGGTACTCACCAAGGCATTATGCAGTAAAATGAGAGTGCACACGAGAATGTACTAAACCACAGTAGAAGAATTCCTGCTGCCACGGGCCATCCTGGTCATATTGTGGAAGTAACCATAAAGTTACTAAAAACAAAAGGCGAAAGAGTAACAAAGTACCCCCCACCACACTTCACTGTAAGTCTATTAGTGCAATGTAAAACAAGGCGTTTCCTAACAAGGGGTGTAGTCCTCCCACACTGATAGCCATAGGGACTGATCAGGGCCCCCCCAAAACATATGGGCTTCCCTTCACTCAGACCAGGTTTACAACAGCAAAATATTGTGAGGGTTCCACAGGTGCCTATGGAGATGAACAGCACAGAGAACATTTTTCCTAACAGTCAGCCTGAAACTCCGGACTTTTACTAAAAATGTGACGACTTAACAATATTCCTGATGTAATGCACAAGCGGAACAAGAAACAAGCTGCACTGCAAGGTCAAAATAGATGGCTAAGCAACAAAGCAAATGGCGGTTCACGATTGGACCTACCATTTTACCAATCCACACATATACATCCAGAGAACGTATGAAAAACATTGAACAATGTGCAGAGCTGCTTTATACCACCCCCCAGGCGAGTGGTTTGTTCAAAAGGACAAACCGATTCATAGAAGGAAGCATATAGCTTGCCTTGGGGTCCTGAATGCATCCGGTGAATGCTGTCCTTGAAGCAGTAGAAGCACATCGACTCACTCCGATATTGATGGCTGGAGTCTCTCCGTTCCAAGTGATGATAGGCAGCAGGGTCATTTATTTGTTTATTTATTGGATATTTGTATGGAGCCTATACACAGGGCATATACAGGTGTTTCCAGGGCCACAAGACAAGATGGAGGGGGTGAGGGGGTGCATGCGAATCAAAAAAGTAGAACGACAAAAACAGTTATATTGGCCTTGTGACAATCCCACCGTGCAAGTGCATGACAAGGGGGAGGGGGTAGAGGGAGAGGTGCAGGAGTGGGATGCCCCCAAGGGTTTGGGGCAGGCAAGTGCCATGGGAAGAGGGGAGGATGAGTGCGGTGGTCAGGCAGGACCAAGTTGGGCTAGTCCGGGAAAGGGAGCACGAGGGCAAGTGCTGGCAAAGGATGCTGGGGGGACTGGTAGGGGTGGTTTGGCCCCTATATGACTCTGAAAGGACCAGGCGCCAGTCGTAGCAGCAGATGGTGAGTTAGCATGGGAGGTGGGAGAGGGACGGAAGAGGAGAAAAGGAAAGTCTTGAGAAGTTTTGGAACTTAAGATCCGACTCAAGTCTGAGGTGGAGGGCGGTGTTAAAGAGGGAGGAGTCAGCCGAGGAAAGGGGTCAACCTCCCACTCTGTTTGGAGAAATGTTTGACCTGCAGAGAGTTGGAGCCAGAAGGCCGGGCGGTATTTAGGGAGAGAAAGCTGGATGTAAAGACGTCCCAGGCACCAGACAACCTTGTGGATGATGCAAAGGGTCTTGAATTTGATCCTTGTGGTCACCGGGAGCGAGTGGAGAGATTTTAGGGCTAGAGAGATGCGATCCCTGGGCTTTGGTCAAGGATATGATAGGTTATTTATAACATGCTTAATACCCAGAGGTTTCTAAGCACAGACCCGGGGATTGAACCTGTGTTGCTCCGTGTCGTCTTGCTTCCATGGCGAGCACGTTGCCACTGAGCTATCCTCCCGCGAATGAAGGAGACAAGAAGGATAAATCTCGCAGTTCTAGTCTGGATTAGATGAAGGGGGCGGCGGGTGCAAAGAGGCAGATTGAGGAAGAGGCTGTTGCAGTAGTCTAGCCTAGACAGAACCAGGGCTCTGGAGACGTTGAACGTCTGGGGCAAGGTGCGGAAAGGTAGAATGCCCATGAAGAGGTGGAGCTGAAAACTGAACTACTTGGCAAGATCCATGATGTGTGGAGAGAGCGAGAGAGAGAGGAGTAAAATATGATCCCAAGGTTTTTTACCTCACAAGTGGGTGAGAGTGGAGGACCTAGGGAGTCTGGCCAGAGAGTGGGGTGGGGGAACAAGGAAGAGGTGTCCCAATTAGAAGGATCTCTGTCTTACTGGCATTAAGTCCGAGATCATTGGCAGAGCACCATGCTTGAATAGCAGCTAGGCATTCAGGTATGAGGGAGGTGGAGGAGGAGGTAGGAGGAATGCAGTTTGAAAAGCAATCTGTGTGTCGTCTGCGTAACACTGGAAATGAGGGGAGAAAGTGGAGATCAGGTGGGCCAGGTAGATGTTGGAAGAGGCATGGCGATAAGATAGAGCCCTAAGGGACAGCACAGGTAGAGACTGAGGTGGAGGGGAGAAGAAAGGACCCATTTGCACTTGGCAAGATCTGTTTGAAAGGAAGGTCGTCAGCCACGCTAGTGCCCAGTCCGTAATGCCTAGGGTAAGGGCAGGGGAGTTGCTAGGTCTGGAAAAGACCCGGGGCTAAGCTGATGTCGGAACTGTTGGGACTGGGGGCTAGCTAGTCTTTTGGCTGTAGCTCCTGAGATTCTATCCGGGGCTACAACCAAAAGATCAGGGGCTATAGCCCCCCCTAGCGACGCCCCTGGGTAAGGGTATCATGGAGATTATTTATCAGGATGGAGTAGTTGACTGTGTGAAAAGCAGAAAAAGATCTTGGAGGATCAAAACGGAGGGCTTGTTAGACTCCACGTTAGAGAGTAGGACTTCACGGGTGTTCAGGAGAGCAGTTTCTGTGCCTCTGGAACTAAACTGGTGGTCATGGAGGCAGCCAGCCATTTCGGTGTGAAGGTTCAGTTGGGGGATGACCAGCTTCTCCACGAGTTTGCACAAAAAAGGGGTGATGGAGATAGGGCTCCAGGCAAGAAGGGTAGGCAGATGGCTTTTTTAGGAGAGGGTGCACAAGAGAGTGCTTAAGAGGTTTAGGGAAGGAGCCAGTGGCAAATGAGTGGTTGCAGAGGTCAGCCAAGGTTGGATCGAGAGAGGTGATGTCCTTGATGGCTCTGGAGGAGCAGGGGAGCACCTGTTTAGACTAGACTTTCATAGAGCGGACAACTAGAGATCTCATCTGGTGCAATGGGAGTGAAAGAGGAGAGTATGGGGGAGGGGTGCAAGAGAAAGGAGGGGGTGGAGGGAGCAGATGACAAAGAGGATGGGATGTCCAAAGTTTTGGAGGAAAAGTGGGTGGCCAGTGCAGAGCAGAGGGCCTGGGAGGGAGGAGGAGACTGTGGTAGAATCGGCGTGTTCTTTGCAAATGTTAAAGAGTAAAAGACGGTAAAGGAAAGAGTGTTGCATAGGTAGAAAATGCACATGCAGAGTCACCTGGCGGCACACACATCTATAGCAGCTTTCACAAACGGTTCTTAGGTCGGCCACTTGATGGCAGGCTACCCACATGCTACGAATGCTACATGGGAGACGCAGCAGCCTCTAATCCACATTAGCACCCTGGACGGGGGTGCCAGACAGTCGGGGAGCTCGGGACGCGGGCTGCCACTGCTAGTGTTAGCCCGCATTCCAAGCCGCCTGATGGCTGGTTCCCCCCAGCCACCATCATAACCCCGCTGACCCTGTATTTTTGTTTTTCCTTTCTCTCTCCACGCATCCAATGTACCCGATTGCCGCGAGGACCTCCCGCCGCAGCTCCTGTCAGTACCCGGACCAGTGTGGCCACCATGGAAATTGAAGAGGGGCTGCATACGGAGCCCTGCCTTCCAATTCTATGGCAGCCATGTTTGTGCAGTATTTTCTCTGTGAACGGGAGGCGGCAAGACATCCCGTCGATGGAGGGGAAATACTTTGTCTTTTTCTTTTTTTAAATCGTTAGCACCTGTGTAGCATACTGCATGAGTGCTATGCGCCTCAGTGGCTAGGCCCAACCTGTGGGGAATGGCCTGCACCATCGTTAAGGGACCCTTGCTTCCCTCGGGCCCTTAACTTGGAGGCTGGCCGTTACCCACAGGGTGGGCCCGCCACCGCTGGGCTTATCGCCTCATATTTACAGGACTGTATTTATTTTTGTGTTTTTATAATGGCTAACTCGCAGAGGGTGCCTCTTTAAAGTGCGTAGGAGAAATGAAAGGTGTGGCATATATTCAAGGAATATGAAACATTGGGTTATCAGTTGTTTACTTCTTAAACTCCTGTAGAATTGGATGAATTGATTACAGGGTCATTTTGTTGTTGTTTATCTTGGATTTATTTTTGAATGATTTCTCGGATCTGCCCGCTGTTGCTCTGTTCCACTCCCCTCAGAGTTTGCAAGCCTGCCGGTCAATAACTGGCCCACTGCATAGTGACTAACTGATCCTTTTTTTTGTCTTATATTTTTTCCAGCTCACTGCAGAAAAAAGAATCGACAGGAACCTTCTGCCTCCAAAAAAGATTATCGGAAAAAACTCCAAAAGCCTTGTGGAAAAAAGGCAGAAGGACTTGGAAGTTTATCTGCAGACTCTTCTGACAACATTCCCCGTTGCGGCGCCTAAAGTCTTGTCTCACTTTTTACATTTTCATTTATATGTAAGTTGAATCCTCAATCCGTAATTCACTGCTTCTTGCCCTGTGAACCATATGACTACTGTGAAGGGGGCCAGTTTTGAAACTAGGGGTGTTATTGCCATGAGAAATAGCCAAGCGCTGTAATCCGGCAATAATGCGTGAGTTGCGGGCCATACTGGCTTCTAGCGGCCCGCCGCCTGAGCTGATAGGCCTGAGGGAAACGCGTGCTTTTATCGAAGATGATGGGACGTTTCCACTCCAATCATTCTTGCCAATGGCTCTTCGGCATCCCATCCAGAATGCTGTGTAGGGAGCAGGCCCGGCCTTAGAAGCCACAGCGCCCTGGGCAGCAAAACAAAAACCTGAGGCTGCTGCACCATTGACGTGCCAACTGCCCTGAGGCTACTGCGCCATTGACGTGCCAGCTGCCATGAGGCTGCAGCGCCAATGACGTGGCAGCTGCTGCACCGCCATTGACGTGGCAGCTGCCCTGAGGCTGCTGCGCCATTGACGTGGCAGCTGCCCTGAGCCTGCTGCGCCATTGACATGGCAGTTGCCCTGAGGCTGCAGTATCAGTGATGCGGAAGCTGTTGCAACAATATATTTAGAGATTACCCTTCTGTATCATTTGTCGTATTCCGTCTAGCCCTGTCTGACTCTCATATAGGCCACGTGTATCCCTCCCCCCCTGTGCCACCAGTAAGCCAAGGACCAGGCCGGGGTACAGAAAGAATATATAATGAATAATATGCCCAGTTAATAGTTGCACCAAATGATAACACATGCCACCTTCTCTGTGGCACAAAACAAAGCTTCAATAAAAAAAATCACTTTTGGGGATTTCACTTTTGGGTTACATGTACACGGAACGTTGGCCAAATAATCAGTTCAACCCACTTGTCTCACAAAAAACCCAAAATGTAAAAATTAAACAATACCATGGAACTTTACAAAATCATGCACTTGGTAATCCTTTTCTGAAGTTGGCTTTAAATCACAGCGCAATTGTTCATTGTGTAAAGCACTTTCTCGCACGCAGTGTGCTTGCCTTAAAATCTCCCTGCTCACATGTCAAATTAGCGATGTGAAAGATCATCAAACATTGAAAAACGGCACATTTATCACACATGGAACCTTTTCCTCCTTCACCCTGAAGCAATATTAAATCTCACTTCTATCAGGGTCACTTTCTGACTCTCAGGAGAGCGAATATTTCAATTAGGGACTTTAATTCATTTAGCAAGTCACTTCTATGCACCAACAACCTTGACATTCATTGTATATTTATCACCCTTCTGCTTTAAGGCCAAGTCTGAGGAACAGTGAACAACTTAGGAATTTTGTTTTTAGACAAGGATACCCCTTCCCTAGAGGTAGTTTTGGGGTTGGGAACAAGAAATCGGAATACTCAAATATTAGAAATGACTAACTTGAAGTAGCGCTAGGAAAGAGGGCTGAGGTTTTGAACTCTTCCGAGCTCCCCCCTCGTTCAATGACTACATGGGAGTTAATTAAATTATTGTTCAGTAAAATATGCTAAGGCTCTATTCGGTTTGCCCCACCCACTAATTAAGGGAAAGATAGTAACTGAAACAGATTCCCAACACACTTGGTCCTGTTGAACAATTACATTGAATCTCTGGGTTTGGTGCTCAGTAAAAGCCTCAGCAAATTATGGACGCTCTCTTGGGAAACACAGGTATCTGGTCACGCACCTCAGTCGGGTACAGCCACCAGCATTCGTCCCTCTATTTGGCTCTCCTTGCAGAGATCCAAGAATCTCTCTTTCCCTGTTTTTCTTTCAACAATCTTATGAGCAGTTCCAACCTAGGTTAGGTAGTGACAGGCAATCTCCCATGCAATGTTAAATCTCCATCAATCTTTCCATCCAGGTGAATTTAGGCAGCTCCCCCTTAATTTCCCAGGCAGATCCTTGATTTCTATTATGCAACACCTTATATACCCACAAAAATGTTTGATTTACCATATGCCAGTTTATTGCCTAGACATTTTCATTGGTCAACTTTTCTCCACCCCCTTCTTGCAGGGCAGGCCCCCTGTTGTGATTGGCCCGTCAGTTTACCAAGGCCACCCACTTGCATTTACTATTTACAATTTCTGCACTTAAAGCACTTAAAGGGTCTACATTACAACATTCTCTAATTTTAAAGTAAACCATATATATATATATATATATATATATATATATATATATATATATATATATATATATAATATTCTGCTCGTCCTGCCGGACTTAAGATGTATCTGGCGTTTACACAATGTTGTATGTGCACAGAACAGATTTTTATGGATAACTCGAAAGGATAAGTTCTCAACATAAAATATTCTAACCAGATATCTGATCCATTAAACTATCACATCCACAAGTCTTTTTGACATTTTCGTGGGCTTTACTACCATATTTTGGGTTATGTTCCCAAGGTCAAATCTTTACACAAATTGACTCAATAAAACGGTATGTTGATTACTTTTCCATGATATCTTGGTTATCTTTCTATGACTTACGGTTCGAAAATAATTACATAAATGCATATTCTGTTTTAATGGCACATAAAGTTTTGCTTCTCCCACATAACCTGAGCCGTAGGTTTCTGCTTTCCTGGTTGACTCCGGCTGGTTTAAATCACTTGACATTCTTGTATAGTCAAAGGCTGGCATAATGGATGCCAAAGTGATCTTATCTGGCTGTCCAGAAGGGTTTCTGGCATCGTGCAACACTTTTGATAGGGCCATCCCCCCAGTCAGCACAGAGAGGGACCACATAGTTCTTGTATTTTGGGGATTTTACAGAATTTTACAGAGTTCAACTCATTAATGGCGGCCTTTTTGTTGACCCAGCCACACCAATGAATTCCTCTTTCGTGCTTGAATACAGGTTCATCCCTGGCACTGACACTTCAAAGCTAGTGTTTTTCAGATGGACAGCCTGGCATACGATCGGGGAAGGTCACTGATTTTAACTTTCAGGGGAAAAGCCATTACACTTGCATAAGCCTTCTGTGCTCTGAATAAAAACACTTGCTTTTGAATCTGTTACATTACTCTTCATTTGGGAACTTTTTAATATCTCGCATCATGCCAATAATGTTCATATTTATATCCCCATTTGTACATTCAAGGGCCCTTTTTGCACTTGACATAAAAACAGCTTTTTATTGTGGTTTTCAATCTGCAGGAAGCCCACATTTCCATGGCCTCTCTGCTTTATAAAAGGACACAGGGTTTTCATATTTTGCAATTTCAAAATCAACTGATGGGCTTTTTGTTTGTCAGTCACAGTATCTTGCTGCAGTTTGGGCCTAATTGGGCCTTTCAGCTCATTTGATCCTGCTGCCATTAAACCCCACATTGCCCAGGGGCTAAGGTGTCAGTGGGACAGACTGACCTGGCACAGACAGTTTTGCTACAACAGTACTCAAAGGAACTGTACTCCTGTGGGCTTATAACTTGCATAGTATTTTTGTAAAAATTGCCTCAAAAGAACTACCTGATTTGTGGCTATGCTCTATCGTAGTACCAATATACAAAAAAGGACATTGCATTGAGCCTGCTAATTATAGCCCGATATGATTAGATATCCTGCCAAGGATGTTTGCGGGCCTAGTCCGGCGTGCCCTTCAGATTTGGGCTAAAGCACTCGGAGGTTGGATATCTTCCAGACAGGTTTCTGTAGGGGAGTGGGGAACATCTGCAAATGGGTTTTTCCTGCGCCTGTTTAAAAAGGAGGCTATGGAGAGATCAAAACCATTATAGATTGCATTTATTGATTTCTGGATGGCCTTTCGATAGTGTATCTAGAAATAAGCTATAGGCCAAGACGGACTAGTGGGGCTGCCCCTAATCTCTTTTGGCGATTCTCAGGACCTTGCATACGAATACACCTGTTTGAGTAAGGTTGGACAGGAACTCAATTCCTGTCGGCCTCAATTAAAAGTGAATGTGGGCTAAAACAATGCTGCCTGTTGGCACCTCTTTTCTTCAATGTATTTATATGCTTTTAAAACTACCCGCTGCTTCCCGCCGAATATTGGCAAAATCCCTGTGAATGACCTTCTATATGCCGATGATATGGTCCACACCATAGATAGGCCTACAACGCCAACTGGCAGACCTGGGAAGGTCTACAACAGTGAACGATCTGTGTATTAATGAGAGGAAAACACACATTTTCTTGCTTAAAGTAGGAAAAAAAAGAACTTTTGGTATTTGAATAACAACTTGCTGAGATGAGCTCATATCTTTACTTAGATTTTCACTTATTTGAATCTAAATGCGTCCAAGAGCTTTTTAAAGAGAAAAGTATAGCTTCAGCAGCACAAACCAAGGAAATTAATAAGAATTATGGCTATTTTTCACTAATTCCTGCAATTGAAGTAGTCTCTCCTGGTTCTCACCCAAGGTGTCAAAACCCTGTTGTTGGAGTAAGAGGAACATTGGATACAATTTGAAAGGCTCCTGTGATAGAAGAGTGTTAATACTCCCACAGGGTACCCCAGCCCATGTAATAAGGTATGGCTGGGGCTCCATTCTCTTACGGCAATGGTAGTTTGGCGACCCCTATTTTCTTTTTTTGGGTGCAATATCCTTGCCCCTGATGATGGTTCCATTTGGTGCCATCTGAAACAGTTAATGACTATCGTGTGGTCCAGTGGTAAAGGGATAGCCCCTCCTACCACTGGACATGAGTTTGAGTGTCTGGCGCTTCAAATATTTGTATTATTTTGAAAACAAAATTTGATGCACCAGAAACAATGCAGGTGGGTATTTGAACTCTGGTTCAGTGGTAGAAGGAGCAAACCCTTAACCACTGGCCCACACAAGTCCTTTGGAAAGAGCAAGGCAAACACGCCCGTTTAAATAAGCAGGACGTCTTTGCCTCGTTCACATGTAAGTAGTTATAGGGGAACTACTCACGTACACGTGACAGGCTTTCTTATGAATGCCAGCCGTATACAAAATACAAATGTTGCCCACATATGAAATGTGTTTTGTTTGCTGTATTAGAATTGGCATTAAACGTGTGAATGTGTTACTTCTCTGCTCTCCGACAGCAACACGCTTATGCTCCCAGTAGGGGGCTCCTGCTTGATTTTTGCCAGGAGAGCAGAAAATTAAAAGAAACAGATGAAACTTTCAGGCCGATTCATGGAATTAATGTGCGCTGAAAATATCGGCGCAAGCGTGCGAAAACGTGCGAATCACAGTGCAAGTGCGAATATCGCAGGGAAACCAGCGCACATCTATTCATGGAAGTCCGTGCGCGAGTAAAATCTGGGATGTGCGCTGAAAAAGTGTGCAGCGCACAGGTCATCTAACGGCGTGCGCTAAGGCCACAGCGAAAGAGCACATAGCGCGGTGCACATAACAAAAGTAGGCGGGGCATGACACGCGGAATGGGGAACAACTTGTGAAAATGTGGGCATCACGGGGGGGGGAAGTACAGGAGGCAAGTGCGCGGAACACCCACACGCTCGCCTACAACACGTATTCATGGAATCGAATAGGGCAAAACAGCGCACGGGCAAAGACACGCAAAGGCCTAAACACATCCGCCACACGAAGGCAGGCAGTCGCGTCCATGCGCATGAAAAAAATGTGCGCCCACAAAAAGCAGTTATATACAGCTATGTAGAATGTCCCATACTGTGGGCCTCAAGGACAAATGACGTGCAAAGGGGTACGTGACAAACTCAGACACCCGCTGTGTGAAAAATAGCGTGTGCGTGTATTTCGGGGGTTCGCGTGAAGTTTCACAAGTGATAGGCCTTGGTCGAGCGGGGTACGTGTAAATCTGGGGTTCGCGGGAAGTTTTACACGCGATTGGCCTGGGTATGTGTATTTCAGGGGTGCGCGTGAAGTTCCACACACGATTGGCATTGGTACGCGTATTTCAGGGGTGCGCATGAAGCTTCACACGCGATTGGGCCTGGGTGAGCGGGGTACGACTCACCGTCTGCCTTGCGTGTAGAAGAACTCGTAACCAACACCCACCCGCTGTGAAGTAATAGCGTGTGAACCCCAACGCCTGGAAAACACACGCACCGCACCCTACAAAAAGCACATACAGGCCCGTGTGCGATACGTCAGACGCACTTACGCGCTGAGGCCCTTTGGTCCAATGAAATCACGTATGTGTGTTGACGCACTTACGCGCTAAGGGCCTTTCCTCGAATTACACGTTGACATGCAAGAATTTCACGTGCCAAATCACTCCGTATCAAGCTGGCCACGCGAAAACACACGGAAGACCACGCTCCTGCCCAAAAGGCCGAATTACTGCCCCCCAGAGCCCCGAGCAGCCTCCCACGAGCCATCTGCTGCTGCCTGCCTGCTGCCATTGCGCCCTGCCATTTTGTGCCTGCACATCTGCAGGGGTCCAGTTGTTGTGTCCACCCCTGCTGGAACAGAAGACTCCCGACTGATATACCATCGCTCCACAGCCCAGCCCCAGGACCCAGTTGCCCACCCACGCCTGCCTCGGGGGTCGCCATGTCGAGGCAAACACCATCTGAGACGACTGGCGACCCCCAGCCAGAGTGGCAGAGGGCCACCATCTTCAGTCAGAAGGAAGTTGGTGTCCTGGTGGAACTTGTCCTGGGGCATTATGATGCCCTCTTCGGATCATCACGCGCCAACAAGGAAGGACGGGATAGGATCTGGGACGACTTTGTGGTTGCCATCAACGCGGAGGGGGTGGCAACCCGCAACATCAAGCAAGTCAAGAAGCGCTGGGAGGACTTGAGGTCCAGGACCCTCAAGTCCAGGACCCTCTTAAAGGCCCGGCGCCTCGTGGAGGAATGCGTATGCCCAGCGCTCCACGCCCAGATCCTTGAGAGGCAGACCTGTCTGGAGTTGAGCGGTAAGTGGCCAGGCATTGCTGTGTGAGGCAGGGCATCTTGCAGTGTGCTGGTTGTCTGATACTTGCCTGTATGTGTGACATAGGTCATGTACGTTTGTGTGTGTGCAGGGACATCATGGTCATGCATGTGAGACCAGTAATGTGTGAACCACATGGTTGGTGCATGTGTTTAAATGCAACATGGGGAGCTCTATGCGGAATGGACACATGAGAGCATGCCAGTCTCTGTTCCTGGACATGGGTGGGGGTGAGGGATGGGTGCTGATGCCATGTACATGTATGGTGTCCATGTCTGTGTGTCTGACCTGCATGTCTGTGACTTGTGAATGCCATGGATGCATGACACATGTCTGTGACAATGTTCAGATTCACTGATGCAGCCTAGTTATCCTTGTATCCACTGTCTCTGGGGTGTACGAGGCCAGATGGATGAAACTACGGTGAAATGTGTGTGCATGTCATAGGCATGACCCATGTGAGTCTCAAACCAACATTGTATGTTTCAAGAGTCCCTTGGACATGTATGCTAATGTCCATAGCATGTGCCATGCCTGTTACTGCATGTGTTTTGCCTGCACTGACCCATCTGTTGTGGAGAGACATGATGGAAGTGATGTTTGACAGTGCCACTCATCTGCTATTGCTTCCTGTCTAGGGGACCATTGTACAGAACCCTGATGCTTGTGTTCTATGTCTCCCTCTTCACAGCGGCAAGTGAAGAAGAGGGCGGAGACGGCACTGTGGAGCAAAGCGGCAGGGATGCCCCCACCTCTGCAGCGGAAGGGGTGGGTGAGCCCTCACAGGGGCTTGCAACGGCGGGAGACGGTGTGGAGCCATCCAGGTTGGTGGTTTCCACAGAGGAGGAGGAGGCCGCTACTGAGCTGCACATGGGGCCTGGTGGGAGTGGTACCACTGGTGCAAGTGGTGCAGTCCAGGGGCAGGAGGCAGCACAGGTCGCCGTGGAGGGGCCTGTGCATGTCACTGTCCCTGACAAAACACCACCATGCACCAGCAGGGATGCCCCATCCCAGGCCCGTCCGCAGGTAGGGGGGATGTCCATGTCATCTGACACTCCTCTACCTGTGGACAAGGGGACCCCTGACCACATGGAGAAGGTCCTGATTGGTGTCGCGTTGCGCACGGGTGTCATTCGTGATGACGTGCGTGCTGTCCGGGGAGAGCACGCACGTCATCACAAAGAGCAGTGTGCCAACGTGGCCCAGTTGGGAGCGACCATGGTCGGGGGTTTCGTACATGTCGGCCACTCTGGCGACCCTCTCCTCCTCTGTGGAGGCTATGCGCCAGTCGTTCTCCATGCCGTCTGTACAGACCGGTGGGGGGTGTCTGTACTTCCGCTCTCTATATGGTAGAGGAGAGGCACAGCAGACCCCAGCCAAGATTCTCTATTACGGTAGCAATGGACGAGCAATCAAGGCCTAGCTTCTCAGGAGGTGATGCGGGCTGGTTCTTAAGTACAGTGTAGTCTCCGAACCCCCACAAAGGAATGTCCACACACTGTATTACTGAAAACAGTCTTTATATAATTAATATTCAAAGGTATGTACACGATCACAATAACGCACTTTGTACTTGGAAGTCAATAATGATAAATATATACACTTCTAGAGTGGTACCACTAATGTTATCAATGTAAAGTGCATCAACACACAGATCAATAACGAGGAAACCAGCAATAGAGATAGGCAGGAACGTAAGATGGTTGAAACAATAGGCAGAATGCTGACCCCTACCACTAGGTGCAGTTCTGTGTGGAGATCCCCCCCCCACCTGGGCAACCTGTAAATAAAGATATATAGCACAAGCCCAGTCTATATATTGTCTGATAGTCTTATTTCTTCCTATTAAGGTTTTACCCCCCCAATGTACCTGGTGGAGTAGAGTTCTCTGACGATGCGTCGACCGATCCTTCTTGAGTGCCTCCCTTTCAGGCGGGAGCCACGGATCGTCGAGAGGTGTCGGGGAACTTGGCGTTCGGTGTCGGGGAATCGACGGCCCTTCTTGAGTGCCCTCCCTTTAAGGCGGGAGTCACGGGTCGTCGAACGTCCGACAGTGAACAGGGTGAACTACGGCAGGGAAGTGACAGCTTCGTTTCTAGCGGTGCTCATCGAAGACAGAGCATTGGCGTCCTGCAAGGAAGAGGCGAGCAGGGGCACCTCGGTGACGATAGTTCTGGACCGACCACAAAGAGATGATGAAGAACTGTGGCCCAGCAAGGGCGTCGAGTCGTCAGCGTCTCTGCAGTCTGTAGGTGGCGGGAAACCCACCGGTGGATGCTCCTCGGCGCGTCGACGGTCGGGCCTTTTCCAGCGAGAGACAAGCGGATGCCGATGCAGACGAGAGCGTCCGATCAGTTGAAGTTCTTAGGCAAACGGGAGCACGGCGGCTCCGGTCAGTGACGGCGGTCGTCGACAGTGGCGGACAACAGTCCGGGTGCTTCTCCTTGGAGTTCCGCAGCAGTCCCCGTATCGGGTCGGCAGCCTGTCAAAGGTCTGTCTACCAGGGAGCATTGGCAAAGATCAGCTGTGCACGATGGTCCCTCGTAGCTCGGGATGAGGGCGCCTTACCAGGTCCTCTCTGGGTCAGTCCTTGGAGGCACAGCAGCTTTCAGATTGTGAAGGAGAGCAGCAGCAATTCTTCTCGTCCAGCAGGGCTTCAAGGTCAAGCGTCAGTTAATCCGGTTACTCGTCGTAGTGGACTTCAGCTTCTGAACACGATTCCTAGCAGTGAGAGGTCCCCAGATATACTGTTGATCTCCCATTCATTCTGCTGGGTCACACTCAAGCATCCAATCACGACTATGGACATTCATGCAGGCAGGCTGCCAATCAGGCACACGAGATATTCAGGCCATTCACTTCTCTGCAGACACTCACAACAACTTATGTGTATTGGGACAAGTACCGAGCCATTCAACACTCCAAGCTGCACAACACAGAATGCGTATTCGTCACACTCTATTCACCCAGGTCCCACCCACAGGAGGTATCCACAACATACATCACCGGGAAGGCTCCAGCTAGTCTGACTGGGCCTTCACAACAACACCATATATGTTGATGCACTTCCATCCAACAGCCAGTCAGGGGGAAGGGACAGAGTCGGGGCTTCCCAGGACTTTGGGAAAACAAGGTAATGGGTAATGGAAAGCAAGAGGTCACCGGGGCCATCTTGTTTTCCATGAGGAATCAACTGATCCCAATGGCAGGGCCGGGGTATCAAATTCAGCCCATACCCTGCTCTGTGGGCCACCCACAGGTGCCCAAAAACATACACTAGGGGCACAGGGTTGTACCCCCAACCATGGGTGCCATAAGGGTATCCCACGAGTCCGTTCACCAAACCAAAGAAAGAGAGCTGCACCGCCAGGAGCCCCACATGAACTCCTGCGCGGAAAACACGACCGAACACACGATGAAAAGCAGTAAAAGACAAGGATACAGAGGCCCTGTCCCTCCGATGCATTTCCAGCATCACACCGTCTTCCGGCCCAGATGCCACCAGGGCCCCCTGTGGACCTGCCCCGATCAACGCAGCCAGCTCGGTGGGGCTCCCATCCCTGCCACAGTCGGGAGTCGGAGGTCCAGCAGGGGTGGACACACCAGCAACTGGACCCCAGCAGATGGAGGATGTGCCGGCATCATCGGGCAGGGCATGTGCACGACGGCGTCGGTGGATTCCATCAGCTTGGATGCCGTCGTGCTGGCAGAGGCAGTTGCGTCGGAGGCAGCGGCAGGCTCGACGTGGGAGGCATCATGGCTCGGGGCCATCTACATCAGAGGGGCAGGCATCGGCAGGCATCGACCGGAGGGCAGGAGAACCCTGGAATGGGAGTGTCTTCCGTGTGGCAGCGGTTGGGCCAGCAGATAGGTGCGGAGCGGGCGGAGGAGGAACGGCTCACAATGGTCAGGGCGGAGAACTCCATGCGCAGGGCGCTGAGGCGGGCTGAGTGCCTCGAGGGTATTCGCAGGGAGTTGGAGCTGGACACCGCATTATCTCTGCGAGACCTCGGGGCCAGTGAACATGCCCGCCTCCAAGCCATTGATCAGGTAGTTCGAAGATGCCCTGGCCCATGACATCAACCAGTGAGCCGTTGGACTTGCCCGCCGCCATCGTATATAGTTCATTAGTGTTAAGTTTCCGTTCTTTGTTTCTTTCCTTTGGGGCGCATGGCGCATGGACTATGCCCCACATTTTTGTACATAGTTGTTTCTTCTGTAGGCTTTTTTGTAGGTTTCCTTTGGACAGTTGGGCTCATGGACCCAGGATTTCATCCTTGTAAATAGTTGGAGTGTGCATTTGTCGGCTTTTTCTTTTTTGACTTTTCCATGGAGCAATGGATTTTACTTTTTATTTTCCCTTGGATTTGATTTTTTGAACATTTCTTTTTGGATTTCTTTTGCTTATGTTTTCTTGATTTTCATAATTTATCGGACATGGACCATTTCTTTTGTTATTCCCATTGTTGTGTTTATTTTGATTTACGTTCGTTATCTTTAATATTTATTTATACTTCCATTTGTGGTATCATCATGACATGTATGAAACCAATGAGATATGTGTTTTGACATTCAGTTGCACCCATTGTATGTGTGTGATGGACATGTGTTCATTTACATACATGCCATTGGGGTTGTATCATGTAATTTGCATTTCTATGTGGGTGGATGCAATACTTGAGTGGGTCTTTGGCATGTGGAGGCTGGCCATAAGGGCTAGGGATCTAGATTGTGATGACGTGTTGGCTGGGTGACATGTGTCGGGGCCTGCTGGCAGGTGGCCTGCACTGCTGGGAGGGGGTGGGGGTGCAAGGGGACATGAGTGGGGGCCTGCTGGCAGGTGCCCTGCACTGCTGGGGGGTTGGGGTGCAAGGGGACATGAGTGGGGGCCTGCTGGCAGGTGCCCCTCAGTGCTGGGGGGTGGGGGTGCAAGGGGACATGAGTGGGGGCCTGCTGGCAAGTGCCCCTCAGTGCTGGGGGGTGGGGGTGTGAGGGGACATGAGTGGGGGCCTGCTGGCAGGTGCCCTGCACTGCTGGGGGGTGGGGTGCAAGGGGGTAATGCGTTGGTGATCACTAGTGCAAGGTGACATGTGGCTTGACTGGGGGGGCATGCCCATGGTGGATGGGCTGCCTGCGGGACATGACCAGGGGTGCAGGGTAGTCCCCTGTGGTGTGGTCTGCCTGCAGGGGCCATGGAGGGTGTAGAGGGAACACCTGGGAGGACCCACTTTGCCAATTCACGTGTAGGACTCCCCTGCACTCCCGAAATACACTTCCCCCCCATTCGCACAGGGCCTATCGCGTGTGAAACTTGCCCGCACCCCAGAAATACACGTACTCTGATGAAATTGCGTGTGGAACTTCCCCGCACCCCAGAAATACACGTACCCTGCTGAAATCGCATGTGGAACTTGCTGCGCACCCCAGTAATACACGTTCCCCGCTCGGCGTTTGCCGTTTGCCAGCCCTGTATACTGGTTCAGGGTTAGCGCAGCCCTTTGCGCTGAATTGGGAATTTTGATGGATTTAACTTGCGCAAGGGAGTTCTTGGGGGCGTAACTGGCGTGCTGCAGGGTCGCTGCGCCACGGCTGGTTTTGAAGGCTAAAATCCATGAATATGCTGTGCGCGGATATCTATTTCAGCGCACGCGGCTGGCGCCGACATTTGCACGCGCACACTGTGCGCCAGACGCGTGCGCCACTTTTGTGCGAAATTCTATGAATTACCCTGTTTATCTGTATGCAAAATGGATGCCTCCAAGTAATCAAAAAACAGGACTTGGAGGCACATTTTGCAGATTAGTGTTCATGGGAGCGTGAAAAAAATGAATGTTAGCAAATATTTTACTTATGGGAAATATTTTAAAACCATAACATTTTTGAGTGAACGTCCCCTTTAAGAATTACACCTGTATTCGCTGCAGAAAATTGATTGAGCTCGTGCTGTGAAGGTGTCTAAACTCCTCTACCAGAATCTGCATCTGGCAACGGAAGGGAAACCCCTTACCGTGAACGGTCCTGTCTGCGGAAGTGTCCATCCACAGATATAATATGGAGAAGCAGGTCCTTCATCGTCGGATCTCTTTCCCATTTGGTGGTTCAGTCCATGCTTGAGGAGTTGCCCCCTCAGTCCTTGCATCAACTGAATGCCAGGTAGTCACTATTAGGTACTGTCAGTCTACAAGCAGGAGATGTTGCGGACATGTTTGGATGCCCTGCAGGTTGGGACAAGAAACCCTCAGTCGTGGGGGGCACGGGGCAGGATGCATGACATAAACCCTTTGTAAATCTTGGCTAACATTTTATACCTGTTAAGGCAGCAGCGACTGAACTGATATCACAGCTCAAGAGTTTATCATAATCACAAATCTTATCAGACTGAGGGTTTCCACACAGATGTGGCTGAAGTGGCCTCGGCGGTGAGGAGAAATATCCTCCCTTGATACTACTTGTGGTCTTCTTTGTAAACGTCTTGTGCTCCACAGATGATGGATAGGACACCAAGAAGGCCAGCCATCATGTCCATCACTCTTGGAGCATTCCTTTAAAAATAGAAAAACCAAAATATTTATTTCCATCAGTATGAGTGTTGTCTCCCAGAAGATCCCCAAGTGTTTCAATGGGCATCCCCCTCTTTGCCACAAACGATTAGCAGGTGGGATGTGTGGTTTGGGATGTGTGGTTAATAGCGATTTATTGATGATTGTTAATGTGGTGCTTGTTATTTTCAGGAAATCGACGGCATCACAGCGGCGCTGGCGGAGGAGCTTTTTCATCGAGGTAAGCCGCAATCATTTCCTGTCGACTTCTTCTCTGCTAATAAACCACATGATGGTCCATTTCTCACCAGGGAACAAAGAAGGAGGCTCCAACCACAGATCTAATTGTAGACACTACCCTTATGTTGGGGTGTCTGAATGATTTTGATCAGATCACCACGTGTGACAAATAAGGCACAGATCCCTCATTGGTATAATAGTAATTATTTTGTTCAATTTATTGATTGTTCATGTTCTATTTTAACCACACTTCATAAACAATAACAGACTTGCTTTAAACGAAAGAAAGGACATCAATACAGTATAACAAAAAAGAAGAAAATTGTTTCTCAAAAGAATATTTGTGTTGTCAAATGATCACATAATTAGTGAGTTAGTATCATTTGAGTGATGCAAGAAACATTGTGCAACATGTAAAAAAGACAATGGAGAATGTTTACATTTATACCAAAAAACGGTTCAACATTTATACAACACAGGTAGAAAAATATAATGTCCAAGTGTTTGGTCCCCAAGTTTTATCAAAGGCTGGTTACTAACCCGGCTTTACTCTGAGTGCCTTGAAAATTGAATTTAAATTTAGCGAGCTAAATTGAGCTCAGTTAGGGCAGGACCAAACTTGTTAATCCAAAAATGCATATTAGCAATGTAAACAAAAAGAAGTAAGAAAAAATGCAAGGGAAACCCGATTTGTCGGTCCTCAGGTATCGCAAGGGTACACCAGTTGCCTAGCTATACTTTGAGGGTCGAAAGGATCAAACCAGGGTGCAGATCAAATTCAACAAACAGAGGACCAAAAACCATCGGTCTATGCCAGGGGGAGGGGCCCCCTATCTAGTTGGAAAGGACAATGAAGCATGATAAGTGCTTAGTCTTGGGGCGTTTCCGCTGGTTGTTAGAACGCCTTCGTCTGGGCCTCCGGTATGGAGATCTCTGAAAGAAAAATGGAAAGAAAGAAAGAAAAGTGGGGAAAGGTCGATGAGATCTATATGAAGTCTCAAATCCTGTTAAAAACAAGAAATGCTTACAAGGTGAAGCATTGCTGCCTATCATGTAGTCATAATAGAGAATACTTGTAATGTAACAACAACGTCAGCCATGGTCTGATATGTAAAAATTGGAACTGCGTAAAGGCTAACCTGTGGGAAGGGGGCCGCTAGGCATGGCTGCGAAGGGACGGAGTCCTGTATTCACAATTTCAGGTCTTACTCTTGCAGGGGAAATACTGCTGTCATGTGGAGAATACAGCTTCAGAAGAATTGGATCTGGAAGTTAGCAGGGAATGTCACCACAAGGTATGTGAACCTAGAGTAGAATAGTGGAACAGCACAAGAGGAGCAAAGTTACCAGGTATAATGGCCACTCTTTAGAGGTACATATCTCATGAAAAACGCATTGTAAAGAGAAATGCACATAAGTGGCTATACCTGTATGTAACATAGCGGAATGTCGGTTTTCCGCGAGGGCGAAGAAGTACAAACGAACTACGCACTTGGAGCCTTTTCTCTGTAGCAGTTAGTCTTGTGCGGACAAATGCGGGGCTACATGGAGATAAAATATGGCAACAACAACAAAAGGAGGTGAGAGTGGCTCTGCAAATGGATGGAGGACAATCTAGGGTCGAGGCCATCCTGCAAGGGGCTCTAGATCTCTCAAGTTCTTACCTGAAAGCGAATTCTGCCTAGTAGCACAAATGGACCACTGGGGTCTGCGTATCGTCAGACCGCGGGTCTCTCCAGCAGCCACGGCAGAGCTGTATCGTTGAGTGATCTGGTGCGCATGCGTGTGGGGCTAGTATGAATAGCCCCGCGCATGCGTAGAGTGAATGATTGTTTTCTGTTGTCATGGCAGCGTTAGTTGGGGTCCCGGCCGTTGTACAGGAGGCCAAGATAGCGCGAAGCGAGAGCACAGGCATTTCTCACTGGAGTCAGACGCACTTTACGCCGCGCAGTAACTCCTAGCCCTGGCTGTAACTGATGGGAGCAGTTGTTATTGATCAGATTCTCCATCTGTCTTAACCCCGTAAGTGGTAAGGACGAGTATTCTAGTCCTTTTTGCATAGACTTGATTAAAGCTCAGCAGTTAGGCCTTTTGTTTTAATGGCGCTTTCAGATGCAATCTGCTTCCCTCACTAGTTGAAATAAAACCTGCCTTATGTATGGCACTGCCACGCTGAAGTGGCCGCAGTATTGCAGTGGGTGCAACGCTGCAGAGTTCTGTTAGGTGTGTTGGCTGAATTATTTGTTATGAATGAGCATTGACACCAGAATCGGAGCCAAGAAAGCTCCACAGCACACACTTCACTGAGTCTCGACCTTGTCTCTATGGCTCTCCTCTGACTTCCTTACTCTTTTCTTGGTCTCTCTGATGCCTTTGACACAGTTGCCTATCCTTTTCTCAATCAGACTCCCACATCTTGGCTTTGAAGGTACCTTGGACGCCTGGTTGGTGTGACGAATCCCAGGAATTCGTCCCTTCTCCCAATCTCCCCAAGTGGGAGACGCACCCTTTGGCACTAGGGAGGGGAGCCCGCTACGGATAACCCTTCATAGGGCCATGGGCACGTGGGATCCCATTGGGGATGACCCCTTCTTATGAGGACAAGAAATGCTCATGTAAGAGTTTTATTCCACCTCCCTTTTCTCGCCAGTTCCAGTTCCAAGTATTATTTCTGTACATGGAGGAGAGGGAGTACATGGCCCTTTTAATAGTGGAAGACTTGGTTTCTGACCCAAACTTGTTACCTCCTGTTTGTGGAGAACGGAACCAATGTACTCTCACCTTTTAGTTCCCAGAGGGAACATAAAAAACCGCGGACTTCAATACTGAGGAGGAGAAGCAGCCGGAGAGCCAGAAACGCCAGCCTGTGCTACCGTGAAGGAGAGAGTCCCTCCTTCACAGGAATTACAGGAAGGAGGAATCACAATGTCAACTTAGTGGCGGAGAGTCTAGGAAGCCAGCGGAAAACACTGACACTTGATGTAAGATGGAGAGCCCGCTAGTACCGCCAAGCACGAAGCAGCGGGTCGACATCCCGCTGAAGTGACGTCCAGAACCCGTAGGTCCAAAAATGTAGAAACCGCAGAGAGAAACCCGACTGGAGCCATGTCTGAGACATGGAACTGTGCTGGACAGAGACACCAAAGGCCTGAATGAGCACTGCAGCTGGAAGAAATGTACGCAACCTAGTACCAAGAGCAGGTGGAGGGCAATAATGCCACAGCAGAGCCCACACGGGCTAATAATCTGTATACCCCACGAGCTGAGAAAGCCATAACCCCATGCAGGGCTGAGAAGAAACGGATACACACAGCTGTGAAGGCCTTCAGACCAGGTCAGACTGAGTGTCCAAAGGAAAGCTCTTTACTCAGCAATGTTGCGCTTTACTCAGCAATGTTGATGAGCCCAGGCCGGGCTGGAACAATTCCAATTCCACAACGAGGTCAGAAATCCCACAACTCCAGGAAGAGGGAACAAGGAAGGGACGCCACACATTGCCAAAGGTTGTGAGCCCATTATCAAGTATTGTGAATACTGGTCAAAGGGGGTCCAGAGCACCTATAATTGACACCGAGGCAAATACACTCTGAGAGACGGAATAAGTGTCGCACTGTTTGAATTTATTAAAGAGATCGTTTTGCCTTCAAGAAAATCAAGAGACATTTCTTTTTGTTTTGAATAAGGACTCGCCCAGAACTCTTTGGGTGGGGGTCAGAAACCAGCCACCAGATAGCCAAAAAGTATTTAGGCCAACTTGTATGGTTTCGTTTTAGTGGTGCAGTGAGTATAGGATACATGTCTGAGCTATCCTGTGCTGTCATTAAGCATCTATCTTCTAGTGTACTATACATCACAAGAAGGCGCTGCATTTTCCCGATACTTAGCTCTTCAGAAACCTGTGATCTTTCTCCTGGCTTCCAAGGCTGGGCCTCAATCTCCTTTCTAAAAATCCTTTTCCCCCAAACCTCCTTGCCACCCTCCCCAGAGGTTTCCTCTGACAGTGAGTTGAAACCTCCAACCTCCAACACCTCTACTACTACAGCTCCCAGGCAGAACCTCTGAACAGATGGAAAACCAACCGTTGCAAACCTCAAAATAAATTATATTTGATCAAATTGGCCAATCTCAGTAACTATTGCACACCCCACAACTCTCTGCCCGCCGAGTCCATGCGGCAGTGAGTCAACAGCGGGGCAGCCAGAATTCCACTCCAGGGTCTCGGGGTGGGCCAAGTTCAGGGGTCCCTATGCACGAAGGATACTTTTATTTTTTCTTCGAGAGTTTGGTCTTCCTAAGGTGGTATTTGTCAGTAGCAGATATTGCTTTTATCCGGCTATACCACTTAGGGCGGGCGGGGAGGGAAGGAGGACCCTGTCGGAATTTGCAAATACGCTTGCAGTTTCCATAACTATCTTTTGAAATTCACACATGTGAACCTGTCTCCACGATATGAACCCTCTTAATTGGCCTCCCATATCCTAGGTGTTCTCTATACATTTTCACCCCTTTTGCGCCGAGCGCGGCGTTGCTTGGTAGCAAGGGTTGCACCATGTTCCCATTGGGAGTTACAGCCGGACCTAGGCAAATGTTTTCTCTTTTGCTGGACAACAATAATCTGCAGTTTTGGGGAAAAATAACCACGTAGAGAATTAAAAAATTAAAAAAAAAAAGTATTCTTTTTTTATCATGCTGCTCCATTTTGGCTGGATTTCCGAGCTGGAGCTGTGTCACGGAGCGTAAAATCCAGCCTGTGTTTCCCTGCTCCGCACAGGAAATCTTTAAACATCTTCGCTCACGTTTAATTTTGTTGTAGCGGGAGGGGCTTGAATCTCCATTGCTTGATCATAATTCCACGTACCCCCCCCCCTTGTACCCACCCAGTGGCTGGCATTTCTGCCCGGTTTACTGTTCGGGCTGGATAAAAGGCACCGGAAGCCAGGATTCCCATGCCTTCTTATCTGTCTTCCCAACCAATGAGTGATCCCCATCCCCCAAGGACGGCCATGTACATGTGCGTGGATGCACGCGCAGTCCTTTACATGGGGGTTACCACCGCAATTAAGTGTAAACACCCCGAAGCTAGCAATGCAAACATCCACACTAGTGTCATGAGAATATTCTGAATCCGAGCTCTCAAGCCATGCTCTTAATTCCTGGCACTGTTAGCACATGCATGTCACCTCTGTGCAGTTTATAAACCGAGGCCTACCATATTTCAAGAACATGTAAGACTCGAGGCAGTTGCATTGTTTCACTCCTGCCACTGGTCAACATGAGCTCCTGCATAATTAGTTTAATAATGTTTTCGAAAGAATGTACACACCCAAGACGATCCTGTGTGATAGTCACATGCTTGTAGTAATTTTCTGACACTGGTATGCTACCTGTTTTTATTCATAACATGCATAACATTTATTGTTCCATGAAAATGTCACACGTTTTCTGCACATCAAACAATTAAAGATGCACTGTAGTTGGCTGTCTGAAACACAGATGAAATGTGTCCGGGAAAGTCGCCGAGGCCCCGGCACCCTGCCTACGCATAACCGACAACTGTACAAATCAAGGTGGTAGGCCAGTGTGTTATCTCATCAGTCCTACCGCCTACAGATGTTGCCTACAAATAACTGGTTTTCTACTTGGCCAGAAGGAGAACTGCTTTGCACCTCTGACGATAACAAGCAGGCAGGGTCCTAAGTTAAAAGGCTGTCTCTCAATTTATGCTGTCACCTTTTGTTGTACAGCTGCAGTAATCTGAATCTGTTTAAAATGCCTGAGGGAAGAGTTTTGTTAGGTAGATTTTCCTTCTTGAGTGAATTCTCAGCACTTTTTTGCTGGACTATTGGATGTTTTGACTGATTCTCCAGAGTGAGTGGCAACCTTTTTCCACACTCCTCCTTTTACTCCGACCGTGGGAACCCTTTGTATCTCTTTCTTGATACTTTTTAATGAAGCTGCTTTCCTCCATGTTTTCTGGCATCTGTAGTTTATTATTGCAGCGCGCGCCACCTTGCGTGGAGTGCTGAGGGGAAACGTACCCTTTTGCCAGTAACCTTTAGTTACTGTTCATCTGACACGCTGGTGGCAGTGCACCTTGTTGCATGACTTTTTTTGGACGTTTCTCACAGGCTACCATCGCAGCTGCGGTAAAAGTCACCATTTCCCTAAAATGGTGACTGTACTTTGTTAAGCCCTGTTCATGATGATGTCTTCTTGCTTGAGCCTTCTACCTTCTTGGGTGAGGGAGGTCTCCATGGGTCTTTTGTCTTTGGCGGCCTTCCCTTGGAAAGCCTGTCCAGGCTCTGAGTGTCAGAATGGACAGTAGGATGGGGAGTTGACCAATACGCCCCTGGTCTTTGTCCTGCAGTGTGCCGGCCTGGAACCAGTTTGTGCGGAGAGGCTGGCGGTCCCCAGTGAACAGCCACCCTCCAAGTTTGAATGAATGCATGTCTGGTGATTGGTGGGCTCTGTGTTCCTGCATAAAAGATGAGGCCCCTATAGCAGAAATTCAAGAGGCGACCACTGGAACTGAAGACCTGAGAAATACATCAACTTCTGTGCGACAGGGAAGCCCCGACGGGGATTACTTCCTGCCTTTGGATTGGGGAGCCTAGCCAGTCCCAAGACAAACTGCATGTTGCGCCCTCCCTGGAAGAGCTGCGCCCTCCAAGGCCTGCAATTTCCCAATGCACAGGTTCCTGTGCCATTTTATGGCGCAACATCAACCAAAGCGCGATTTCGTTTGAAATTTTGCAGGCATCCTACCGGAACTCCAGAAACTGGATCCCGCTGCTGAAAGTCCCCTCAGCCGAGACAGGGACTGACTGAAAACCGAAGCAATGTCTACCTCACGACAACCGTCCTTCAACTGAGCCTTGAAAAAGGCAATAATGAGCCAGTTCTGTGAAAATCTTCTGCTGGGTTTCCAACTACTTGAGAGCAACCGCCAGATCTATTACAAATTCTTTTCTTCAGTCGCCAAGACCAAGAATCCTGAACCGAGGTCTGTCGCCTCTCCATGGGAACCGTCCTGCTGCACAAGCTTCTTCACTTAGAAGGCTTATGTCCAGCCCCTAATACTGACCTGGGGCCTGCTTTGTTGTTCTCGTGCTTCGGAGGGTTGCAGTTAAGCTGTTACTTGCACCCCCTCCCAGGCCTTCATTGAGCTACATTGGGGTGCGACAACCCGTTGTGCTCTATACAAAGGAAATCTCCTGCTACTTCTCTGCAAGCTTGAAGAACTCTTCATAGACTCTGCCTGGATTGCTGCTTGTCTGCCTTTCCTTCCTCTGCCCTTGGGTCACTGGATCCACAGTGCCCCATTGACTCTGTGAGACTCAACTACAATAAGGTTGGGCTAAAGGTATACACGTTGGTCTGAAGTGTCCATGCTTGCTTCAGAGGTTTCTACTTTGTGTTACTTTTAAAACCGTTCTTAAAACTGTTTTATTCTTTGGATAGTGCAACTATTATTTGTGATAGTACTTGGCTTACTTTGAATATATCAGATTAAGTGTATATACAATAATTGCTTGTTTTTATATAACTGCTAGTGTGTGTTTCCTTGAACTAAGTGTATGCTCTGAGTACTGTGTGCCTCATTACAGCCCTCCTCCCTCCTAAACTAAGCCTGGCTGCTCTGCCATTGCTACCAAACATTTGGGTAGTGCAGGCTAGACCCTAAGGGGGTGCCCCCCTGTTACTACAAGGTAGACTTTCTAAAGTATTGTCTCAGACAGGACTTTACCAAAACTGCCTAACAAGCTTAAACAATTATTTGTCTATTTGGGCAACATGTCCCTCATTTTATCTGTGCTGATCACATACAGTAGTAACCAGAACATTTTAAAGATGTTTATTTGTTATCTAACAGATAACAAATACACAGAAATCTGATGTTTAGTCTGAAAGATGTGCTGGCAATGTTGTGAAAACTAAAGCTGCTTCTGTGTCCAACAGTGAATTGCAAGGGTACACTGATCCAACAGCACCCGCCTTAACCAACTCAGATCTGTCACCTGGCACATACAGAGTAGGATTGGCCTAAAGGGACATTAGAAGCCTCCCGTTTCAAGCCAATGCCCTGACCGGCGAGGATGGTTGGGGTGAGAGCCTTGTGAGCTTCTGAAAGACAGTAGGGCTGGAGCAGAGTAGGTCACATGCTGGGCTGCTGCTTCTGAAAGTCATGTAGAACTTGGCAGGAACAGGCATGTGCCAGCTCAACCCTGGAAACGTAACAAAGCTGAGCGGTTACTCTGTCGTGTGAGCCTCTTAACGGCTGGTAGTGCTGGGACAGAGGCAGTCGCATGTCTGGCCAGTACCTCTGAAAGGCCCGAACGACTCACTCAAAATCAGTGTAAGTGTCGCCTTTGATAGGTTGGTAGGGCTGGCGTTGAGTCAGTCGCAGGCTATGCTACTGATGGCCCATTTTGTTCTTGATTTTGCCACCAATGTGTTTGACGATGAAGAGACAGGTTTGTGTGGGTATTGTCGCCGCAGTGTTGACTGCTCACACATTTCGTTCATTTATTTCTCACAAGGTCATCTGGGGTCAGAGGTCATACAGCCACTCCCGTGCTCCCTGTGGTCTGACATGGGCCACCTATCGTATGATTTCATCACTTCGGATGTCACAGGTCACATGTCATGTGGCTATTTCTTGTATTTGAACCGTTCTGCTAATTCTAGTTTTTCAGCCTGAGAAAACATACTTTTTAGTGTCCAAATGTTGGCAAGTATGTCTATGGCAGTGGCTGATCGGGGTGGTTTTTAGAAGGATCTCCACTACCACTCTTTCAACCTGCAGCGTCCCCCAGTGCTCTAACCTCTCCCCCTGGTTCTTCAAAATCTACATGGCTACCCTGGCACTTGAGATTGCCAGTTTCACCTCTAATTTCCAGTATTATAGCAGATGACCCGCAACTCTCCTTCAGGCTACCCTCGGCCACCTCCTCTACATCTCTCATATCTGACTGTCTGCAATTCAGTCATGGTGTGCTGCAAACAACTTCTGCTTCAAAGCCAGCAAGACTTAGATTGGTCGCATTGGGACTCCTGCTCCCTCCTTCCCAAACTGACCGGCCTCCCTTGGCCCTGCGCCCACACCAACTTGTGAGCTAAAAACCTTGGGGTCATCTTCGACTCCACTCTCCTTCTCCACCCACATCTCTGACATCTCTAAAAAGTCCAACTATCAGCTGCACCTCCTCAGAGGTACCGTTCCTTTTCTCACCTTCCCCCAGAGGCTCACTGTCTCCAGAGCCCTGGTTCTCTCAAGGCTGGACTACTGCAACAGCTTCTTTCTCAACCTACCTACCTCAGCTCTACGCCCTCTGCAACTCATCCAGAACAGAACTGCAAGACTTATTTTTGGCCTAAATCCCAGGACCCGCATCTCTCTGGCACTGAAATCCCTCCACTGGCTCCCTGTGACTGCAAGGATCAAATTCAAGACCCACTGCATCGTCCACAAGGCCTTCTGGGGCCTGGGACCCACCTATCTTCTCCGCTGCCTTCCTAAATATACTGTCCTTCCTGAGCCCTCCGCTCATCCACCTCCCACCTTCTGCGAGTGAGCCGGTTCTCTAAGCAGAGATTTGGAGGGGGATCCTTATCCTCAGCAGGTGCCTCCCTCTGCAATAGCCTCCCCCGTCTTGAGGCTGACCTCCTTAAGTTCTGGAAACTCCTTCAGACACTCCTTCTCTGCTTCCTTCGCTCTCTCCCTACCCTGCTTACCTCTCTCTCTCCTCTCTACCTTTCTCTCCCTCCTCTTCCACTCCGTACGCTGACTGGCCGCCTCGATCACCTCAGTCCTCCAGCACTTACCTCAGAGCCTACACTTGCCTCATTGCCTCTGCACTACTGAGAATTGGCATCTCTCAGCACTTACCCAGTTTTACAACCTACTGTGGCATGTGAACTCCTCCTCCCCCGACTTTATCGTCTGTGCATTTGCATGATCCGATCGTACCATGCTTGATGATCACCTCTCCTTCCATCCCTGTATGGGTCACCCCTATGCTCTTGGAAAAACTTCAGAATTGTCATCCGACCTATGTGTTATCTTACTCTGCCCTGGGCAGACGTGGTCATCATTCAGAAATTCCAGGGCTCCGAACGACTGTTGCTTTTCTCCCCTGTTCCCTCGCTCCTTGAGCGCCTTGAAACACTTGCCTGTGTGTAGGTGCTTTATAAACAAACATTACCATACCATACAGTAAGGGGGACAAAGTTGTGACACACAAGCTTATACAAACGGATCCCCGTTGTTGGTGTCTGGGACTAAATCACTACTTTGTAACCACACATTAACACCTCTTTGTGCAGCATGGCCGTTGAGCCTACTCGATTTAAATGCACTCTTACGGTTTAGTTCTCGCCAAAGCTTTGCATCAAGCGCGCTATCGGCAGATTTTCAAATTGCCGTAACCTGCTAACTGAATGGGGCGGTTCAAGGTGGCACAGCTGCAAACCTTTGAGGCCATCAACATTATACACCCACAGACCTCGAGTCCGTTTTTCTTCTGAGTGGTCCTTACGTCGACTGGCGCGTGTCGCATCTTTCGTCACTGTGCACCGCCATTTCTTGTGGCCTGGCTGTTTTGTGTTCCATGCTTTGCAGCTGTGGCCGTCCTCCTGGTAATCGGAGTACTCTTTCTGCCTCAACAGTAGGAGAAACGCCCACATTTTTCCAACATGTGGTAGCTCCTCTGTTTTGTGCTGGCTTCCCTGTGTTTTTGGAGTGTAATTTTCCTCGGCCAGGCTTAATCTGAAGTCTGACCTCAGTGTGGATATGTCTTAAATGCCCTGCCTTGGAGTCCTTAGGATTTGTAAGGCAAGGTACCTCAAAGGTAGCCATTAGTCCATATACCCTCTTAGTCATTTGCCTAGGCATCTAGGCTGGTGGTGGCTTTGCGGGTGTAAAATGACTTCCGCCGTTTCATCTGACTGGGGTCCATTTTGACCCACTCCTTTCACTAAATGGAGTCTCATTGTGCCTTGAAGGACAGAGTCGTCGCAAGACTTTACTTTCCTACCTCTCCCTCAGCCAAATCCTATTCAACATTTCTATTTGTCTCTCTACCACAGTATATTTCAATTGTCTCCCTCTCAGTAAACACACTCCTATTCATTTGCTCCTCTCCTTCTCCTGAAGACTATTCCCTCTACAGCTCTTTCAAACGTCTGCGCCATACTCTACCTGACGAGACCGATCCTGAAATGGAACTACTCCTGCTCTTATTATACTATTTAATCACAAACCACCTACATCAGTTTGCCAAAACCACCGATTAGGTTTGCAACCATTTAATTCACCAAAAATGCATAATATTAAGATGTTTTTTGTTTGTGTCCAAAATGTTTGATCCAGGATTAGCCAACAGCTGGCTTAGAATGTGAATGCCATGGAGTGTTGGTAACAAGCCGAGCACTGGCGATTTGAATGATTTCCTGTTTACGCAAGATGGTATTGGGGATGGCAAGAGCAGAGGCATTGGTAACTGCGTCTCTGCAGGAAGAAGCAAACCAGAAAGGAAGAATTTGCTAGGAGGGGGCAGAGGGGGACAGAAATGAGCAGCCTTGCTACTTTTTAGAAACTAAAGGGAGTGAGTAGTTCAAGCAAAGCCTAAGTTGCTCATAGATGCGACTGGATGAGGACAGGAAGTCCAATTAAAAGGAACGATTCTGAAGTTGGGAGATCCACTCACCGCCATACTGTCTTTTCTGTTGGTATTCAGCGTAAGGTTAGTCCAAACAGAAGCCTGACAGATGCAGATACAGAGCTCAAGTAGATCCTATTGTCCCATCCAAACTGATAGGAGTTGAGTGTCTTTGGTATATCTGTGGAATAGGAAACAGAGTGTGAAAGTTCGGTCAAGGTTTGAGTGTAAATGGTAAGAAGACGATGGGACAGAGCAGAGCCCCGGAGAACACCACAAGTGAGGGATGCAAAGGAAATGTGACTGTTTGCTTCCTTTATTCTGGAACACCTTCAGTCTAAGAGAGCAACATCCCAAAGGCCTCGCCTCAAGTTGTTCCAGGAGGGTGATGCCGTACCCCATATGGAATGCCATATAGCCTTCGAGTATCGGCACAGATCTCTTCTGACTTGCTCTCATCGCACGGGTTCACCTTCGTATCCTATTCCCTCTTCTCTAATACACAAAGTGTATCCTTCTATTGTTTCCCATCTTACCACTCGCCTTAATACCTCTTTTCACATTGATCTTCTTAAGAAACCATTTGCTGACTCTGTCCTTGCTTGGTTTAGTTCTTCGTTCTCTAACCATACTTTTCCGGTTCCTGGTTCCTCCTCAAAAACTTGTCTCTTTTTCATTGTGTCCCCCGAGTCTCTGCTCTTGGCCCCATTCTCTTGTCTCTTTCTGCTTTTCCTCTTGCTGCAATTATTATGGGGTTGGGGATTTCTCGCCACTGTAAATGCTGATGATACAGCGCTTTTTCTCTCCGTCTCTTCGTTTACTCCGTATATCCACAATAATTTAATGACCCGTTTGCTTACATTCAATTCCTGGATGTCAGACTACTTCTTTGTCCTGAACTCATCTAAAACTAAAGTTCTCTTCTTCCCAGTCACCACTATCCCCCCTTTTTTTCACCCATCCTCTGACTTTTTTCCTCCTTATTATTTATCTCTTTCCAAGACTGCTCATAATCTCTGCCTCTACCTTGACAGACTTATCATTTTCCCTTCACATTTCTGCTATTTCCCGTTCTTGTTGCTTCCATCTCTTTAATATTCTCAAAGCTCCTTCTTTGCTGACCTTTGGCGCTACCAATCTCCTGATCTATTATTTGTTCTCGCCTTTTTTACTGTTCTACTATTCTCTTTGGTCTTCCTCTTTCTCGTTTGATCCCTCTTCAATGAGTCTATTCGCCTTCTCTATCGGCTATCTTCCCCTGATTCCATTTGTCAACCTGTCTTCGCTTGGCTGGCTTTCTTTCTAATGTTGGCTCAAATTAAATGTTCTTTGTATTGTGTTCAAATCCCTCTGTCGCCTTGCTCTCAGCCATTTGTCATCCTTGGCCTCCTTCTATGCCCCCACTTGCTCCCTTTGTTCTCAATACCAGTTCTTATCATCTGTCCCTCCTCGCCTTGTGCCCAATCTAGATTCCGCTCATTTTCTCTTCTTGCCTGGCTCCACTGGAGCCCTCTCCCTTTCCCCCTGTGCTCTACTACTTCCTACTCTTCCTTCCGTACTTCTCTAAGGAACTATCTTCTCCAGTCCTAAATCTCTCCTTAAAAATGTTTGTAATTGAATCACTCTTTATTTTGATGGTACTGTAACATTTTTGTACAGCGCTTTGGAGTAAAGAGCTCTATAAATGCCAAATAAATAAAAATAAAAATGCAGATACACACCCCCCATCAGCTGCCATATGCTGTCCAGAACTGTGATGAGGGCTGATTTAGCTGTTCATCAGGGATGGAAAGAAACGGAATCTTCATAGAAGGTGCAGACGCTGTTGGGTTACGATTTTCCCAGATCTTTGCAGGATCTGGAGGAAAAGCGAACAGACGGAAGTTGGAGAGGACAGCAGGATCCAAACACTGTTTATTCAGCAGGGATCAAACCAAAGCCTTTTTGAAAAAGTATGTATGAGACAGGGAGGGTTTGTTTCAGACTGACGGAGTTTGGCAAGTTTAATATTTAAAGCGTCCGGGAGTGTGCCAGATTTGTGTTGAGCAGGTTGGTGTAGGAGAATATCAGAAGTTAGTTGAGAAATGCAATGATGGACTTGAAGTGGCGGGGATGAGGGGTTGGAAGAAGCAAGTCTAGGTTAGAGCGCCGTAAGAATGACTAGAATAGATTTTGTTAGAGAAAATAGTTGATGATTGGTTGCATCTACTCGGAGAAGCCGGGATCAATGTAAAAGTGACAGGAGGTGAGATATCTCTTTAATGATAAAGGTTTGCTCTGCTTGTTACACACTGGTCAATGTGGCAGGAAAAACACTATTACTCATAAAGTTAGGCACAGTAATGGTCCCATGCCGTGGGGTAGCAACTATCCCACCAGTGTCATAGTTGCGTTGGGGAGCACTCTATCAATTAGTAGGGGTGCAGTGAACCTTTTAGGGTGATCTTGGCTTTTGGAAAGAAGCATCGCTTTAACTGGTAGTCTAAAGGGGATGTGAACTAGCTATGAAAGGGCGAAGTGGCTGTGTCGAGCTCCAGCAGTGTCGGAGAGGAGACCAAAAGAGATTCTTGGCAACTGAGACAGACGTGTCAAAAGAGGAACCGAAAATTTAAAACTGAGCAGGCAGATGGTTAGTCTGGAGAAGTGAAACAGAGGATCTAATAACAAACCCAGCCTGGGTGCCTTTAAAGTCGATTTCTTTTTTTAAAATAAATTGAAGTGAAAAATTCAATTGCATGACCTTGACATAGGTTAATCGGGTATGATAATTAATTGGAACAGGGAATTGCTGTTTTCTACCTTAGATGCCCTGTTTACAAAAGAACGGTTTATTCTATGGATTATTTTTTATATAGGGTTGACTTTTTTTGTTTAATGTTCAAGTTAAACTGCATATCTTGGCACACATCAGAAAGCCACCAATATTGTTCTACGGAGAGCATGGAGCACAAGACGCCTTTTTGGGAGACTTGTAATCTTAATAAAGAGTAATCGTCCAACCACCGTTGTTTGAAGTTAGTCCTTTTTGTGCGAATGCTTTTTACATTTCACAACATTTATAGTTTTATAGTTTCCTCAAAGTAACAAGATTATGTGCCCCGGGGAACTTCTTACACGCTCACACTTCTATAGGAGCCCCGTCAGCCCTCTATTCTATCCCTGCATATAATCCTCCGACAACTCAATGCAAAGCCCCTGCCCCCGACCCTGAAAGATCCTCATATGTTTGAATTTAGTGGCCCAGGACTCCATAATTCTGGCAACGAGTGAGCAGTGCACGGTACATCATTGTGTCCTCCTAGATAGTTATCCCTGTTAGAAGGTAATGGGCTCCAGCTTGCGGTACGCCTGTAGGATTAAATCTGGCATCGAGTGAGCAGCGCATGGCGCATCCTTGTGTCCTTGGATATAATTATCCGTGTTGGAGGGGAATTGGCTACACATTTGAGAGGCTTGCGGTACGCCTGTGGGATTCGCGTAATCCCTATGTTTGCATAAAGTTAAGAAAATCTGCAGATTTTCTTCTACTTTGGGTGGATGAAATAGTTGATTCAGAATCGTCTCTTTTGAAATGCTCCAGCCAATTCCAGAAGTCTGCGCAGTGGTGGTGAGAATGGGCGACCGTGGCACATCGCAGGATAGCAAAGGTGTCTAGTCCGCACTCGGAAGCTTTGGGATTCCTGTTACCTTCCCACCCATCTCATTGAGGCTTGTTCCTTCCAAGACCCTCTGCTCCCAGGGTTTAATTTGGCTTTGGTGATCAATGTAGATTGTTGGTTTCATCTTGCTGTTAACGCTCTGCACTACTCGGCATTTTTGCATGGCCCAATGCTGCTGGTTGACCTTTTTCTTGAGCGGAATTGGGAGTCATTTGCTCTGCATCTGTGCAGTGATGCCCTGTTTACCGGGGGGGGGGGTGTAGAGGGTCACTGGGATTCCAAATCTCCTGTCGGAGTGCCCTATCTTACTGCTGATTTTCGCTGCTGTTGGTTTTGTTCATGGTCAAGCAGCTGTTGCTGGTGAGAGTGGGAGATTGTGGTTGCTTTAGTCAGGTAGACTTTGAAGGGTGCACCTCCCCTTCCAGCTTCTAGTTCTGGCTCTATGGCTAAAGATATGGATTACTCCTTTTCCTTAATACGTTTGATAGATTTTCAGATCATTATGGAGTTTGTGCAGAGGCAGAAAGGGCACTGTGCGGTCAACATGAGAGCCCCCATTCATACTTTTGGGTATGGGAGGAGAGTGGGAGCTCAAGTGGGGTTTCTTCTCCCAGCTGCCTGGTGGTCTTTAATCTCAAAGGTTGATCCTGCATTTGGCCCACAAAGTATCTGCTGCATTTTGTAGTGATATAAAAGCAGGCTATGTTTTGCAAGAGAACTGCTGTTCTCTAGGCGATGGCGGAGAAGCAACTGGTATTGGAGTAGCCAGAACCTTTTCCTCGAAAGCCAAATTATGCCTTCTCTTGTGAATTTTGTTGAGAACATTGTAGAAGGATAACTCCAAAATCCAATATGAATGAACCGCTTCAAGGAGAGTAAAAGTGGTTGGTCATCTTGAAAACTAGCACTTCTGTGGTCTCTGACATCCAAAAACAATCCGTTTTTAACTCTGAAGAGTTAACTTGTCCCATTTTATCAGAGAAATGTTAACCCCCATGTGTGATGTTGAAAGCTTTTGTCAGAATTCTTCAAAACAAGAGGAGACGGAGAAACAAATAATCATTCTTTTGATCAAGCAACAACCATCTTGCCGGCCCAGACATGTTGGCATCTCATATTATTCCTTCTACATTCCTACACGTCAACTTATTTGTGACTACCATCTCGGATCATACAGCCTCCAGCACACATCCTGCACATCGTCCTGAGAATAAAAAAAAACATTAAACTGGCAAACTCTGCCATCCAGCACCCCTTCCATCTGTTTTATTAACTAACCCCAATTCAACCCACCATTTCGCCAGATTTAACAACTCTGTGCTCCCAGGAAGGTTATTCCCTGTATCCACAAACCCATCTAGTCGTAAACCCATGACCTAGTAATGGCACAATCCCTTTAGTTGGCTTCTATTCTTGCATGCGCAAAGCTTCTCACCTCCTAGACACTACTTGCTGTGCATCGCACAATAACATTGTTCTCACATGACTACTGATTGTTATTACATGATGCAAATCTAAAATGTATCCAGAACTAAACACAAGTAACACTTATCCCAGTTCCTCTAACTACACTGAACACATACTAAATTTCAATGATTCATCTAACCCAGCCTCACCTTTGATCTAATACAATGTGCGCAACACAATCCTCTTTCTGGCGTTGGGACATTGAGCATGCATCCCAACAATGTGTAGTTGCTTACAATGGGTTAGGTCTGTTAAAAGGTAAGAAAAACGGATGTCGTCCACGACCAGTTTTCTGTACTCTAATGTTCTTAAATATTTTTAAGATGACCCTTTATATTTCTGGAAGCAACTCTGACTCCCCTTGAAATCTACTTTGGCAAGGGGCTACTGGGACACTTTGCATTTTTTTAGTTTAAATAGCCTAGGTTTGAATGCTGCTGACACAAAGAGATTAAAGATGGACACACATAGTACTCCAACTTGGAAAGCTTGTTTATATGTTAACTGAAAATGTACGTGTTGCTACAGCCTAAACTACGTAGAATGTTTATAAAGTGAGGTTGTATAGTTGAGTACTTGCCAAGCAATCGGGAGGCACTAGCAGAGCGTGCATAACTGTGGACCCGTGTTCCTGGTGAGCTGTGATCTGCATCTGGCACCTTGTCTGCTGCCTCTGTGGGTGCCTGCCATTCAGCATGGAGAACGTATTTTTAAATCGATGAGAACCAGTTCGTTTGGTGTGGTCTGTGCCCGCACACACCTTGCTCCCTACAATTGGCACCCTGAAAGTTTAATCGCTACTGAACTCCACTGAGCAGTGGTGTAGAGAAGACGTGTCCCATTACCTCATCTAGAGCAGCAGGGGCCTGTGTGCCTCGGCAAAGCTACAACTGAGAGACCCGTCATCGATCGGAATAATACATCACTACTGAGCATTACGTCCGGGGGCCCTAGAGAGACTTGATGAATGTATCCATTTTATTTTATTCTTTAAAGCGCAGACCCAGCTCGAGAGCAGTGGAGCAGTGTACAGTGTGGGTAGCCAGTATTTGGCTGGCATCTTTTAACAACGCCTTCAAATGAGTTGCCGTCTGCATCAGTATGTGCGTCCATTGGAATTAGTCCTTGGTCAGATGTTCTTGAAGAGGCCATGTTTTGAGAATCGCAAAATTGGAGAACTGTGGGGGTGTTCCAAGACGATATTGGGGATATAGTTCCAGAGGATGGGTGCGTGACAAGAGTGTTTGCAGGTCCTGTGAGATTGGCATCACATAAGGAGACCCAGATAATGGATTCAATATGTCACAAAAGGCTTTTTATTAAAGAAAAGGTCAGGATGGAGTAAGGCTTACTCTTCAACTTCTTTTCCCCAATGTCAATAAATTCACCACAATGTTCAATTTATCTTCGTTTGGATTTTCTAGCTATACGGTGCCACACTTAAGGTCAGGATGCCCTTCCCCAAGTTCAACACAATTCCAGGTCAATAAGTCTCAGGGTTCCCTTCCACAAGTTTAATATCAACACCAAAAAGAAGCATCTTGAAGCTTTGTATTTTCTCTGGATTTCCACAATTCTTTGTAATTCGGGGCTCCCTTACCCAAAACTCATATTCATCATTGGTGATTTTCCTTCTTTTACCACAACAAAACTTCCTGTTGGCATATTAGGGGTTCTCTGGCGCAGCCTTAGACCACACAGTCCACCCATCACAGGTCACGCAACCAGGAACTTCCAGGTCTCCTTGCGAAATGCAATAGTCTACCAACCGAGCAGTTTCTTGACTGCAGCTTCACAACTTTACCACATTAGTTTCTTAATCTTGATCAGTATCTTAAATGTAGCTTCACAACTTTAACCCATAAGTGGTTTCTCATTCTTGATCCTACTTCATCCAGCCTTTCATTGCACTTAGCTTTTCCTTTTGATTTCAATTCAATGTTCATGAATTGCAGCTGATCTAACTTCATTTAATTCAATCAGTTCAGCTTTCCATAAATCTGCGTTCTCTTCAATAAGTGTACTTTTGCTTCTTTCTTTCAATTCGGTATTCAAATAAATGGTACTTTGCTTATTTCATTCAATGCAGTATTCAATAAAGGTTGTTTGCTTGTTTGACACTTACCCAGACTCGGCAGCTCCTTTTCTCGGCTTATCTTGCTTCTGCAGGAAACCCAGATTGCTGGGCGCTCCACGTAGTACTAGCCGGCTCTCGTGCGTAGCTTTGCCTCTGCTCTTTGGCAGCACCTGCTGCCCGCCTTCCCTGTATGGATCTCGTCGATCATCAATCATCCAGCAGGGCTCCCAGGGTCTCGTTCGGCTTACCTGCCTCTCAGCTTCTCTCGCTCCCACACGGTTCCTTCTGCTTCCATTTTCCTCTCTCTCTCTCTCTTCTGACTCAATGTTTGTAAGAGGATTCAATTCAGCACTACAGCCAAGTCAACGCCTAGTCTAGAATACTGAATGAAAACCCTTATTGATATATCTTTATGTCCAGTTCATGCGTTTCGGATGACTACCCCTATATAACACCCCTCTCTCAGAATCCCCCTGACCCCACTGAGCCAAGAAGTAGTTCTGTTTTGCAAGTTAAAAGGTTTATTTGAGAAGTAAAGCAATATATATCTATCACACTTTATAATAAATTAATAATTGAATATCACACTTAATCTGATATGATAAAGATTAACAACAGAGAATCTGGCACTAGCACACTTCTTGATAATCACTAAGGAGTTGACATGAAATGGATAAGATAGCAACAATACTTTTATGGTTTCCAATGGATGCAATGTGGAATGAAATGCAATACAGAAAATACTCAATATGATTTCAACAAAACAATGTAATCACTTTTCTCTGGCAATCCCCTCCTTTTATGCAATGCAAGGAAAGGGAAGGAAGCACACAGTTCTCAGAAATGCAATCAAATGTAATTCAGTTCACCCCAGCAACTTAGACTACAGAAGTTTAAAACACAGGCAAAATGCTTTTATATGTGCTGGCAATGGAGTGAAAAATATGCTAAATTTGCTTTTAATTCCCTCTAGTAGTTCAGGGTGAGTGGTATCTAGTTAATATTAGTCCAGGCTCACACTAGCAATGATTCAGGGATGATTAGCAGGTTAAACGAATTTCTGGCAAATGAAAGGCAAGCAGCAGCAGCTTTTTACACGCGAAGAAATTGCAAATCGCGGCAAAATGTCAAATCGTGGCTAAATTTGCGAATGCGCCGAGCGCGATTACAGAGGAACTACAAGGACTATCACTATCGTTTTGGGGTCCTATGAAAGCCTAGGATCTCAGCTTCCAGATGAAAGTTACTGCAAGTCTCTAGCACAAACGGTCGCGGAGATATGAGCGATTTAGTGAAGGTCGTTTTTGGTTTTGCAAATTTTAAACGCAACACTTTTTCAGCTTTAAAAATGATGGCAGAATAACACAATTGCTAAGCTGCAGTTCTACTTAGATTAAAAATGGATTGAATTATATGATTTTAACTAAGAGATGTGTTCTGAGTTTTGCTGCGTACTCACAAGAGATGTTGAACCGGAAAGCGACTTGGTCACGGACTTCAGTCTGGTCAGGTCTTCCCGAGTTCCGCTCACAGCGCCTGGCCTCTGGAACTGCTCACAGCATCGGGGTCAGCACTCTGGATACAATGGCCTGGTCTCTGCTAGGCACCGGTTCTCTGGGTCGGGTCCTGCCTTCTCTTTGGATATTTCTGTCACCGGGTTCTTGCAAAAGTTCTTGGCAAAATTCAGACGGCGTCAGCCGGCTGTCTGAAGAGTTCAGTTGCAAAAAGATTTTCAGGCCTGTTGACAAATACTCTTGCTGGCAGTGGCCTTTTTGGTTAAGGTTCTGTAGTCTCTGTTTATCTTGGAGTCTAAGTGTTGGCTCCTTGAAGGTTGATGGAGGTAAGTATGGATTTTTCCGGCAGAGCGTCCCGCTGCAGATGGAAATGAATATCTCTACCTAAGTTTCAGTGGTCCATTTATATGTTCTGCAAGTGGGTGTGTGTGTGTTGGTCATAACTAAGCTTGCCCCTCTCACTCGTCATTGGTCCAGCTTTCATTTCTCCCCTGATTGGGGGAGCTAAGTTGTGTCAGAGTGATGTCAGCCATTTATGATCTCTTGAAAAAACTCCCCTGTCATCTGTGCACCCAAATCTATATATGATCAAAATACATATTTCACAGTTACACAGTTGTTTGAAATTACATACCCATGTCACATATCACATGAGGTATACTCTGTCCCAAATCTGCTGTTTCTAAGAGCTTGCATACAAAAATGGCAACTTTTAGCACTTTTTAATGTGCTAAACAACATTGGATCTTCATTAAATTTTATACAACTGTTCCTCACATATCTACCCACATACCAATGCATTTTCGTTTGTCTAGCCGAAACAGGGAGTCTGTAATATTAATAAACAGCAGGGTTTTGTCCCAGAATATCCCACAATTTGGAGTTTGGGCTTGAATTAAAGGTACATTTTTTTTAAATTAAGTCTCTCAAAGTTATACATTTCTGTCATTTGATTACAAAGAGTTATCAGTGTTTTTGTAAAATATATATTTTACTTTCAATTCAGTCCTCAGAGTGTTGGAGTCCGCCTCCAAGACTTGGGTGGGTCAGTCCTCTGGGCAGGCAGGGCTTTGTTGACATTAAACAGTCAAAATCAACGTATTCCTTTCAGAGGAAAGGGGCCATTGTGTGGTCTCTGGGAAGCTCCCAGCCAGTCTGCCTTCTATCAATCAAGAGGTCATGTGAGATTCTAACTCCTGGTGTGAAGCTCTGGAGGTGAGAGGGTTTCCCAGGCTTCAGGCCTCTGGGAACAGCATGTGGCTAATTTTTAATTAAAATGCAGCCTTTGAAGTCAGCTGAGTCAAATCCCTTTGTCAGCAACTGCACTCAGTTCTCCTGTCAGAGTTTAGACCGCCAGCGCCACCCTCAGGATTTTGTGGTTACTGCATCCATCCTTGGGATTTTATTTAGATTGATTCATTTCAGCAAGTGATATTGCATGGAGTATATTGTCCATGTTCAGGACATGGCATTGGTGTGTTTCTGCAGTAAAGTAATTCTGTGCCCATGATTTTGCCATATTTGACATTCAAGAAAAAGGAATTCCCAACAGTTATGGGTTTGCTTTTGGCAATCAGCATTGCCTCTCTGAGCTCGCAATATAGGCGAAATGGGATTTTCCTGTGCATTTTCTGGGGAGCTCTGGCCATAATGATGTTTTCAATGCCAGTAATGCACAGCTTTGGTGGTAGGGCTTGGATGCATGGATAAAAACATCCCACAAGCCCCCCTTCTTGCGGTGGCCATCTGATCCTTCACTGGTGGGACCCGCAAGATCTGGGATGTAGTTCTCATCTTCCGGTAGATGGCACAGTTCAGCATCTTTTCCTCCATCCGGTACTGATCGATCGGTTCTCCTCGCCGGTCCTGATGGGAATATTGGGCGGTACCCCGGGCCCGTTGCGTCTCTGCTCCCGGTCTCCGGATCGTCGTCCTCGTCCCGTCTCCAGGTTTTCTTTCTCCTAGGACGACAAAGGAAGAGCGGCAATACCTACTCATAGACGTTTTTCCACCACTGTTGAGATAGTGGGGCAGCATGTGCATTTCATCATAACGAAACATTACATTCTTATTTTGAAAAAAAAAAAACAGTATAACTAATATACAGTTTCATGCAAATCACAATATTTTAGAGACTAGATGTGGTATGTTTTATGATTGGAACTGAATTAGTCTGAGACAGTGCCCGCTAGGATTCCAGAGGATTCCTCCAGTTGTTGCAGAGTGTGCCTGGGATGGCAACATTTCAACTGGTTTATGTGGACCCACTTGTCTTCCCCCGCTGCCAAAGGACCTTTGGGGATGTGGATTTTGTAGGCCACAGGGGAGATCTTGTCGATGATCTCAAAGGGTCCCTTCCATGTAGGCAAAAATTTGCACTGCTTGGCCTGGTTCCTTTGGAAATTGTATAGATAGACCCGGTCTCCCACCTGATATTCCTTCCTGGAAGTCTTCAGGTCATAATGGTCTTCATGCTATCAGCCGATCTTTCTAGATTCCGCTGAGCATAAGCAAAAGCATGTTGAAGGTGTTTCCTTAAATTCTCCACATACTCATGAGTAGTGGAGGCATTTATCAGTGTCTGCTCTTGGGTCCTGTAGAGCAAATGCTGAGGAAGCACCATCTTGCGTCCAGTCATCAACTCAAATAGTGACATTTTGGTTGCAGATGAAGGGGTAGATCTGATGGCCATTAGGACCAGAGGTAATCGGATATCCCAACTTGGCCCAGAATCTGCCACAAACTTCTTTAATATGCTCACAATTGTCCGGTTATATCTCTCTACTGCCCCAGAAGAAGCTGGCCTGTAAGCAATATGCAACTTCCTTTTGACCCCCAGCATCTCCCACATCTTTGTCATTACTTCACTGGTGAAGTGGCTACCCCTGTCTGACTCAATCCTTTGAGGTAGACCAAAACGAGAAAAGATGTGGTTAATCATCAAGGCAGCTGCCGTTTCTGCCTTGCAATTTGGGGCTGGGAGACATTCCACCCACTTGGTAAACAAGCATGTCACAGTCAACATGTACTTATTCACCCTAGCAGAGCGAATCACAGGGCCTACAAAGTCGATTTGTAAATCTGACCATGGCAGTGTCATCCCCCTCTTTTGGAGAGGCGCACGTTGCGTGAGGGAGGATGGCTGAAATTGTGCACACACAAGACACCCCTTCAAGTATTGGTCGAGGTCCTGCCCCATGTGTGGCCAGTATGCAACCTCTCAAGATTTCCAGTGTTGTGTGAAACCCCCTATGACCGGCGGTGGCCGCATCATGGGCGTGACTTAACATCAGGCTTCGGAATGAGGTAGGAACCACCCACTGTTCGTGGCCAGCTTTGGATTTCCTTACCAACAAACCGTCTTGGATCCGGAACATTTTTGGACACTTCATCAACACTCTTAGGTCTCTTTCCCAATGTAATCGGTATCCGTCAGGGGAAAGTTCTCAGGGTCCTCAAGGTGCTGGTAAAATTTACCAATTATTGGATCCCCCTTCTGAGCGGTAATCAAATCAGCATCAGGGGTCTCCTTACTCCATTGTGCAATTGAAAGGTCGTTGTGAGCATTTGTCTGGGACCTAGTGATAGCAGTGACCTGGATTTCCCCCAACATGGACTCAATCTCAATTAGATCCCCTTGGATGGCCCCGGTTTTGGCCAGCTGATCAGCTAAGTCATTTCCAGTTTTGTCTGGTCCCTCTACTTTGGAATGACCCTTGATCTTTTTCCAATAGATGGTCATCTCATTCGAGGTGACCAGATCATCAATGTTTTGGATCAACTTCCCATGTTTCAAGGGTTTGTTATTAGCACATAACATGCCTCTGGTTTTCCAATTAACCAGGTGCTCCACGAACCCGTTCCGTACATAATCCGAATCTGTGATTATGACCAGTTCGTGGAGTTGATGCTGGACAGCAGTGAGGATGGCCTGATGCACAGCCATCAATTCTGCCACCTGACTACTTCGGGGACCAATTTTGTATCCAGCGGAGGGTTCTGGGGACTCATTCACCCATGCATTCCCTACGCCAGCCACCAGTTCTTTTTCCCCGTTGTTGTCAACATGGTAAGAGCATCCATCCACATAGACAGTGGGCATTCCCTCACACTTGTCTTCTTCAAAGACTTTGTGTGGGGAATTAAGGTATGCCTCCATGTTGTCCTTGATTTTTAGACTTTCGTCCTCGAGACAGTTTTCTCTGGCACAATCATGCAAGTCAGCCAGACCTTGCGCGAGGGGACTCTTCTTGTTTTGGCCATATCTGACCTCCACAGGAAAGCCTTGCATTGACAGAATCCAGGAAGTAATTCGGGAATTACTCACATTTCCGGCCCGGATTCTGTCACTTTGGAGATATTGCAGAGGCTGGTGTGTAGTCTCCACTATGATGTGTTCCCCCTGGATAAACGGGCGGTAATTCTTCAATGCCCACACCGTTGCCAGGAGTGCCTTCTCACAATCGTTGAATTTTTCCTCCACAGAGGATAAAGTTTTGCTCGCATAGGAGATTACTTTATTGACCTTGTCATGCTTTTGGTATAATACTGCCGTCAAGCACGTATTAGAGAACCCCGTCTCCAGGAAGAACTCCTTGTTTCTGACAGGGTAAGCTAGGCAAGGCGCTTGTGAGAGGCTTCTCTTGAGTTGTCTTACTGCCTCGGCTTGTTCTGGACCCCATTCCCACTTGACCCACCCCCTTCAGGAGATGAATCAGGGGTCTGGTAATCTCTGCGTAGCCCTCAATGAACTTTCTGCTGTAATTAGTCAGTCCAAGGAGGCTCCTTAGTTCCCGCAGAGTTGTGGGGTCTTTCAGTTTCTGAAGTGCTTCCACTTTCTTTTCCTGGGGACAGAGACCCTGAGGAGTAATCTCATGCCCCAAGAAATTAACATGGGTTCTACACCACTGTGCTTTCTGAAAGGAAAGTTTTGCTCCGGCGGCCCTCAACTGGGTCAGAACATAACGGATCTCCGCTATGTGTTCCTCCACAGATGAACTTTTGATGAGGACATCTACATAAGCCAGGTTACCCCTCGCACCCAGGTCGGGCATGGCCTTATGTAGGAAAATGTTGAATTCATTGCCGGAGTTGAGGTATCCGAAGGGAGTCCGGGTCCATGTGTACTGCTGGCCCCCAAAGGTAAAAGCCAGTTTGTATTGGTCCTCCCTGCTGACAGGCACGGTCCAGTATCCATTGGTCAGGTCTATTGCAGTGAATACCTGTGACCCCTGGATCTGGGCCAGCCCTTGGTCAATGTAGGGCAGAGGCCATCGGGAAGTATGGACCCGTTTGTTGAGCTCCCTAAGGTCAGCACAGAGTCTCCACTGGCCGTTTGGCTTCAATATTCCCAGCACCGGATTATTGAAGGTGCTGTGGACTGGACGGATTATTCCCCGGGACTCAAGGTTCTTAATTATTTCAGTAAGGGACTCCATTGATGCGAGAGGCAAGCGATATTGCTTCACAAACACAGGAGTCATGCCAGGGTCCGTGGGGATTGTTGTTGTGTGAATGTCAGTGCGACCACAGTCATATGAGTCTACCGCAAAGAGATCTTGGAAATCCAAGAAAACTTGTTTCAACTTTTGCTTTTGTTCCAGAGTCACACAGGCATCAGCTAGGTTGACTCTCTCTTCCACCATCTGCCTGAAGCCTCGAAAGACTTCTGGTTTGGCTATTTCAGCGGCCTCCTCCAGCTGGGTGGAGAAGTCCCTGGTCAGAGTGCTGATTTGGACTGGAGGCTTCAGGTGGGAAAGGCAGCCCTCATGGACCTGGAAAATCACCTCATCCCTCCTGAAGTCACAAGTCACATCTTCCTTACCATAGGGGCAGGAAGTGTACACCAGGAAGTTCCCCCCATGCCGGGTAAAAATCCTGTCTGGTGTTGTTTTGTCCTCACTGTCACTGTCAAAACAGTCCTTGGGGATTGGTCCTAACAGTTCATTTACTAAATCTATGGAAAAATGTCGGTCATCAACTGCCATTCCAATAATGGTGCCTGCGGCTAGAGTAATACTCTTTAAGTCGCTGTTATCCACCTCTATTGGAATGGTGTCATGTTCTATGTTGACTAATGGAGTTGGGTTTACCCCCAACCCTTGCTGTTGGAGAGAAGCGTTTAGATGTATGTAAGCATCAGGGTTTTTCAAATGTTGTCCTCTTTTAACTTTCACTTCCAGGGAGAATTGTCGGGTCCTTTCTGGGATTGTGACTTCCTCTTTGATCTGAATTTCAACTGCATAAGGTAGCAATTGAGCTGACCTAAATGCTTTTTCTGGATCATCAAAGCCCATGGGATTATCCGCTAATCGGGACCAAGCTTTGAAGTTTATTAGGTCCAAACTAATGGCAAAGCGATTGAGAAGGTCACTGCCTAAGTAAAAGGCGGCAGGGACGTCTCGCACGACCCAACAATTGTGGACTATGCTCTTGTTGCCAATGGAGATTTTGAGCATACACCTGCTTGGCAGGAGATGTTTGGAATTAGGTGCTTCCAGGTCCATTTCCCATTTGGCTATCAGTTTGAATGTGGGAATGGCTGGATCTTTTGGGAGTTGGCGGAACATGGCTTCGCTGATGAAGCTCTTACCGTTGTTCACACAGACTCGAGCGAGAACAGAGTCCCTCCCATCATTTAATTGGACAGGGATGAACAACTGCTCTCCAATTTGCTGAATATCAGCCAGGCTCTGAGCTGATTTCACATCTTTCTGGACTATAGGAGTGGGAGTTTCTGATTGTGGATTAGTATCGAATCTCAGAGTGTTTCCCTCCAGCGTGGAGTACCACTTTAGACTGGAAGGAAGGTTGATTTTTAGAAATAGAGAGGACCCCCCATCACCAGTCTGTTGTCCTACTGCTATTACTGTCACGTCTGGAATCTGGTTGTTCTGGAAGTGAAATTCTACTTGGTCAGATTTTTGTTCAACCATGTGGCAGGTGCCGTTTAAACTAACATGGTGGACACTCTGTTTTAATTTTATTTGTCGGCTAGTCTGGGTCCAGAGGACCTTGTTTACGCAATCTATTAGGGGTGACAACCTTCTCAGGAGGTCATTCCCTAGTAAACAAGGGGTGCCCTCTGGGGTCACAACTATGACCGGGTGTTTCAACTTGTGTTGCCCAATTTTAATGTCCAAATCTGCCGTCCCCTCGACGGGAATTTCCTTCCCGTCAAAGTTCTGCAGTTGTCCAGGAAGAGAGGTGAGAGGAATTTGGTAATTCTCTCCCCTTCCTGCATTCAGTTCATCAAAGGCCCTTCTGGACAGAAGGGTAGCTTGAGATCCCGTGTCCACCAGTGCCAAAATTGTACCCTGCCCCTGTACTTGTACCGGGGCATAGTATCTTCCCTCCTTCTCCTCAAGGGGGCACAGATAATGCACATTTTTGGACAACTGGTGGGCTAACTTTCTAGTTTTGGACATTGCTAGCGAAGAAATTTGGGCAGAATTCTGTGGAGAGCCTTGGGAATCTGAAAGAAAAATTTGGCAACTGGAGATCAGAGCCATTGTGGGTTCCCCTGGCTCCGGTTCTGGGCCGCCCCCCCGTTTTTGGAGGCAGTCACCAGGATGGGTATGAACCAGGGGATTTTCTTGCGGTTGGTTCTGGGAGGAGAGGGTGGGCGGCGGTAGCTCCGTCTCCACATCTCCCCAGTCGGGATTTGCATCCCTAGGGACCCATTTTTCTTTGGGAGGAGTCCCCCCCTCTCTGAAGGAGAAGATCCTTTTCCCAGGATCCTCTGAGGATCCCTCTCCCTCAAATTGGAAGATCTGTACCTCCTCCTCAAACTGAGTCTGTTTGGGTCTTTTGTTTCTCCTACCCCCCCTCTGCTCCTTAGGAGGCAGACTTTCAGGGGCAAGAGATTTTGTTTCCGGTTCCTGGGTTTCCAGGGGCTGTTTACAAGTGAGGAAGGAAGCTTCCTCCAAGGCTTTACACCCCCCTTCCCTTTGTGCCTCCTCCCTGGGAACCGGTGAGTTATCGGGGTGCTGCCCCCTTCATTGTTCTGGGGCACCAGGTCCAGAGTTGGGTGCGTTCTGCGCCGGCATGCCGATCTGAGGGTTCTGCTGCGCCCTCAGTATGTGACCCAGATCGCGCGCCATGTTTTGAACCTGGCGCTCTAACTGGGAAACCCGCTCAGGCTGATACGGGGCCCTGTTTTCTCCCCTGGGATGATCCCGGGAAGGGTAGCTATCCCTTCTTTGGTAGTACCCCTGGTTGGGAAGATTTGGATACCCCTCCACCCTTGGCCTCCCCTCTCCCGGATTCAGTTGTCTGGGCTCAGGGAATTGGGGAAAGAAGGGTGGATGATTTTGGGGTCAATTCAAGAACAGAGAAGGACTCGACACCCAAGCGCTCATACACCATGAAAGATGGGTCGAAAGAAATGCAGCAAGTGACTGTGATTGTGGGTGTGCTGCTCAATACACCAACGTGAAATAATGTACAAACTGCAGCGGTACATTCACACTGCACAAAGGACTCAAAAGTGATGCTGCGCATTTCGCAGATAATTTATTGCAAGACAAATCAGCTGTATTGATGTCAGCATAACACGTGTTTCGAGCTACGTGCTCTTCTTCTGAGGCTGAGTTTCAAGAACACATTATAAACAAAAATAATGTAATATATGAATGTAGAAAGGTACAACAGTGTCACATCCAGGGATCACCAAAGAAGGGCGGGGGAGGGATCAAGATGTTAACACAAAATTCAAAGGCAAAAGGATTTTTAGAACACATTGGGGTTGCGCCATCCAAGAAAAAGTAACATGTATCCAACCCCATGTGCAATGATATGGAAAACGGGTTCTATGGCAATTAAATTCAAAGACAAACAAACGGGGGGGGGAGGAGAGAGAGAGAGAAAACAATTTTAAAAAACACAAAATTAGTCATTGGGTATGATGTGGGATGGATGGCACTGTAGATACTATACGTGTTCGTATACAAGTGAGGAGTTCATCCATAATGTTGGATTCAGCCGGGCCAATGGTGCTGGAAAGTAAGAAAACAATAGAAACGTCTGAATTGTATTAAATGTGCTATAAGGGTTCAATTCTTATACGGCATGATATTAAAGAAATACTCGCAGCCGCGATGTCAGTGCTTAGCTAGCCTTTCAGCGTAACCAGCCGTTGTCGAGGAAGCGCAACGCTTGCCTTGCAGGCAGATTTATTGTTTCATCTGGAAAGCTCGTCGGCCACAAATCAATTATACGATTGTGCTCGTACGGCCGCCATTTTGCTAGTACACTTTCGGCTGCGTAGCTCATCTGAGCTGATTAAACATGTCGTACCACTGGAGCACATTGATAGTAAGCATACATGATTCGTATAGTTTGTCCATGCTGATAACATTGTGCAACGTTACTAAGATGACGTGGAATGTAAAGTGACGTCCCAATTATATTGTTTGACGCAATAGTGCACCAAAAATATGTTGTCCATTGGATATGATAAAATCATCCTCTCGCTACACTGAGGGCGGGCGTATACCCAATCCTCTCTCCGTGACAGAGTGCAGTACCACGTATCCCAATGACTATAATGATACAAGCATAACAATGTTGATAAACGTGTTTATGAACATTGTTATGCTTGTATCATTATAGTCATATACTGCACTCTGTTACGTACAAAGTGTATTTTCCAGAGAGGATTGGGTACACGCCCGCCCTCCGTGTAGCGAGAGGATGATTTTATCATGTTTATCAACATTCTCCTCTGCTCTCGATGTCCTCTCAGCCTGCTGCTTTCTTGCTGCGGCTCCTGTCGGTGAACCTCCTCGCTCTACCAGAGCAGCAATCACTCTTCCCTTTGCACAGCTCCCCAGGGAGGTGTGGTCCTTCTGCGTTCACAGCTGTAGCCGACACCAACGTCTTCCTTCCTGCCTTTTGGGTTTTTAAACATCCCGCCGAACTAATTGGTTCTCCGACAACTAGACTTCACATCATTGGTTCTAGAGTCTTTTGTCTTTTTCTGTTGCTTCTTCCTCGTCCCAGTACCATACTGGTGTGTGTAAGAGTGAATATCAATCGGTAAATGGGGATCTGTCAAACAGTACCCTACAAAGGTCTGGGAGGTTGAGGGGACATTTGGAGAGGGGGGAAAAAGGGGGAGGGATACCATGTCTCATTTAAGGGTAGCTCATCTCCCAGGTTATCCTCCCTCGCATATTCACCCCTAGGGTCAGGATCCGATAGTATATTGGGAAAGAAGTGAGGACGCCCTCAGATTCCTCACATAAGACGCATCCAGAACTCTCTTGCATGGTTCGTGGGTGAATGCATACGTTATTTTTTGGTCCTGTGTCCTCGAGGTTGAGGAACACTTGCAAACATTGGCTTTGTACATTTAGTTTTCTTTGTTATATAGTGGGAATGATTGGGGGCCCTATGGTACTTATGACTGCCTGCCCCAGAATAAAGGCGGCCCAGTGTGAACGGCTTCATAATCTCGTATTTTGTGAAATGCACCCCACCTCTTGTGTGAATACTCTTTTCTCCCAGCCAGACCAGGTTTTTATGAAAGTGGTTGTATTTTTTTCTATCTCCAGGGGAGCAGTTACTTCTGGCTGGGGAGGTGTTCAGCATTCGGCCACTCCAGCTGTTTGCGGTCACTCAGCAGCTGCGCCAAGGCCGGCCAACCTGCGCCACTGGCGACGCCAAGACCGACCTGGGACACGTACTGGACTTCACCTGTCGGCTGAAATACTTGAAGGTAGTGGCTTTCTCTGCTTCTGTTTTCATGAGCCTGTTGCTGTCTAGCCAGTTATGCTATATTTAATACTCCAAATAGAAATCGAGGATGAACAGGTGTGTGCGTCAGTGCACTTGCGCATCGCTATTGTAGCCACTAACCTGACCCAGGATCTCCTTTGCGGCTGAGGCATCAGCGGAGTCGTTTGTCGTCCCTTTTGTTAAGATTTCCAGAGTAGACTGCTAGAATGCAATCACTTTGAGGAGCCCCAAGGGGAAGAAAGATGGTGGGGGTCTGGCTGGCGGGAGACCGAGTAATCAGTCTTGCTGCATTCCAAAATAAGTGCGAGGGAGGGCAAAGGACAAGTGTGAAGAAAGAGTGCGTGAGTGCATGGCCTCAAGGGTTGAGGCAGTCTAGCTAGCATTCCCACACCAGGAACTAGGGGAGAGCTGAGGCAGTCTAGCTAGCATTCCCACACCAGGAACTAGAGGGAGAGCTGAGGCAGTCTAGCTAGCATTCCCACACCAGGAACTAGACGGAGAGCTGAGGCAGTCTAGCTAGCATTCCCACACCAGGAACTAGACGGAGAGCTGAGGCTGTCTAGCTAGCATTTCCACACCAAGAACTAGAGGGAGAGCTGAGGCAGTCAAGCAAGCATTCCCACACCAGGAACTAGGGGAAGAGCTGAGACAGGCTAGCTTTACCACTCCAGGGACTAAAAGGAACGCTGAGTAAAGGTTTGTATTTAGTGTTCAGCGTTTTTAACCTGCTTAACATCTTTGCTTTTTACTGTTCTGCTGATATAACTTTTTTATTTCAGGATAATCACAGTCCCTAAAAGTACAACACGCATAGAAAATAGCATAATTCCATCCACGTCTCGCAACACGAATATCTATCAAAATGAAAGCATTAAAGAATGCCCAAGCCTCTCCGTGAAGTGCTTATGCGCTGAAGTGCAAAGTGCCCCCTAGCTCCATGTCAACCATAATTGAGGCATCACACAGTGCAGTAGTGCTCCCCGAACTGAAGCCACAGTGGACCCCAACATCATCAGAACTTAGCAGCCATGGTCTCAATGTCTTGGACCTCAGCACGCAGTGCACCTCGCTTAAAGCTCACCCACGCCCGAGTGATGCCGTTGGAATTTGCCCACACTGACTCTAAGTAAACTTACTTTAGTATTGAGAGAATTGCTGTTCTTTTCCTAATTCCCCCTATATTTTGCTGGAGACCATGTTGCAGGTATTTGTCTTTGCTGCTGTTCCACATGCAGCGCTCATTTTCCCCAGAACCTCTTGGTGCTAGTATAACGCGCCCAATACCATATCTGAGTTCGGTTTCTAAGGGTGGATCCGGGATTCAAACCTCTGTTGCTCTGCGTGGTCTCGCTCCCAAGACCAGCGCATTGCCCCTGTGCTATCCTTCCTGTCTTTGGGATCCACATCTTCCTCATGTATATTGGGTGACCTTGATGTTCGTGATAACAAGATCCTGGCACCGTGGACATAGACGCTTGCCTGGTCGATTCCATGGAACACGGGTCGGCAGAAACCTTTTAGTTCTTCCTCTTGATTGATCGGGCCATCTGTGTAGATCATGTGTCCATCTCTTATCAAGATGATCATACACTTACTGCAAACTCTCGGGGACCCGTTTTCCGCAGAATGTTTGGCAATCTGCACGGTGGTGACAACTTTGATTCTTGAGAGCACGCTACCATTTTGGGATTACACAAACTGTGGACTCAGTTGCCCTCTTAAAGACGAAAATAATCAAAGCTAGAAGTATAAGCAAGAAGTCAGTGGGGTACCGGGAGGGGGTAGAGGCAGCTCCCCTCCACCCCCACACCTATGGTTCTTTTAGAGCCAGACCTGGTCAATGAGGGTGCCGAGCAGCAGCAATGGTGTTCCTGCTCAGCGCCCTCATTATCCTTGCAGCAGGACCCTTTTCCCCTAAGAGCTTTGGACAGCAGAGAGGCCTTCCCAGGGACTCGACATGTTGCTCTGTGTCAGCAGAGCATTACAATGGGAGAAGAGAGTGGGGGGGGGCGATTAAAAGGGACTTTTATCCCTTAAGAAATGTGAATGGGGGAGTATGGCTTTTGAAAGTGCTCACTCCCCAAACTGCCAATACAGACTCAGACTCAGAATAAAAGACACATCCCAGCAGGGAAAGAGAACAGGTTGCAAGGTTTTATATGGTTTTCGGCATCCAGAGAACTCTGCTGTCCTGTGAGCGGTCTGGCAATCATTACATTTACAATGGGTTATAAGACAAAAAAGCATCATCAGTGATGTTAGCTATAGGGGTTATTGGTTACAAGGCGATGATGCATAGGATCCTGTAGGTGCTGCTGTTTCAGGATTGGCTGCTCCTTTGGCGGGAGGGCGAGTCTCACGTGGTTCGGCTGGCCTTGTCCGGGTGGGGTGAGAGTCGGGTCACGTAGGAGATGCGGTTGAAACTAGCTAAACTGGCATGAGTAATTTTTCTAAACATACAATAAACAATGACTATATGAGTAAATCTTAGAGGCTTACAAGTGTGCATACATAACTACATCACTTCCCATTGGGTCACTCGTAGGGTGAAGGGTGTTGGTGCTCTTACTTTCTGCGATAACCCGATAACCTGAGGACTGGTCTGGTCTGGCACATCTGTGCGAAATGGGGGGGGGGGGTGGAGTGACACATGTTAGTTTAGGATAGGATATACTGTGGCAGAGGCTCGAGTTTATTGGGGGCACTCTGGGGGTGGTCAGCACAATGGGGGCACACTTCTGATACATCAAGAGAATACCTTGGGAGGGCACAGAGTTAGACAGTCATTTTCCACCAGCAGGGGTGAGGGGTGAGGGAGCAGGTTTGTGGAGATGGATGAGCTACACGGCATGGTTCAGGCGGGTTCACGCACAGGACAGTGATCTCAGTCGAAGAATGATGTGATACACAGTATTAATTGTTGCAGTTGGCTTCAGCGCATCCGTGAGAAAGGGACTTGGGTCGCGCAGAAAAGGTGGGGACGGTTGGTGCTCGCTGTGCGCGACACTGCTGAGCTGAGGGGAGAGGAGACTTCGTAGTGCCGAATTGCAGCCTAGTCCAAAGATGGAGTCGAGGGTACACAAAATGAAGTCCAAGTGTGTCTTACAATAGCCCCTCCTCTGCTCCATCTCAGGCCTTGTTCCTCATGGTGGCAGAAGGGCAATGGAGGCATCCCGCACGAGTGCAAGAGCAAGCTGTTCCTCTCACGTAGAATGTATGGGCGGGCTAATTCGCCCCTTCCTTACACTTTGAAGCCCAAGGGGTATTTGTTAGGCTCACATTAATCTGAATGATGCTATGGTGACTATTCATGCAATATGGAAACAATAAACCTAAAGCCATACTCTTATTGCTCAACATATTTCTATGACTATTGGCACAATGACTTTCTTCTAGTAACATTGGTTGTGGTCTCCCTATATACTTGTGTCTCACATGAGCAGTTTTTGTCCATCAGATCCCTCAGCCATCGGGAACACTCCCAGATGTGACTTGACATGCTTTCATTCATTCTAACGCATAATACATTTATGTTTGACAAAGGTTTTTACAATCAAATCTATGGAACTGCCAGGGGAACTGCAGTGGCCCCAACGTTCGCCAGTTTATACTCTGGCTCATGGGACGAAGTCCTATTCTCAAATGAAGACCGGAAAAGATATACTGACAAGGCCGTCTTGTGGCAAAGGTACATAGATGACTATTCATTCTCTGGAAAGGGACTAAGACGCAGTGGATGATGTATGTTCTTTAAGAGTCTAAATCGGGAACACTCAAATCTCAATTTACGGAATACCACCATCGGGCAGAAGTGGTCTATTTAGACAATAAAGTCAAAATAATGAATGACATCATAACTATGGAACTGCGTTGTAAAGACACTAGTACCAACACAATCCTACATGCAAACAGTGCACAACCTATATGTCTCAAATACAGTATTCCTACGGCGAGTTCCTCCGAATCAAAAGAGATTGCAGTGAAGAATCAGTTTGGGAAGACAATGCCAAAAAAGCAGCAGCGAGATTCTTGGCAAGAGGATACCGAAGGCATAACATAAACAAAGCATATGATCGTAGTAGCAACCAAAACCAGGGGAAAGATACTAGCAAAGGAAACCAACACAAGAGAAAGAAGACGGCATCATCAGATGAAACCTGTACTGCACTTCTCTCCCTTTCCCCCTTGCACCCCCCCCCCCCACCCTGCACTTGCGCCATCTGAACGACACCTGGCCTAGTAGGATCGTTTGTCTCTCCTTGTTCCCCCCGCCATGCCTCGTCGCGCCTTGAAACACTTGTGTATAGGCGCGTTATAAATGCCATATCATATCATATATCATTCATTGCCACCTATAATTCGGGAGCCAAAGAAACTAAGCAAATTTTGAATAAGTATTGGCACTTGCTCGAAAGAGACATGGATATTAGTCCGCATTTGCCATCAAATGCTACAGTTACTCAGAAAGCCATCGGACCCAGCTTGAAGTCATAATAAAAGAGGAACTGACGCATGCTTCCCACAGTTTGCAGTTTGTTATTACATGTGCGTGTAATTTGTGGTATAAAGGCAGTACAAGTCCAGCTAGGTATCCTGCAGCATATCCCCATGCTAAACATGTTGAAGATGTACATCGGGGCAATATCGGCTCTTTCAAATATTTTGTGATAGACACAGTGAAGGTACATCCAAGTGGAGCGAACAGACTGTGAAAACTCAGACAACTAAGTCCCGATATATAGTGGACTACAAGACGACATGTCCTGCAGGCCACAATCTGGACGAAGAGCTTTATGTCTTCGTGGGAGATTAAGACGTCCCAATAGAACAGCACAAGACCATGAGTGAAATATATATACATTTGAAGAAAGTTTGGAAGTATTTCCCAGTTTAGACCTGACAAAATTTAAATATTCAAAAATGTGGTGGTTTGAGAATGCATTCTCTTATCAACAGTTTTTTGACATTTTTCTATGTTTTCACTTAATAAATTGGCAGTGATGCATTTTAAAGATTGTTTCGCTTTTGCACTTTGACCACAGAGGTCGCACTTGCGACCTCTGGCGACCCCCAAATGACGTCCCTGTTTGAGCACATGTTTTATGCATTGTGATCCACTCGCATGCATAACCGTTTAGAATATAAGAGGACTTGGTATTATGTTTGGTTTGGCCACACATGCTGCAGACGATGAAGTGGGACATGTCAACACTATATCGTTGGGAGGATAAAAGGCACGTTGCACTTTAAATAGCCGAATGTGTACTCCTGATCAAACTGTAATAGTTTACAAAGCACCTTGCACTTTGGAATCCTAATAAACAGCGCCGATATAGAATTGGTGGCTGTCCCAGAGCCTTCCAGTGTGATTGATCTTGGGATATGTTGCCCTATATTTATACCCCACATGGGATCATTTTAAACTGTTTCCATAACATGTTACATTTTCATAGATGAAGCAGGCACTGACGCCAGCAAGGGTTCACTGCCAGTGACCTGTGGTGGAGGTGATATACATCTGCTGTGAACTATTTACAGTCTAATATACCCATCATGTTTGCACAGTCTTTGCTAAGTAGACATGGGCGCCCGCAAGGGTTCACTGCCAGTGACCTGTGGTGGAGGTGATATACATCTGCTGTGAGCTATTTACAGTCTAATATAGCCATCATGTTTGCACAGTCTTTACTAAGTGGACATGGGCGCCCGCAAGGCTTCCCTGCCAGTGACCTGTGGTGGAGGTGATATACATCTGCTGTGAACTATTTACAGTCTAATATAGCCATCATGTTTGCACAGTCTTTACTAAGTGGACATGGGCGCCCGCAAGGGTTCACTGCCAGTGACCTGTGGTGGAGGTGATATACATCTGCTGTGAACTATTTACAGTCTAATATACCCATCATGTTTGCACAGTCTTTGCTAAGTAGACATGGGCGCCCGCAAGGGTTCACTGCCAGTGACCTGTGGTGGAGGTGATATACATCTGCTGTGAACTATTTACAGTCTAATATACCCATCATGTTTGCACAGTCTTTGCTAAGTAGACATGGGCGCCCGCAAGGGTTCTTTACTGCCCTGGTCCTCCATACTCTCTTGGCAACTTATGCTTTTAAGTAGTATTTGCACATTGCACTTTATTATGTACATGCTAAATTCCAGATGTATGCATATAGGCGCCCGTAAGGGTTCCTCACTGCTCTGATGCCCCCTCCCCCACCCCCCCCCACCCCATTAATGTGAGACACGGTGTTAAGTAACACGGACTCCTGGCACCTCACATATTATGGAAACAGCTATGCACACCTAAGATCGCGAAAGACGTACATACTCGGAGACTAGGGAGTCCGTTTTATGAGTGCATGGACAATGCCAATCTAAAAACACATTAAGCGCTGACCACACATGTAGCCAACTATGAAAGAAATGTGCAAACATTCTTTTCTTTATTTTCTCGCATGCCTAAACAACAACTGTTTAATCGAAATCAGTCCTGGGTGATAGGTTTCATGATGTCACTGTATGTATTTCATATACTCTTGTATTGCTGGAAGATTACCATCAATGCGGGAAAGGAAATGGCCGTCCGTATACATGAAATGCTTCCAATGTAACATATCAGTGGGGACGATACCAAACGGCGAAGAGGGGCCACGATGGTCAATGCTGTTGCTATAACCTCGGCCCTCTTCCTCATACGTGTACACCAGGCGAAGCGCGTCTAGGGCGGAGCGCGTCTAGGGCGAAGCGCGTCAAGGGCGGAGCGCGTCTAGGGCGACGCGCGTCTAGCGCTTAGGGCGAAACGCGTCTAGGGCGAAGCGCGTCAAGGGCGGAGCGCGTCTAGGGCGGAGCGCGTCTAGGGCGGAGCGCGTCTAGGGCGAAGCGCGTCTAGGGCGGAGAGCGTCTAGGGCGGAGAGCGTCTAGGGCGGAGAGCGTCTAGGGCGGAGAGCGTCTAGGGCGAAACGCGTCTAGGGCGGAGCGCGTCTAGGGCGGAGCGCGTCTAGGGCGAAACACGTCTAGGGCGGAGAGCGTCTAGGGCGGAGCGCGTCTAGGGCGGAGCGCGTCTAGGGCGAAGCGCGTCTAGGGCGAAACGCGTCTAGGGCGGAGCGCGTATAGGGCGAAACGCGTCTAGGGTGAAACGCGTCTAGGGCGGAGCGCGTCTAGGGTGAAACGCGTCTAGGGCGGGGCGCGTCTAGGGCGAAACGCGTCTAGGGCGGAGCGCGTCTAGGGTGAAACGCGTCTAGGGTGAAACGCGTCTAGGGCGAAGCGCGTCTAGGGTGAAACACGTCTAGGGCGGAGCGCGTCTAGGGTGAAACGCGTCTAGGGCGGAGCGCGTCTAGGGCGAAACGCATCTAGGGCGGAGCGCGTCTAGGGTGAAACGCGTCTAGGGCGAAGCGCATCGTTCCTGTTGTGTTTTGCTGCTGCCCTCCGTGTCCGTATGATATTTTTTAATAAAGGGCTTTTCTTGCACAGCAACTACGTCTGTCATATGGATTTAAGTTTAATTCTATGGTTCTGCCCGAGTGCCGCTATGCCCAGGACTGTGCTACAGTCCATCCCTTCTTGTCTTGTGTATAATATAGAGTAAAGTCCAGTTTATTATGCCATGTGGTTTGCTTACAAGGCATTGCTATAAATAAAGTATTATTTAAGGACCTGAAATCCAAAGCATAACCTTAATTAATTTCTCGATCAACTAAACGTGGGAAGATGTGCTCAGTTCCTTAAGTTCTCCACATCCCGGTTCCACCATTTAACAAGGTGTGTGATCCTGGGCAAATCATGTAACCGCGCTGTCATAACTGCAGCTCCATCGGTGATTCACTTTATAGCTTGTTGTTAATATATCATTCCATAAAAAAAGCCTAATGACTATAGAGTTGCTCCATATATAACAATAATAGTGCAATTTTGGTATTTTGCACCATATAGTTATTTGCCACTTTGCTTACTTATGGAAACTTATTCTAAAGTCACTTCCCATGGTGCCGCCAAGTATCAAAGACTAAGAGGCCTCTTGCATTGTCCTTTTCTGTGAAGTAACTTCTGTTGGTGCAATCCATATGCAAATCAGGAGGTTTGGATGTGTGGTATGTGTTATTTTATTTTTTATTTGTGTATATTCAAAAGAATTTTACAAAACAGAACTGAAGAAGTGAATTTCACGGTAACTAGCCAGGGTGGGACCTGTTGTCATTTTCATTGTGTGTTCCAATATTTTCACGGTTGCCAGGAGCCAGGTTATTCTGTCTCCGCTGATCAGTCTATTCCACCAGGTGTCCTTGTCTCACCCTCGATCGTCCACTATTAGATGTTTCAAGTAGGCCCCTCTCAGGTTCTGATTTTTCGGGCATAACAGAAGCAAGTGTCTGATGGATTCGGTTTTATTTTCACATAAGCGATAAACCTCTGATCCTGCGAATTGCGTTTGTGGCCACCAAGTTCATCCTTATCCTTAGAAAAGCATTCCGTGCCCCCCTATTGGGGTATTTTTCAAGGTACTTCATTGGCTCATTGAGCTTATGGAATGTTGGAAGCAAGTGCTGGTGTAGTTGTTTGAAGCTGACTCCTGGGTTTGCATCCAGTCAAGCTCTTTCAATTTTCTGCGTTTTTTTTTTTTTTCTGGCCGGACTCCAGGGTCATGATTTTAGTTTTTTCTTTGTTTATTTTTAGGTTGTTCTCGGACGTGTAACGCAGGAGGTTTGATATTTGCCTCTGGAGGCCAATCTGGGTCTGGTCGAGTAGGATGAGGTCATCAGCATACGATAGGTGGCTCATTTTTGCTGTGGCCAGGGATGGTGGAAAAGTCCTTGACAGATCTTCTGAGATGCCATAATCACCAATGTAGGCTAGAAACAGTGCTGGAGCTAGGGGGCAACCTTGTTTCACCCCTCGACCCGTCTGGATTTCAGATGACAAGTTGCCCAATTGTGACAAATGGACCCTGAGGGTGGTTTCTGAGTGGAGAGCCTTGTTTGGTTGCAGAATCTCCTGGGGGCACCCCCAGCCTTCGAGTTTATTCCAGAGGCGCTGCCTGTCAACCAAGTCAAAGGCTTGGGAGAGGTCGACAAAGGCCACAAAGATCCTTGGTTTGCCCTCCAAGACCTTGCTTCTCAGTACGCTGATGGTAAGTATGTTTGCTGCTGTTCCCACATTTCTTTTAAAGCCTGTTTGGAACCTGTCATTGCAGGGGGCCGACTTTGACCAGGCATCAAATCTTTTCAAAAGAAGGCTCCCGTAGACTTTCCCAATGCAGTCCAAGAGGGCTATAGGGCAGTAATTTAGTGGATCGGTGATATCGCCTTTCTTGTAAATTGGAACGATAACCGCCCTCGTCCACGATGGAGGGAGCGATTTCTGGGCGGCACACTGCGCGAAGATAGACAGGATAAGTGGTGCCCATTCGTCTGCATTTTTTTCAAGTCTATGTTTGAGATTCCATCCGGACCCGTCGCTCTGGAGGTCTTCAGCTTTTTAATGTGATCTCTGATTTCCGCCAGGTCGTCCAATTTCAGCCAGTTTTCGTTTTTCAATTTCGAATCAGGCAAGCCTGTGGTGAGTGGAGCTTGAAAGAGGGACGAGAAGTGACTGATCCATTTTGCTTCCGCCGTGGCGTTGATGGTCGTGTTGTTTAGAGAAGGTGCTTAAGTTTTTAGCAGAGACCAGAAATCTTTTGCTTTGTTTCCGCAGATTGCTTTTAGCATGGATTCAGCATCCTGCTGGTACAAGTTGTGGCAATGGTTTTTTGCCCAATTTTTGTAGGCCTTTATTTCTGACTTTAGTTGATCTTGATTTTGTGGAAGGGACCCAAGCGTCTGTTTCAGCCTGCGCAGTTCGCGTCTCTTTGCTACCAGTATTACATCGAAGGAATGTCTCGGAGCAGTAAGTGATGGGGCCGACGTTTTTGATTTGGCCCTGTATTGTAGTAGAAGAGGTACGTAGTCCAAAGAATCTTTTCAGTCGGAATGTAACCCCAACGCATATTTTGCAGACAGATCTTAGACTGATTTCGTTGTCAGATTCAAGCGCTTGCCTCGTGAATTTGATTCAACCCCTACCACATACGGGGCCGGTGGTTTAAAATGGGATTACAGAGACATGGTGAGCTGGTTATGATCGCTCGCTTTGGTTTTGCGAACCTCGAAGTCTTTTACCTTTGGAAGAAGGTAGCGCGAGGCGAAAATGTAGTCAATAGTGGCGTGGTGAGCACCTTGCTCCCAAGTAGGAGGACGGTCAGCGTTGGGGAAAACTGAATCCAAATTTTCCATTTTCATTGATGCCATCAGTGCTGACCACAGGCTCCCTCTTTTTGCGGCGGGATTCGAAGAAGATTTGCCCAACTTTGTGCAGTGGTCAGAGCAGTGGGCGTTCAGGTCGCGCAAATGATGATCGAAGGGACCTGGTTGGAAGCTTGAATTTCATCTACTAGATTTTCCATCATCGCTAGGTATGACTGTTGGTTTATGGCTGCTGGGTTCCAGTAAGTGTTAATAATTGCGGTTTGAGAAAGCCCGCAATTTGGTTGATCCACCCAGTCAAGTAATACTGCCAGGATTGAAAGGTTGGATAGGAGAGTGGCCTTGATCTTCAGACCCCTCCCCTGCCGGTAGGCGATGAGAAGACCCGATGTCGGGCGGCCCACTAATCCTTTATTTGCTGGTGCCAATGTGATGTCGTAGCCATCCATAGCAGGCGATTTCTCAAGCCATGTCTCTTGTAAGCAGATGATGTCAAAAGCAGCCAGGTTTGCGTCGCCCGGCATTGTTAGGTGCAAATGACCACGGGTGTTCCAGGAGCAGAGACGAAGGGGAGGTGGAGTTGGGTCGGCGGTCGAAGTGGCCGAAAGCCCTTTTGGCCGACCTGCGCATTGCTATTTTCTCTTGAGTGTGAGAGCCTTTGGGAGCCAGGCCCACAAACTCTGAAGTTTGTCTTTTGACTGGTTGATGCTGTCTGAGGGGTCTTTATTAGCTGAACAATGGGCGGCATTGCTCAGAACAATGGAAGTATCGGGTATAGTTGTCACCTTTGCAAATTTCGTTATAGCCGAGTAAGGCCCCCTGCAGTGAAAGGTTTTCTTTAAACCCAGCGGGGCAGATTTTAGGTTTAATGTGTTATTACTTGGCTAGACTGGCATTTGCGGGCAGCCAGTCTAGCCTGTGGCATGTCTTTGCTTTCTGGGCATTCTCTCCGAGACAGCAGTATTGCTGAGTGCTCCTGCTCGGCCTGCTGTCTGTAGATCAGCGGTCTGGAGCAGGTCACAGACAGCAGTGTGGCCGTATGCTCCTGCTCTGCACCCTCGGTGCACAATGGGGGGCATAGCAGGAGCACCCTCTGTGTCCCACTCCGGGCCGTTGACTGCACTGCAGGCCCGATAAGGGGCTGAGCCCGATGCAGAGCAGGAGCGCACGGCTCCATGCCCCACTCCAGGCTGTTGACTGCACTGCAGGCCCAGTTAGGGGCTGAGCCCGATGCAGAGCAGGAGCGCACGGCTCCATGCCCCCCTCCAGGCTGCTGACTGCACTGCAGGTCCATTGAGGGGCAGAGGCAGATGCAGAGCAGGAGCGCACAGCTCCATGCCCCACTCCAGGCTGCTGACTACACTGCAGGCCCATTGAGGGGCAGGGGCAGAGGCAGATGCAGAGCAGGAGCGCACAGCTCCATGCCCCACTCCAGGCTGCTGACTGCACTGCAGGCCCATTGAGGGGCAGAGCAGGAGCACACGGCTCCATGCCCCCCTCTAGGCAGTTGGCTGCACTGCAGGCCCAGTTAGGGGCTGAGCCCGATGCAGAGCAGGAGCGCACGGCTCCATGCCCCACTCCAGGCTGTTGACTGCACTGCAGGCCCAGTTAGGGGCTGAGCCCGATGCAGAGCAGGAGCGCACGGCTCCATGCCCCCCTCCAGGCTGCTGACTGCACTGCAGGTCCATTGAGGGGCGGAGCCCGATGCAGAGCAGGAGCGCACGGCTCCATGCCCCCCCTCCAGGCTGTTGACTGCACTGCAGGCCCGGTAAGGGGCTGAGCCAGATTCAGAGCAGGAGCGCACGGCTCCATGCCCCCCCTCCAGGCTGCTGACTGCACTGCTGGTCCATTGAGGGGCAGAAGTAGAGCATGAGCGCAATGCTCCATGCCCCACTCCAGGCTGCTGACTGAACTGCATGCCCGGATGAGGGGCAGAGGCAGATGCAGAGCAGGAGCGCACGGCTCCATGCCCCACTCCAGGCTGCTGACTGCACTGCAGGCCCATTGAGGGGCTGAGCCCGATGCAGAGCAGGAGCGCACGGCTCCATGCCCCCCTCCAGGCTGTTGACTGCACTGCAGGCCCGGTAAGGGGCTGAGCCCGATGCAGAGCAGGAGCGCACGGCTCCATGCCCCCCTCCAGGCTGCTGACTGCACTGCAGGTCCATTGAGTGGCAGATGCAGAGCAGGAGCGCACGGCTCCATGCCCCACTCCAGGCTGCTGATTGCACTGCAGGCCCGGTAAGGGGCTGAGCCCGATGCAGAGCAGGAGCGCATGGATCCATGCCCCCCCCTCTAGGCAGTTGGCTGCACTGCAGGCTCGATGAGGGGCTGAGCCCGATGCAGAGCAGGAGCGCACGGCTCCATGCCCCACTCTGGTCCGAATGTTGCAGGGAGAGGGTACGGAGTGAAGTCCTCATATGGGGGGCGCAGGAGCGATTGCGTGTCATTGACTTCCCAAGGTGCATTTGAGGGGTAAAGTAGCAGGACTTTTTTCGCGGCCAGCATCCCCCCCCCCCCCTTTCCCACTCTTGCATTGCTGGATACTCCCCTGCATGAAGTGGTATTCCCATGAACTTACCTTATTAAAAATGGCCATGGGATGCCATAAATATAGAGGAATCCGAGCAGTCTGGGTAAAGGGAACCTGAAATGGGCCATTGTGGGAGCAATACCCTCTCTCGATATAAACAGCCTCTTACTTATGCGGCATTCCTTACACCATGAATAAGGCAGGGTGCAGGCACGGGTGGTACAGCTAAGTGGCACCGCATCCCGCATCCCGGCGTCGCGCTTAGAAGAAACCTCTTCGGTATTAAGCGCGTTAATTATCGCCTCTTCCTATCGGGCACGAGCCTTGATGGCCTGAACAATTACAGCCGTGCTTCAAAGTAACCCTGTTGCTGGATTGGTGCCAAGGCTCCCTCGTCTTAATTCTGCTGTCCACTCGTCCATTATTAATTCTGCAGCAGAGGTCGCCTTCAGTTCTGCGCCTCAATGCCTGCTCCTTCGTTTCCAGCCGCTTTCTGTGCCAGAGGCTCCAGCTTCCGTTGGCGTGGTCCTTGCCCTGCCGCGATGATATGCGGAGTCTTGTGGGCCTTTGCACAGGGACAGCCTCTCATCACCTTTTAAGGAAGGCGTCGCCCATAGTTGCGCCCTCAGGCCTGGCACACCCGCCCTATTGAACAAAATCGGGCTTGGAGCCCTAGAACGTGCCAGTCCCGCTGCCACCCTGGGAGAGGCAGGGAAACGGGCCAGTCCAGCTGCCACCCCAGGAGAGGCAGTGAAACGGGCCAGTCCAGCTGCCACCCCGGAAGAGGCAGGGGAACGGGCCAGTCCAGCTGCCACCCCGGGAGAGGCAGGGTAACGGGCCAGTCCAGCTGCCACCCTGGGAGAGGCAGGGTAACGGGCCAGTCCAGCTGCCACCCCGGAAGAGGCAGGGGAACGGGCCAGTCCAGCTGCCACCCTGGGAGAGGCAGGGAAACGGGCCAGTCCAGCTGCCACCCTGGGAGAGGCAGGGAAACGGGCCAGTCCAGCTGCCACCCCGGGAGAGGGAGCTGCCACCCCGGGAGTGGCAGGGGAACGGGCCAGTCCAGCTGCCACCCCGGGAGAGGCAGGGAAACGGGCCAGTCCAGCTGCCACCCCGGGAGAGGCAGGGAAACGGGCCAGTCCAGCTGCCACCCTGGGAGAGGCAGGGTAACGGGCCAGTCCAGCTGCCACCCCGGAAGAGGCAGGGGAACGGGCCAGTCCAGCTGCCACCCTGGGAGAGGCAGGGAAACGGGCCAGTCCAGCTGCCACCCCGGGAGAGGGAGCTGCCACCCCGGGAGTGGCAGGGGAACGGGCCAGTCCAGCTGCCACCCCGGGAGTGGCAGGGGAACGGGCCAGTCCAGCTGCCACCCCGGGAGAGGCAGGGAAACGGGCCAGTCCAGCTGCCACCCCGGGGAACGACCTCCATTCTGCAAATTGCGGATCCAGGTCACTCTCCGGAAGCAATGCCTTTGCACCCTAAGTTCTAAAGGAGAGCGCGTGGATCAGAATGATTCGCAGTAATTCTGTGTTGTTTTAAGTAACCTGCTTCCACTCTGTGCAGGGGAGCTCAGTGGCAGCAAACCCAGGCAAGAAACCCCTTGCCAGCCAATGGCGCTACGTCTTCATCCATCAGCAACACGTGCCCGCCATCTAGTGGACACTGTCGGAATCGCTGCAAAATAAAGGGAAGGCTGACCTTTGAGGCGAGTCTATTGCTTGTGATGTAGACTAGCGCCTTAAAAACGCTATATCAGCCATTTGAAACCGTTTCCCACCACTGAGGGAGAAATAAGGGGGACTATTAACATTAAGTATTCGGCATAAGCAAGATCTCTTTTGCAAACGCTCTGCTCTTCCTGTGAGTGCAGACATCTTGACTGTAGCTTCAATTGGATTTAAAGGATGACTTTACACACTCCGTGCTACCATTTCTTTTGAGGCTTCCTCGATCATGGTATCAAGAATTCTGGGGCTCTTTGCACGAACCCACGATCAACAAATATGTCTCCATAAAGGAGAGCGACACAAAAAGTCACAAGTAGCCAACCAATCGGGTCCCAACGGAAATAAACCCATAGACCGCTTCCTGAGTTCATCATTCCCGCCTCTGAAGCAAGTACCCCATGGCCCGTGGCACTTGTCTGGTTCACACTCTGCTACGCCCCTGCGCCGCGGTTTAGATCTTCACGTGGCATCGACTTAGGTTGCGATCAATTAGGACTGGGCTTGAAGTAGCCACAGAACCCCCGTGCAATGTTGCGGAACTCACCCCCCTACTGTCAGGAGTGCGCGTTTCATTACTTTCACAGACGCCTTGCAGAAATTGGTGGTCATTCTTATGTTCCCAAAATGCAATTTGTTTTTTCATGCAAAGCAGCCCGCATCCGATATTCCGGACACCCACATTATTCGACCCCTAGCTCCGCCCATCAGTCCCACCCGCAGCGCACAAAGAGTGATGGCTGGAAGGTTTAGACTGAATCTTAACCACTGGCATTGCTCGGGGCAACCCTCCAGACCATCGTTCTTCGACTGCCAAGCCATTACAGAAGGGGAAAGACCATATGCAAATCAGGCTTGGCCCCACCCCAAAAGGGGAAGTCCAGCCCGAACTGCTATGCCACATCCCTTCTGCACGAGGCCACAAGCATCCCCAAACATATTTCACCCTTGTTGGGGGCTCATCAGTGAGGAGTAGCTTGGGTCTCTAGGCCCAGCAGGCACGGGACCCACGTCTGGGCGTACCCGTCCCACTCGGGGTGACAAAGCAAAAACAAAGAGGTGATGGCTGGAAGGTTTAGACTGAATCTTAACGACTGGCATTGCTCGGGGCAACCCACCAGACCATCGACTCTCCCCTACAGCGGGCCCCACACTCTCCATCGCTGTCCTCGCAGGCTATGCCTTCCTCCGATGTGATAGGGCAGAAAGAAAAGGAGGAGTAGTAGCCTTTATGATATATTTTATTTGTATCGCCCTCATGGAAAAGTGTTTCAAAGAGACCCTCTCATTGTACTCAGCCAACTCAACAACGATCCCCAACTGTGCACCCTTTCAGCCAAGCTCAAATGCTTACAAAAATAACACCCTTACCCTACATCTTATATTCCACGCACCCGGTACCATTGCCTCCTTCGAAGAAGACCTTACACAACTCATTACCACCAACCTCAAACATTCTACACACCTCTTGGTACTCGGCGAGCTCAACCTGGGCTTTAGGAACCCCAATGACAGATGCCATGACCATAGCCACCTCCTTGTTGGCTCTTGGATGTACCCAAATCATTACATCGTCGACACAGTCCCATGGGTGTATCCTTGACTGAGTGCTAGATCACAATTGCAACATCGCCATCCTATTCAACAGACCGTGCTCTTACCACCATACTATCACATTTACCATACCCGTCTCTAGCAAACTTACCAAGCCAGCCTCTCTCCTGAGCACCATCATAGCCCGTAGTTCACTCAATTTGACTAGTGCAAACATCATTCCACACATCAGCTCATATCTCCCCGCCACACAAGACCCCACAACCCTTGTGGACCACTACAACTCTCTGCTGCGCCAGTCCATTGACCACCTTGCACCGCAAAAATGTCTAAGAACCCACAATCCATTGTAACTCTTGGTTCACTCCGGACGCGTAGCAAAGAGAATGGCTGAAGCCATTTGGCACAAATCTCCAACTCCCACCAACAACAGCCACCTCTCTGAGCTGTTGCACCAATACAAACAGCTGATCCTTACGTCCAAATCCTCCACATACAATAAAAGAATCGCTAACGCGGGATCTAGCACGCAATAACTTTTCTCCATCCTCCGGGAGTTAGAACCCCCTACCCCCTGCCTCCCGGATGCCATCCTTAAAGACAATGCATGGTGTGACAAATCTAAGACACCTTCACAGGCAAAATCACACAGCTACAATCTAAAATACATGTTAAACAACCCTCTCTACCAACGGCCTGCCACCCACCATGCCGATCTCGTGATGACATCCCTCTGTTTACATTCCAACCTATCAGCAACACAGCCTTGCAAACACCATCTCTGGACCTAAACCATCCCACTGTAAGGGGGGGGACACATTCCCAGCATCCCTGGTCAAAGAATGCGCTGAACCTTTACTCCCTCTCAATGCATCAATCATTAACTCCTCCTTCACATCCTGCTCCGTCTGATCGGCACTGAAGGAATCTTGGAATTCACGGCTCCTGAAAAAAACCTACCTTTGACCCAGCCTGCCCCACGAACTACCGTCCCATCACTACAGTCCCCTTCCTCCTCAGAATCATGGACAGAGTGGGCCATTTACAAATACAACACCATATCTTAGGCTCCCTCCAGTCAGACTTTCGTCCCAAGCATGGGACTGAAACAGCCCTCCTGGACTTAAAAAAAACATCTTGACCTTGCCAATGACTTGGGCATCCTCTCCCTGCTACTACTCCTTGACTTTTCAGCAACATTTGACCTTGTTAATCACAAGATCCTCTGCCAAGCCCTCACCTTTGCTGCCTATTTCTTCCCCGAAGCTACCAAATGCATCGCCTCGTTCCTGTCAAACAGATCCTCTAGAGTATTTGCTGGGGAGGCCACTGCCTCTCCCACACCAAACTCCTGTGTTGTACCACAAGACTCATGCGTGTCCCCCACCCTTCACACCGTGTACACAAAGCCGCTGTTCGACCATCTCAACACCCTTGGAATATCATACACATATTACGCAGACAACACCCACATTTTTATACCGCTCACCGGCGACCACCTGATAGATACCCAGAATCAACAAAATTGACGAAACAATCCAATCCTGGATGGCCAAACACAGCCTCTGCCTCAACGACGATAAAACTGAACTCCTACTCATAGGGCCCCCTGCTCGCCTAAAGAATCTACCCTAGGAATACAGATCCTTCATAATTGACTGCCACACGATATCTATTGCCCCCTCGGTCAAGACCATTGTGGTCTACCTTGATTCTTCCCTAACTGTGACCTGCCGGGTCATCCACATTACATCTGCGTCCGGATACACCATCAAACTGATCAACTCTAGAAAACCCTTCCTCGCTACCTCTAAACGCTTGGAAGTTGCCCGAGCACTTGTAGGTTAAAAACTTGACTATTGTAACTCTTTACTCTGTGGCATCTTTGCCGAGAACCTTCACAAACTAGAAACAACCCAAAACAATTAGCTCAGAGCTGCTCTTGACATTGGCAAACGGGACTATATATCAGCGGCTAGGAAAGCAACCCACTGGCTCCCTGTTAAGGACAGAATCAATTTCAAAATTCTCTCCCTCACCCACCGATGTCTCTCAGACGATGCACCAAGTTGTCTTGCGGACAAACTAAAAAAACATGACCCAGAAAGACCTACAAGAACTGCCTACAGACACTGCCTTGTCACGCCAAGGATCAAGTGCTCCAAAGTTTGGGGATCCAGCTGCCCAGTCTGGGCACCGTCACTTTGCAACAAGCTTCCCCAACATCTGAGAGGCAAACCTGCCTACAATGTCTGAAGAAAGCATATCAAAACTCTGCTATTCAACTATCCTCCTATCCCTTCTGCCTCACCCTTTCTCCACTATCACTGTTCCTTCCTGTAACTAGCGCCTAGATACATAAATACGTAACCATTTTTATACAATGCATCCTTCGAAAAATTGGGAGAAGCAAATTTCAATCTCGTTCGTGGTCATATTCCTCAAATCGGCATAACATTTCAGACCAAGTCTTGTAGATGCTTTTTTGCCGTCTATATTTTTGCTGCAATGAAGTCAAGCCAACGTGAGGCCTGAATGGGACTACTTCACTTCAGGGACTATTTTTTACTCGGGTGTGGTTCTGGGGGAACTTCTTACTTGGGACTTCTTTGAAGGCTACTTAAACCACGCCCGTACAGCAGCACATGCTTCGCGTAATTCTGCATCCAGCAGCGTAACTCACCGTGCCTGCAGTCAGCATCCAGTCTTCTGCCACGCCCGCCTCAAATCCTGAGCTCCTAGAAAAAGAGGAAAGAAGAAGGAAAGGATAGAACACATACTTTATTTTAATTCCTTACCTGATTTCGAATCCATCACGTCTTCGATCTTGGAAAAGACATTATTTCCGCACGCATCGCATCGCCAGCTGCAGCGCCGCGCCATACTCGCCAGTCCTCACAGCATTTTTCGATTTGGCGCTGCCTCCATCATTTTCCTCGCCGAACTCCAGCATCTAGGGGACAAAGAAATATAAGGTGAGCCGAGAGAGCCAACAAATACAATCTCTTTTTACCACCATAGACTTACCTGATTTACCACCGGAGGCATTATTCTTTAACATCCCGCAACCTCTTATGCCGCACCTGTAAGGAGAGAGAAAACAACAAGTTAAATACACGCAACTTTTACCGGACAGTGTTGGGTAATACAGACTCCTACATGAACGCCATCAGCTGCCACAAGACAATCTTCTCTTGGACCCGTCTGCAACACAAGAAGGGAATGGGACAAGAGTGAACATCGGACATATTGAACTCTTTGGACTTTATACTTACGGGTTCTCGCCAGGAACCTCGGAGTCAATATTCATCCGGAACTCTTCCAACGCCTTCGAACCAGTGAAGTAACTGGTATCTACGCGCCCCTGCATTCCACGCAGGATGGAGAGCTCATCCTTTAAAAACATAAGGTGAGATTACCGAAAGGGAATATTGGAAGTGGTTAGTGGGGAGAACAGTGGGGTGCCATTACTAGAATCCACGGGTGGCGAAATCCTTTACTCCACTTGCAGGAGAATACTTCTACGGGTCAAGCAGACGAGATTAGGCGGGCCAGTCCAGTCTGTCATCTCTGCACTACGCATCACTTTGGAGAAGACTGCAGCTGTCCGGGTCCGATCGATGCCCCTGTGGGAGCCAGGTGAGCGTAACATGATGCCTCTCTGTTGATAAATTGAAAATAGATTTTTAGTCAACTGGTTACAGTAATCTGAAGGAAGCAGATTCTCTACATCCCGCAATGAGCGACTCTTTGGCATACCCCAAATATTAGCAGGCCTCCCCATTACCACCTCCAAGGGAGAGAGCCCAGTCTTAGTTTGAGGGGTTGTTCTCATCGCCAGCAACACGATCGGTAAGGCGTCCGGCCATTTTAACTTGGTGCCAGCACACGTCTTAGCGAGTTTGTTCTTTATAATACCGTTATGCCTTTCCACTAATCCGGCACTTTGGGCATGTCTGGCCGAATGCAACCGTTTATCAATCTGCAATCCTTCGCATATTTGTAGGATTACAGCAGCGATAAAGTGTGGCCCATTATCCGACCAGATGACTCTCGGCAGCCCGAACCTAGGAAAGAACTCTTTCAACAGAGTTTTTGCCGTGGTTATGGCCGTTGCATCTCTAACAGGGAAAGCCTCAACCCACTTACTAAATGCACAAATGACGATCAATGCGTATTTAAGATTGTTGCAACGTTCCATCTCAATAAAATCAAAGTGGATGACCTCAAACAGAACAGAAGGTGGAGCGAAACTTCCCCTAGGAGTCGAGGTACCTTTTCCTACATTGTGCTGCAAGCAGACCATGCACCCTTGGACAAAGCGCTCCGCAATTTTGAAAATGTTATCATTGGCCCATACACTGTAACATTTTAGTCAATTTACGCGCACAGACATGGGTCGGACCATGAGCCATAATGACCATGATTGAAATATAGGCGTCAGGGAGTAACCATTTTCCTTCAACATTGTCCACCCAACACCCATCACCATCCAATCTCCCTGCACCCTCGACCCATTTCTTGGTCTCCTCTACAGTAGCATCTGCTTGAATGTCTTTTACAGAATCAATACTTTCACCAAAAGTGCAAACGTTTCCAGTTTCCCTTACAGCATACATTTCAGAACTAAAATCAGTGGCAGTTTGTTTAGCTATCTGATCAGCGAAAGCATTCCCTTTTCCTATATCATCTGTAACCTTCTGATGTGCTGTACATTTTACAATGGCTAACTGAACAAGGAGTGCGAGCGCTGAAAGTAATCGCACTATTAAAGCGCCGTGCTGTATTTTTGTGCCATGTGAGGTCAAGAAACCTTGTTCTTTCCAAAGTCTACCGAAGTTGTGAACCACCCCAAAGGCATAATGACTGTCGGTATATATATTTACTGTAAGCCCTTCAGAAAGTTCACAAGCTCGAGTTAATGCTATATTTTCTGCGGCCTGCGCGGAATTATGCATAATTCTTTTGGTTTCCACAATCGTGCTTAAGGTAGTGACGGCATAAGCAACCGTGGATGTACCATTCGGAAGTTTGAAACAGGAGCCATCACAAAATATCTCTCCTTGTGGGCTATTCAAAGGCGTATCTTTCAAATTGATTCTACCTTTAGTCTCTTGTTCTGTAGTGTAAAGGCAATCGTGTGACGTTTCGTCACCATCAACAGTATCTTGCGGGACAGGTAAAAGTTCAGCCGGATTTAATACACAACACCTCTGAATTTGAATGTGGGGAGCAAACAAGATCAATTTGTATCTTGTCAATCGTGCGGAAGTAAGGTGTTGCGTTTGAGTTCTATTTAGAACATCTACAGGGTGAGGTACCATTAGGGTTAACGCATGACCCAGGACCATTCCCCTCGCTCTGTTTTACAGACGCAACAGCAGCAGCGAGGGCTCTCAAACATCTCGGCAAAGCGCATGCAACAGGATCAAGGGCGGATGAGAAATAGCCGCACGGCCTATTCTTCCCTCCATGTTCCTGCGTTAACACAGCCAAAGCACATCCATCACGTTCATGCACATACAACACAAAGGCCTTTTCATAATTTGGAGTTCCTAAAAACCGGCGCCGAACACAGCGCGGTTTTGAGTAAATGAAATGCTGTCTGGTGTTCCAAAGTCCATGGCAATGGCAAAGAAATGCCCTTCTTTGTCAAAGCCAGCATTGGTTTAATCGTTAAGGAAAAGTTAGGGATCCACAATCTACAGTAAGAAGCCATACCTATCAGGGCTCTAACTTCTTTCTGCGTATTTGGGACAGACATGCCAGAAATAGTTTTTATTCGTTCAGGTGTCAACCTTCTTCGCTCCTTTGACAGGAGATAGCCTAAATAGGCGACCTCCTGACAACAATATTGGAATTTTTTGAGTGAAGCTTTGTGGCCATGGTTTGCTAGATGACAAAGCAACAACATGGTGCCTTCTTTACAGGCACTCTCAGAATCAGCAGCCAAGAGGAGATCGACATACTGTAGTAACGTGCAAGTAGTAGGCAACTCGAGAGTATCGAGTTGCTCTTTCAATGCTCTACTATAAATACTTGGACTCTCAGTGTACCCTTGTGGTGCACGAGTGAATGTGAACGAGCGTCCACCTAGGGTCAACGCGAACAAATACCTACTATCCTTGTGTATTGAAATACTGAAAAACGCATTTTTGAGGTCAACAACGCTAAAGTGAGTGGCAGAAGCCGGAATCATAGTTAGTATCGTTGTTACATCAGATACAATGGGAATATTGAGGAGCCACAATTTTGTTAATAGCACGCAAATCAATTATAAACCGAAAAGGAATCGCATTATCACCTTTTTTGTACACCGGCAAAATCGGGCTGTTACACAAACTACCTGTAATTTCCTTAATTACTCCACGATGCACAAAATCAGAAACTATACATTTCAAAGCCTGTTCGCCTTCAACTGAGATCTTATATTGTGGAATGCGAGGCAGTTTTACTCCATGTTTCAGAATAATTTTAACAGGTTCAATTTGAAGAATGCCACATCATTATCATCAATTGCCCATAAGCATTCCGGAATGTTACTGAATTCTGGCGGTAAAGGTCGAGACAAAAACTGAGAGGCGAGTGATTGCTGAGGTGAAATTGTTAACCGAACTCCGTCCAAGGAGCAATGTATTACTGCATTCAATTCCTTCAGCTAATTTAACTCCAGCAAATTCTCTTCACAGTTTGTAGTAAGTAGAAATGGACACTGCTCCGTGAAGGGACCCAGTGTTATCGGTACGGGCAAAGAGACTGGACAAACTACAGGTGTGCCTGAAAACCCTACGGAAACGTTGGATTGCCCTGACAGGGGAATGTTTGGAACCCGTGAATGGTCAATGGAACACTTTTGTGCTCCCGTATCTACTAAAAATAGATGCTTCCTATTTCCCACCGCCATCTCAACGTAGGGACCTTTCTGATGAACGGGAATAGGCGTTGGTTCCAAATCCTGCTTCGGGCAATCCTAGCGAAACAGAATATTATCAAAAGGAAGCTCTTCAGAGAGGTACGCGGCAGAGGGGTGATCAAAAATGTTTCTATTATCCACACTCGATACTTGTTTTTCCTGTGAAAAAGGTTGCTGTGATTCTGGCTTAAACTGACCTCTACCAGTGCCCCCTACACCTGGGCGACCTCTGGATCATCTACCCATGTTCCCAAATGACCTTTGCTGCAAGGTCGGACATCGCGCCAGTGGCCTTCCTGTCGACAATAGGCACACTAGTTAATGGTTACCGGAGCCAGGGGCATACTTCCCTGTGGAACATATTTACCTCTAAATTGCGTATTACCCCCTCTAGGGCTTCTAACAATCTGTTGTAATAGTACTTTTGTTTTCAGGTCACCCTTTCTTTTCTCAAGTTTTTCCTTTTCATTATTCACACGATTTTCATAGTACAGAGCCATATGCAGTACTTCTGATTGAGATTTCGCCTGCCAAGTGCTTTCGGAGGACATAATCTGCAACTGAATGTCAGGCAGCAATCCACGTACAAATTTGTCGACAAACAGCCTTTTCCCTGACTCTGTGCCTAAGTCTTGTCCACTGAAATCTGAAAATACCTGTTCGAACCAATTAAAGAACTCGGTAGCACCTTCAGACTTTCCTTGGACACAGGCCATAAACTTGTCCCAAATGATTTTTTTCAGGAACTATAGTTTTTAATTTTACAATAATCCTATCAGGCAAAGTTAATATCACTTGAGGCGGTCTCTCGCCAGCTGGTCTTTCTCTGTCGAGCCTAACCATGTTATCCCATGTATCTCCTAACCCAGGTACATCATCTACAGTCCTAATCTGTTTCCACAAATCAACTGGCAGGAGTACAGGAAATGATAAATCGATATCACTTAAGGTGAATACCGATGATTATAAGACCGAATCTATTTCTTTATAGAACCCCGTTGGATTCTTTCTTATATCAGGAATAGATTGCTTTATGGTGTTCACTTCCTGTCTCGAGAACGGGACGTGAACAAACTGCGATACATAATGTGCAGGAATGTCCACAGCGACTATACCTTGTAAAGCAGCGGCCGCAATCTCAACTTTTGGGACAAATGTCGGAGGGACCTCTCTCATAGGCAACTGAGAAGTAGGTAGCTCCGAACGCTTACTAAGCAACAGAGCCAAATCAAGTGCTAAGGCAGTCGAAGAGGTATCAATCGAAAAGGCTCTCTTATCAACACTCAACAATTCTGCGGGACAACAAATCTGTCTTTTTACACACTCATTCTGCAGGTATTCTACCATAACCTGTATCACTTTCTTTTGCATTTCTAACGTATACTGACTATATGTGTCATACTTCGTCTGGAGTTATCGACATATCCAAAATCCATCTTATCGCATCCTTTGTACAAATTCGCGCTTCCTCACCTATCAATTCACGGCGAGGAAAAAAACGTTTCTGCAAAAAATATAGTACCTAAACTATCACCATTAGTTTCTTAATTCTGTAACTCTTCCAACTCCTTCCTATATAAAAAAAATCCTCTTGACATGCTCATATACTTTCTCTGCAGTATCCCTAGACAACGCTAAGGTATTCAAATCCCGTAACCCTTGTGGGAGATCTACATCGTTTAATCTATTCCACATTATGCTCAAATGAATTCCTAACCCTTCAATAAAAACATTTTTCTCAGGGATACATTTTAGATTTTCGAGTGTGGAAAAAAACATCAGCTTGTTCACCCTTCTCCATACAATGTTTGGCCCAAGCAATCAATTCATTCTTTTTATCTGGGGACACAGTATTACGAGTCACAACCCTTGATCCCGCTCCCTGGTCTGCTAAAAGTGATGCAGAATCACTTGGAAGAGGAAGTAGGCACATTCTGAATGTCAATAGGTGGAGGCAAGGGGAAGGCAAAGGAGCGACGGCTGGAGGAACAACAGGAAGAACAATAGGGAAGACCAGAGGAACTATAGGAGGAGGAATAACGACAGGAAGGGGCAAAGCACCAGGAGGAGGGACGTACGGGGTGGCGCAGAGGCATCGGGCCTTCGTTCATGCAAAAGTTTGTTAATTCATTGGACGTATGAAAATCTTTTGAAGGGTACATTTTCTGAATGCCTAATTGAAACGCTCTGTCCGTGTTCCTAACTGATTCCAATTGTTTATTTTGATCATATAACAGTGCCTTTTCGGCATTTGTCATATGTCGACGCATATGTTTCTCTCTACTCTTTTGTTGCTGCAAATCTTCTGTTTTCCAACTGTGCAATGCGTCAAATGCTGCAGGTCTAGCCTGTTTCTTTATCAATACAGACTCTAAATATTCTAACCGAGGGATTTCAAAGCTACCATTGGTTGGCCACCGAAGATTAGAGTTATGTCTGGTCTGTCTGTGCCAAATATCATTAAATGCTATACTACCAAAGCCTTTCTTACAGTACATGGAACATGCCGGCGACCCCTCCTGTGGTGCGGGACGGCTATCTTCCAAAGATTGTCTGTCGGTGCGGAATAATGCCCTGAAGCAGGCAGACAATTTCCCAGGCATATCAGAATTCTGGTGTTACCTGGTCAAATAATTGTGCTCGCGAGTACAATGCGCCAAATTCAAATTGTCAGGGTTAAATTAAGAATCGGGTCACGATTCACCTGACCAAAGGACTTGGAGGCCCGATCGGGTTACTAAGGACAATTCTAAGGACCCACGTGTCTGGTGATTTCGGCAAATTTACCCACCTCGATATATGGACCCTTGTCAAGACGTCGTCTCGGGCTACAGCTCACTGTTCAGGGATCGGATCGTGCTGTTCTGTCGAGGAATTTGCTTCTCGTCCAGAGGGGCCTTTTTGTTGACACTGTCCGATCCCGGTCCGATAGCTGAGCCAACCTTCAACGAGATGAAGTCAATCTTCTATTCGGGCGCCATCTGTGGAATCAGAAAATACAATATTAAGGCTTTTACACCAGGCAAAGAGAAATACACCAACACGGGCTTGTAAAGATTCCCAGAATCTTTATTGCAATACTGAACAGTTTACAAAACAAGGTACACAAATAGCTATTTGGCCGTCAATAGATCAGAGACCACCAGCAGGTTCAATGTGAGCAGCGAACAGGAATTGCTAGCTGGACATCAGCATATTTATACAGTTTCTTCATAACGATGTCCAGCCTCCTACAAGTTAATCATGTACTGGGCTAGGGTTCGCGCCAGGTTGATTCCTAATTTACATATCTCGTGCATGCGGTTTACTTCTTAATACATTTACTAACAAATACTATTATTCTCTGGGTTTAACTTTACACTCTTTACACATTTGCTTCAATGCAGGTCAAACGGATGTTTCGCATGTCATGTTTAAATAGCGTTATTGTTCTTGTATACTTGTAGGTTAACATCGCCGATTCAAGTTATCCCCTGATCCCAAGGTCAACAAAGGACAAGGTCTACATGACCCTAACATGTAGCCTGCAGGCAGGTTGAACATTAACTCGCCTACAGAGGTTGAAGAGGTTAAAGTAAGAACAAGAGAACACAGGTCGGCCATTTTAGGCCACAGGGTGACTTTGCACGACAAACTAAAATGGCGGCTTTAACCTAAAATGGAGGCTTGGTTAACTTAAGGTCACGACCTTGCGATGCGGATTTCCTCACAAAGCGACTGGGCATAGGCCAACATATACAATGAGGACGAAACAATATCATATCAGTTTTGACAACGTGATAAAGGTACACGTTTCTTACACGCACTCGGGCACCGCAGCACACCAGGACAGCGAGGCAGCACTCGATGAAGCACTCGCTTGAAAGCGCCTTTATTTCTTTGTGTCTGAATCCTTCCCCCATGCCCTATGGCCCACTACCTGGAAGCGCTGTAGTGGTAATAACGGGATGAATGGGTTATCACCTGACAAAACAGGTTCTTTACACATCATACCAAGTACTTCTATGTGGGGGCTACCTGAGGGCAACCCTGTCATGTGATCCCAGTACACGCCAGGAATAACTTGTGACCATTCCCAGTTATGACACAGGTCTAATTCTAGGCCCATGCAAGTGTCCATCTTTGGTGCCTGTGGGGGGGGGTGAGGGGGCGTTCTTCTCAGTTACTTGTTTACTTGATGCCACTACTCCTATATATGTCACCTCACCCTAGTTGTTCAGTAAGAACCTGATCAGATAGTGGGGCGCTAGAATTCCCCTCATAACACACTCCATTGGGATTTCTCTGCTGAACCCACTACCAGTAAGTCAGTCATCAGTATATAATGAGTTCCACATCCCCATCCCAACCCGGGTGCCTCACCCATACCTACCCGCGTGAGCTAGCCCTGTCTCCAGGGGTCCCTTTCATGACTTACTGACCCATGAAATGCCAGTTTTCCTGTCATTATTTGTTTGGATTCCCCCTTCCCTATGAAGGGGGAAATCGAAAAAAATCCTAAATATGACCCCGCTCTGTCAGGGCCTCTATTTACATCACCACTCACCTCGTTCCTCTCACACTCTGCTCACAGAAAGCGCCAGCGTCCCTCTACTGCCAGAGGTCCATAGTCCATGACTGTCATCTCTCAGTCCTACATCATCGGGAACAATGTTAGGACTCTTGCCTACTCCATCGACTTTGTTGCTTTTTCACACACAGCAGTTTGTGTTAGTGGAGTTGCAATGAATCAGATGGCTTGGATGGCTGAGTGGATCCGTTTGTGTGGTAGTATGCCATTGTACGTGTGCTACGTGTATAGGTAGGAGGCAGGGGAGGCTGGGGATCTGGTGGCTGTTTGAATGTAGAGAATGAGAACTTTATGATATGGTGTCTGACCAAGCCCAGGTTGTGTTGTGATTTTGATCTGGCTGTTGAGGGCTGCAATCCAGTTGAGGGTTCTATCCTTGTCATGCATGGGAGACGATATGCAGTGTGTGAAGCCAAGGCCGGCGGCTGTAGATGTGGTGGCTGGGTCCGAAGGGTCTAGCTAGATATCCTAAGTTGAAGTCACCTAGAATGTGACTCTGGAGATAGGTTTGATATTGCCTAGAGTGTGGGTGAGATTTTCCTATAAACCCACGATGGGCCCTGGCTGGCGGTAGAGGATGTGCAGGGTGATGGAGTCTGTGGGGGGATTGGTCAGTTTGAGTACTTGATGTTTGCAATGTTCATAGGTGGAAGTCTGAGACGGTCTAATTTGGATGGTGTCCCTGTAAATGATTGCAACACCACCTCCTCGGGGGGCAAGGCGGTCACATCTCAGTTTGGTGAAACACTTTGGTGTAGCAAGTGCTAGAGTAGGGCCAGATGCTTGTGCGAGCCAGGTTTCTGTAATGGCAAGAAGGTCTAGGTTTTGGTTCACTATCGAGGGATATATGTCTAGGGAGTGGGCAGGGAATGACCTCACGTTAGTTAAGAAGGGCTCCCAGGATCTGAAAGGGGGTGTGGGGTTTCTCCACAATGGTTTGCCCAGGCGACCTCCTGCCTCTCCCGTTCACTCCTGCACCTTAGTTTGTCCAGGCTGATGTTGCAGGGCTCGATACTGTCAGGTTGCAGCTGTTGATCCCTCAGAGGCTGAGATAAACCCTGCTTACCTCTACGAGGTTGTGGACTTCACGCGTGGTGGTGACTACTGCTGAGCCAACAACCCTGGGGAGAAATGTGAAGTGGATAAACAAAAAATGACAGGACTTTGCTTATGACACCCTCCCTTGGTTCTCCAATAGAAAGCTGTAGACCTAGAAACCAAATACTGAAGGTTAATAACTGAGTTTCCTACCTCCTGCTCTCCCTTCTCTTTCTGTAGAACTACTCTCCTCCTGGTTATCTGTCTGCCTCCTCTTAGAGCTTGAAAGCACCTCTGAATTCTCTTACTATCTTCCCAAAATGAAGGGTTTAGATAGAAGGATTCACTTGATATCTTCCTGGATTTCTTCACTCTTGTCTATTTTGTGTTTGTAGTTGTCTTCTTTATAGTTTCTTTTGACTTTTTACATCTATTTAATATTCTGTCTCTTTTAGGTAGTTTCTCTTGACCTAACTTGCTGTCCTGGTCAATTTCTGAGTTCTGATTTAGTCTTCTTTTTAAACATATTGTAGTCTGCTTATCTTTCCTCCTGTAAACTGCTAGATTGCTCTGCCTTTCAGAATTCTGTGTGTCTGCTGCTACTGGAGTCTCTACACGCTATGCTGATGCGCACTGCTGACTTTTCTTTCTGAATCTCACACTGCAGAACTCTTTCCACTCTTAAACTAAGCCCCTGATTTCTCCGTTGTAGCTTCAGATAACTGGGCGACGACTGATAACGAGGTTCTGGTGTGAGCCCCATGCGCGCTTTGCGGTGCCTGATAATGAGTAGCAGGTCTTAGCTCCTGCTTGTTGAACGGTGCCTGTGTGAGTCCAGAAATTACCCTACCTAAGCATAGATGGTAAATTATGTTGGCTGAAAACCAATCGCATCATATGCCCTACATCGCCAATACAGAATTGTCAGCATAACCATAGAGCGTCCATTTTGTGCCCTAGATCCGCCATTTGCTTTTCTTTGCCTTTCTGTTCAAAAGGCTTTGCAAAATGTATTTGATTTCATTCTGCTCTTAGACGAAGCAAGGCCACATGTTACATGTTGAGAGACCGGCCCAGACAGAAATGCCAAGCAGTACAGAAATGCATTGTTTTCCTCCCTCACAAGTCCCTGAAGGCAAGCAGAGAGGCATTTAATCACCAGGCCAGGTGCCAGCCGGTCTGAATTATACTTTCCTAGCGGCCCCCCTTTTGGGGCCCTCTTTTGTTCAGGCTGACCCCTAGTTCACGAATAGAAACCAGAAGATAGCATGCTTTGGAATGTTTCTCTCCTACGAACAGTTTGCTCGCTAAACAACTGCTTTGGGATCTCCATAACAACGGACCATGTCTGCTTACTGCAAATTGCAACTGTTAATGTTAAAGGATATTTGTACCGTGCACTATCACCACTGGAGTGGTCCCCTGGCGCTCTGGCGGCTCTGAAAAAGGGAGCAGGGGGAGTCGGTTAGTGGGAATAAGCTGGTAAAGTGTAAGAGAGCAGTGATGTGCATTGGCAGCCTCAGCTCGGTGGGTCCGTTGGCTGGGCTTGGGTTGTTTTTACGGTCGGTAGTCGTCGTGTGCTGTTGGGAAAGTCTGTGTGGTTTGTTTTGTTGTTGCGGTGTTGTGTAGTTTGTGCGGATTTCTGCGTTTAAAGGATTGTGGTTGTGTTTGGTTAGAGTTTGAGAGGTGTATGCAGAGGGATGACATTGTTAGTGGGTTGGTTAGTTGGCATTGCTGTCATTGCAATTATATGATTCCATCTAGGTGAGGCACATGCTGAGATTCACATTTCTATCTAGATGCGGCGCAAGCTAAAGTTCAGAAATTCTAACTGTAGTGCATGATAATATAGATTAAGAAAGAAGCGTGTCATAATGTGTCATAATTGTCATAATTGTCAATTACCGGGCCCTAGCTCAAGAAGATACATTATGGGCGGTTTTGATGTGTCACAAAAAGATTGTATGATTGTCTTTTTATATATATGATACTGTTGTAGAATGTTCGCTCTCTTGCGTCTCACGAGGTCTGGGTGATCACACGTTGCGAGACGTTAGACCCAGTTGGCCGACTGAGAATATTTGCTTTGCAATAAACCCTAGATTTTGGGAAGTGAACCTTGTCTGTCATATCACTAAATGTATGGTGATTGTGCCTTGTTTCCATGCGCGAGGGTCTTCAGGGCCTAGCACCTGGTAATGAGTAACAGGTCTTAGCTCCCGCTTGCTGGGCGGCGCCTGGTAATGAGTAGCAGGTCTTAGCTCCCGCTTGCTGGCCGGCGCCTGGTAATGAGTAGCAGGTCTTAGCTCCCGCTTGCTGGCCGGCGCATGGTAATGAGGAGCAGGTTTTAGCACCCGCTTGCTGGGCGGCGCCTGGTAATGAGGAGCAGGTCTTCGCTCCTGCTTGCTGGGCAGTGCCAGGTAATGAGGAGCAGGTCTTAGCTCCCGCTTGCTGGGCGGCGCCTGGTAATGAGGAGCAGGTCTTAGCTCCCGCTTGCTGGGCGGCGCCTGGTAATGAGTAGCAGGTCTTAGCTCCCGCTTGCTGGGCGGCGCCTGGTAATGAGGAGCAGGTCTTAGCTCCCGCTTGCTGGGCGGCGCCTGGTAATGAGGAGCAGGTCTTAGCTCCCGCTTGCTGGGCGGCGCCTGGTAATGAGGAGCAGGTCTTAGCTCCCGCTTGCTGGGCGGCGCCTGGTAATGAGGAGCAGGTCTTAGCTCCCGCTTGCTGGGCGGTGCCTGGTAATGAGGAGCAGGTCTTAGCTCCCGCTTGCTGGGCGGTGCCAGGTAATGAGGAGCAGGTCTTAGCTCCCGCTTGCTGGGCGGCGCCTGGTAATGAGGAGCAGGTCTTAGCTCCCGCTTTCTGGGCGGTGCCTGGTGCCTGGTAATGAGTAGCAGGTCTTGGCTGTACAGGGATGTTCTGGGGTCTCTGTGGTTCATCACAGGGCAAAGGTTTGCATGTTGTCTTGTGTTAAGGTCCATGGAATGCAGTACATCTTGCTCCTGGCTTGACTCTTTCCATCGCTTTTCTTTCTCACTATGCACAGATCACTGGCACACGAGGACTCGTTGGAACCAGCAACATTGAAGAGCACCTGCTGCCTTTCGATCTGTCTGTGTTTAAATCTCTCCACCACATAGAGGTAAGGCTCTGATGATGCAGCGCTATAGGGGCTGCCTGTCGCTTTCTCAGTAGTCTGAGCCACATTAGCAAGGCAATGCGGGTATGCGTAAAGTAGCACTGCCCTCTAAGACGAAGACAGTTTCCTGGAGAAAGAGTTCTGCATTTGGGCTAATTTGTGCACCCACCATGCCGTGCTGATGTGGCTCAGGTGATCTTCCACCGATGGCCACTAAGTGGCGTAGTGGACGCTTCCATGTGATGTTACCAAAATGTTTTTTACTGAAAATTCTTACCAAGCTGATTTTACCAAATTCATTTTCTCTGTATTTTCATTTTGTTTTTGGCGGGACCCTCCCCTTAAGCACCCTGTTTTTTTCTAGTTGTAACCCCACTCCAACTACCCCTGCACCCCTTTAACCCCTTTACTCCACACCCCAAATATCTTTTTAAAATACTGCAAAAAGTCATATTTTTTTCCGTAAAACCTTTTTCGATAGACATTTCGGTGTCATCACTGGATACCATATATTGTGTCTATATGTTCTTGCCTCTCCGTCCTTCTCGTCTGCTGATGGCACACTGCCATTCGTCTTCCCACACCTGGGCACTTAAGGGTGTTCTGGGAGACTTGCTTGTACAGAGCATAAGGCCTTCTATTGTGCAGATGCTGCGCCTTGTGCTATGCATCCGTTTTGGTCCACTGCATAATGCAGTCCCCGGATTGTTGCCCCGCCACGCGGCGCCTCAGCCATGTTTCTGCTGCAGGTTTCAGACAATCCCTCTCCAACTTCAGGCCGGACTAGGTACCCGAAGTGGCCCTGGAAAAAAAAATATCAAAGTAGCCCCACATTATGCCAAACGTGCCAACACAGCGCCTAAGCCCAACCCTTAGTATGAGGGGAATGGGACTATCCCCCCCAAGAAAAAGTTGAATGAAATTAGTCAAAGTGAGTGCATTTAAAGAATGTTTTAAACCTATTGGGATTAAAAAGTCCTGTTTTGAATATGTTCATAAACTCTCAAATATATCTTTAATGATAGAGGGACCTGGGGCGGTCCACATTTTGCAGATGGGGGGAATAACAAATTCATCCGGTATTAAAGGTGCCCAGACAACAGGCATCCCTAATCCATTCCTTCCCATTCCTGTGCTGGGAAGGGAGAACACCTGCACGCACTCATTCCAGCCATGGAAACAGCATGCGTACCCTCCCCACCCCCGTCAAGCAGGCCAGGAACCCGATGGGCGTAGGGTGCCCCGAAACTATTCCCAGTACCTCCTCCACATGGGTATCATGTATGGGAAAAATCATCTTTCCTGTACACGTGTGTGTGAAGCCCTGCAAACTGTTCCTGCACCCCGCTACACTGCTTACTAGCACCCCTCCCAATTGCGACCGGAACCCTGACAGCACGCACGCACCCCTGAATCTGACGCCCCATCTTACCTTTGCGTGCCTAGTCTTATTTAAACGAAAATATTAGTCGAAAATCTACAACTTCTGGGAAAGTCTTGGCATCGGAGACAGTGAAGGGAGTGGGAGGGAAAATATGGCGATTGGCAAAAACATGCAGATGGGAAAGCGGAAAGAAGGAAAAGGTAAGAGAGGAGGGTGTGCAAGTAGAGAGAACCGTCATATAGACACAGTGAGAAAGACGAAGTCTGATATAAAGCTACTTCGCAAGAAACCGAAAAAGATGGAAACAAACAGGGAAGGAGGCAGAGAGAGGGGCACAGGGAGGCAGTGTGGCAGAGAGCTAGGGAGAAACGCAGACTAAGAGAGAGAGGTATTTGCCAATCACCATGGGCGCGGCAATGAAATGGCAGCACGTGAGCTCAGCCTCAGTCGTCGAGGCGAGCACTCAGCCAGCAGCAGAGCAGAGCCAGCAGCCGAGCAGAGCCAGCAGCGCCCTGTCGGCACGGGCGCTCTGGCAATGTGTGATGCCAGCTCAGCAGGGCCTGTGCGGTTGATGCAATGCCCCTCACAAATGCGCAGGTGTGAGCCACTGGCAGAAAAGTATGCAGCAGCCAGTTATTGGCGAACCACCCAGTCTGGCCTGTTATTTTTCTTGAATGAATGTCCAAAATAATGTTATCCTTACCCCAAGACCCCCAAGCAAGAAAAGAGGCCCTATGCCCGAAGGCCTATCAGGGAATGTCCCGGTGGGCCAGTCCAGCACTGCCCAACTTCCTATATTTTAGCACCCACAGGTGAAGCGCCAGGAAATCACATTGCAAGAAACACAGGCTTTTATCCTGAGGGAAAGCCTGTTTTCCACATTGGCTACCAGAGCCTGTCCCCCCCCCCCCCAACCCCTCTCTCTGCCATTCTATGGGCTTCCCACTACTTGACCCCACTTTCCTGCACCAAAGTACACGCTCCTCAGAACCCCCTTCTGCCTCCCGTACACACACACTGTAGTCCAATCGCTTGCCTTATATAGATTTTTTTTATTTATTTATTTATTTTTAAAGCCGCCAACCTCAAACACAGCCACTTGGTATCTCCCCAGCACCACTGCTGTTTTTCCAGGAGATGTTAAATGGACCGATCAACCTCCATCTGCCAATCCATGGACGGGCAACTTACTTCTAGTTTCTCTTCTCTGTCGTAAGAAGCATATTGGGACGCAAACCCTTTCTTTTGCCTAAAAAGACCACTAACACCCTGGCTGCTGCGGCCCCTTAGTGGGTAGAATGGACCACCATTATCAATGCTGCATCCTCCTCTTAACCCCTGCAGGGTGGCCAATACCGCATCCTCGCAGCTCCTGGTCCTTCCTCTGTATCTGCTTTTAGCCCCCTGCCCTCACCACCATGTTGATGCCACCTCAGCGCTGGTGCCTCCTTCAGTTCGTCCACCGCTCGGTCCTCAATTTCACCACCCGCTTGGATTGTTCTTGTATCTCCCTGTTTGGTGCAGTCATAAATGCTAGAGGTGGTGTCCAGGACACCACTGGCGCACCCTACTCGCCATCGCTGGCCGGGTTCTCCAACACGCCCTCCCTGCCCTTGCTCACCTCCTTCAGCCGATCATCCCTGAGCTCAACTTAGAGGGAGTGTGAGGGGTTGCTCTGGTCTTCCCAGCCCCATGCACTGCCTGAGCATCTGAGGGCCCCACTCCTCTTCATTTGACCACATCTACGCCAACCCGCAATGCACAACGTAGGGCCTGTCCCACACTGGGATTAAAAACTCTGCCGCTGTCCAATATTTTCCTGCCATTTCAGTGCCACAGGATTGTGCCCTACCTGCCAACCACCGTTTAATCTACTGAAGCTCACGCCTATCTGCCTCCATGAAATGCCCCAAAATTGAACTTGACAAATGGCTCAAACACAACACAAATTAGAGATGGTTTAGACCAGAGGTCTGCAACCTGCGCTTGTCTAGATCTTGGACTATGACTCCTGTGACACCTCACTGTTGAATATACTGCCTGGGTCTGATGGTAGTTCTAGTCAAAAATATATCTGAAGAGTGTGGCGGGTCGAAAGCAGGAATCAAACACACTCTGGAAATGTTGAGTTTCTTTTAGTGACATTATAAAGAAAAGGCCCATCTCTCTCTATTGCTAGAAGAGTTTCTCTGCCTTACTAAAGGTCGAGTACAGAAAGACACAGAGAGCGAGGCAGGTGCCAAGAAGGAAGGCGAGCTGGATGGCGAGACGGAGGAGCAGCTGCGAGAGAGCTGCAGAGAACCAGGCCAAGGAGAATGGGATGCAGAGACACTGACAGGCTTCGAGGTGAGGCAGGAGAAAGCGTGCCTAGGGGGACGTGTCTCCAAGAAGCCGGGAGTGTTCGGAGAAGGGAGCTACGGCCAGCTAGTCCCTTTCCCCCATGCACCAGCGAGGCTGCCTGGGATTGTCTGAGTGGCAGGTGGGCAAGATCCTGATCTCGATGCGTTTAATTTGGAAAGACGCGTGAAAGCAATCACAGCCAGAGTTTTCAAAGAAAGGGAGAGCCCGGTTTGTGATACGCGCAATTGTGGAAAGCTGCATTGTTCCATGCAGGGTTACGTATTGAAGAAAAAAGACATTGAATAGAAAGCTTGCATGTATTTAGCCGGCAGGAGAGCCAAAGAGAAACAAACTAATTGAACAGTGCTGTGTCAGAAGGCACGTTGTTAAACGCTTAACAGAACAGTAAATAATGAAAGCGAAATGTGTTGAAAGCCATCAAAAGAAAGTGCATGAGGGAAAGAGAGTGTGCAGAGATCCCAAAAGGCTAATGTGAAAGTTAATGCAAATTAATGTGAAACTAGGAACAGTGTGGCCGTGGGCCCGTCCTAATGAACTATATATTTTTGTGAAATGAGGAACCGTGGCCCGTTCTGCGAAACCAAGTGAAAGAGGCACGAACATTAAGAAACCAACCCTATTGTCAGACTGGTCCCGCATAGGGGTGATAATACTAGGTGGTTTGCGAAGGTCTCTACAGGTGAACATTGTGAAAGAGAAGTACAAAGGTAGAGGATGCGAGTTCTCCCCAAGCTCTGAGAAATGGAGCTGGGAAGTGTTTCAGCCATGTTTAAGAGTTTGAAGACAGGCAAGAGCCGCCTGTGAAAGTAACTCAGAAGGAACTTTGTGAATATCTGTTTGTTTGACAATTGTGAAGCCGGGAGAGGGAAGCCCGCAAGAATCCACTGAGGAGAACTGTGAATCTTTTGAACTGTGCATACTATCCACTTTGAAGACACTTTGTACAAACCACATTGAAATGAACTTGGGGAAGGGAGTGAGCCACTTCCATTGCCATTCTGACATTCTTTTAATAAACCCTTTATTTTTATCAATTTTTCCACACTTTGTTTTTTGTGAAACGTGAGGGCAAGTATAGTTTTATAGACCTTTTCCTTTGTTTGACTGACTTGGACCCTTTTATTTTACTTTCATGGTCGAGGCGACTCCCATTATAGAATTAGGGCCAATTAGGAAGTCTCCACCCCAGTCAAACGTAATAAAGTTGTTGCCTCTTGTGTCTCTTCCTTATTGTGATACCATGCCTGCCTCACATACAGCTCAACTGAAACAAGTTGAGGGACACATGTTACTAATTGTGCTACCTCCAACTGGGGAAAAGATCATTATCAATATTGAAAACTCAGACAGAGTACAGACTATCAACCAATACATTTTTCTTCAGGTTCATATTCCTCTGAGACCAGGATCTGTTTTTCCAGTCTCAACTACGACTTGATACTTTTCCTATCTCCCTTTATCAACTCCATCAGCGGGACCATATTCTAAAAAATAAAAAAGAGCTCCTCAAGCATATGTAAAACCTAGTGCTTTGGGAACTTTGCTGGCGGGACAAGTGCTTTCAGGACATAATTCACCCTCTACCTCAAGGGCTCTCCTACCCGATTCAAAAAATCAATCTTCCATCCACAAAAATGATCCAGATATCGAAGGATCAGATTTATTTTTTAGCTTGACATGGAGGAAAGAGCTGTATCCCTTTTTTCTTCCGAATCAGGAAGCTAATCAGGTCAAACTTTAACACCACATCTCTACATGGCATCCCTGGAAGATGCTTTAACTCATGTAGTCACTCACCAATTACAAGCGGAAACCCAACTACAAACTGGGTTAGAACAGCTTATCACTATACAAACAAAACCCCACCTTCCACAAGGTATCTCAACAATGATATTACAAAGGCAGACTTTTGAAAGGTTGGCAGTCCAGTTTAGGTGAGAAGACCATCTTAAAATGTCATCTAGGACCTTTCTTGAGAGGTGCGCTCCAAACCTCCTATCAGCTACTTAATCTTCAATACAATGTCACCTTTGAAAATATTAAAGAGGGTCTATTGCTAAGAGTAGGTCAGACTAGCAATTTTTATCGGCAATAAATATATAACATCAGATTAAATGCAAGGGAAACTCCCTTGGAATTAGGCGAAAGAATAAAGAAACCATCTCTTTATGCTATAGGGAAAAAGACATTGCCAGAAGTAATAGAGATATTAACCATCAAACAATTTACTAATTACTTGCTTCTCTTATTACAAATATCAGTGTTACAATTGAATAAACCCACTCTTACTATGGCCAATGAAACGGCGCAACATTTTTCTGAGTCTGTCATTTTCACTTCCTACATAAAAATTCAGCAATCCTAAAAGTCCCCCTCATTTAAACTGGTATACCCTCAGCAGTCATACCAGATCTCCCTGAGGAAGTTATTATTGCAAGAGACTTCCCCAGTTTATCCACCTTAATACATACAATTCACTCACAATCTCCTCATATTCCTCATTGGGAAATTGGCAACAAGAACCTTCATGGCCACCTCTGAGATCTCGGATTGGCCAAGGACTCCCACGACTTAGAGGTTTATGGGGTATTCACAATCATGTCCTGTTAACTTCAGACACACCCAAAAATCCCAGACTGCCAAATCTTCCTACTCTCCCTTAGTCTTCGAAGACGACTATCAGTCATTACCCTTTTCAGTCATTAAACATCTAGGCTGTTCCGGAGGGAATGGTAGGGTAGAACGGACCCCAAGTGGAAAAAGATAAAGCAGTCCATGAAGCACCGACACCTAAAACCAAAAGAGATCTAAAAGCATTCCTGAGATTAATGGGATACTATTAGTAAATTCATTCCAAACTTTTCTAAAACAAAACTTCCAGGCTGACGGATCAACTTAAAAATACAGATCCACAGCAACTTCAGTGTAGAGGTGAGGGTAAAGTATGTTACAAAAACCTAAAGCCAACCCTGTGTCAAAGTCCCATTTTAAAAGTGGCAGATTTTTCCAAAACGTTCATTCTCCAAACAGATGCTTCCCTGACTTGATTAGTAGCCATTTTATTACAAAGTCTTAACATCTTAGAACACGCTATACTATTTGCTAGTAGAAAGCTCTTTCCTAGGGAGAAAGATTATTCAGTTTTGGAGTTAGAAGCTCTCGCTATAAAATGGGCCATCCTACATCTCAAGTACGATCTATTAGAAATAAAATGCAAATTAATCACAGACCACTCTCCCCTTGTATGGATAAGTCTGCAAAAAGAATCAAATCCACTGGTTATTCAATGGTTTCTGGACTTACAACCTTACTGCTTCACAGTGGAACATAAAAAGGAAAAAGACCAGGGTAATGTGGATTTCCTTTCAGAGTTCCCCTGTGCAGCATTCCCATCCATATCGCATAGGGGAATGGTATGTGAAGAACCTGAAGGTTTTTCACGACTCAGTCCCCGGGATCCCTTATTCAGGTGACCAGCGACCATCGCTATTGGATCCCGATCCTGTGGGTGGGCAAGCGAGGGAGGAGCACCTGGGTAGGGGGTTCTCGGGGGGAGCGGGGGTAGGGGGGACCAGTACCGAAAGGTGAGACATGGTATCTCCCATTTCCTGACCGTTGTTTTCCTTATATTCCATCTACCTTTATGGGATACTACAACTCCCTAATCAGCCCAACTACTGAGATGAGGAAGAGGAAGTCTGAGACTAGGAAGATTACCAGTTGTAACATGTACTGGCCATGTCCCTCTAATAAGGCCAGGCAAGGTCAGGCATACAATCACACGCACCTGAAACTCATAGACCGTTATCAAACTATAAAAGGTGGAGAAGGGAAAGACATAGAGGAAGACGGGGGCCACGAAGGAAGGCAAGCTGGATGACGAGACGGAGGAGCAGCTGAGAGAGAGCTGCTGAGAACCAGGCCAGGGAGAATGGGACACCGAAACACTGACAGGCTGCGAGTTGAGGCAGGAGAATGCTTGGTGAGGGAGCTGTGTCTCCAAGAAGCCAGGAGAGTTTGGAGAAGGGAGCAAAGGGGCCGTTTCCTCGATGCACCAGCAGGCTGCTCATTTCCTCCCCAGGGCCGCATGGCTGTCGGAGAGTGTCTGAGGGGCAGTTGGGCAAGACCCTGACCTCGACAAGTTGAAAATGAGATGTGCGAAAGCAATCACAGCCGGTGAGTTCAAAGAAAGGGTGAGCCCGGTTTGTGATGCACACGATTGTAGAAAGCTACAGTTTTACACGCAAGGTTAGACGTTCAAGAATAAAGACATTGAATGGAAAGCTTGAATGTATTTAGCCGGCGGAGGAACCAATGAGAAACCAAGTAAGAGTGGTGCCGTGTGTGAAGGCGCGTTGTTGAACGCTTCTTGAAAGATAACAGAACAGTGAATAATGAAAACAAAATGTGTTAAGCCATCGAAGGTCAGGGCACGAGGGAAAGAGAGCGTGCAGAGATCCCAAAAGGCTAATATGAAAGTGAATGGACATTTTTGTGAAACGAGGAACAGAGTGGCAGAGAGCTCGTTCTGCGAAACCAAGTGAAAGAGGCACGAAGATTAAGAAACCAACCCTATTGGCAGAGTGGTCACGCATAGGGGTGAGAATACTGTGTGGCTGTGAAGGTGTCTGGCAAGGTGAGAATAATAAGGACCCTGCTGTCAGATTGGTCATGCATGGGGGTGATAATACTATGCGATTGTGAAGGTCTCTGATGGGCGAACATTGTGAAGGAGAAGTACAAAGGTTGGGAAAGGGAGTTCATCCCGAGCTCCGAGAAGTGGAGCTGTTTAGCTGGAAAGTGTTTCAACCATGTTTAACGGTTTGAATACCGGCAAGAGCAGCCCGTGAAAGTTACTGTTACATAGCTGCTTCAGTATTTGTATTTGTATTTTATTTATTTGTATAGCGCACTAGGCCCGAGTGCAACCAGGTGCATATTTTAAGGCACAGGGTACAAAAATGGTATTGATACAGTTACAGGCAAATATTAAATTCACAGGTGCATATCTTAAGGTACAAGGGTACAAAAATGGCATTGATACGGTTACAGGCAAAACATATTAACTTCACAAGCAGAAAGTGCCAGTAGTACAGAAGAAGTGGAACAGGTGGCTTGGGCTGGTAGCAGGTGGGATGTAGAGTATAGCCAGAGCTTGGCTTTGTGTTTGAATAGCGTGGCGGATGGGAGGGTTCTGATGGACAATGGCACGGAATTTCAAAGTTTGGACGCGAGGACTGGGAAGCTGACACCTCCGGCAGTCTGTAGGTTGTATTTGGGAATTGTAAGTGAGTGTGCTTGGGCAGATCTTAGAGTCAGTGAGGGGATGTACTGAGAAAAGCGGGAGGCTAAGTAGATAGGGGCCTGGTTGTTGACACATTTATGAGTAAGAGTCAGTGATTTGAGAGAAATTGTTTGGGCAATAGAGAGCCAATGTAAGCTCTTTCTAGTGTCAGTGATGTGCGCCGATCTAGGAATATCGAGGGCTGCACTGATAGCATTGTTTTGGGAGATCTGCAGTTTGTTGAGGTTGCGTTGGGTGGTGCCTTGATGAAGTGCGTTGCAGTAATCAAATTTACGCGTTTAGCAAGAGTGGTTGCTGAGTGGGCTGTCTTGCTGTCTCCCACGCTGTTCCTGTGTCCTGTGTCCTGTGCAAAGATCGATTTTGGATTGGACTTTGTTTGCTTCTGTGGAACTGGAACTTTGTACATTGTGTAACCAGTCCATGTCATTGGCGATTTTTGGGTCATTTCTCGACTTCCTGCCTGCCCCTTTCCCAGCAACCTCTTCAAAACCATCAACGCTGCGCGTTTAGCGCGCGCGTTTAGCAAGAGTGGTTGCTGAGTGGGCTGTCTTGCTGTCTCCCACGCTGTTCCTGTGTCCTGTGTCCTGTGCAAAGATCGATTTTGGATTGGACTTTGTTTGCTTCTGTGGAACTGGAACTTTGGTACAAATTGTTTTTAAAAGGGTCTACTAAGGAATTGATTGACTTTACTCAGTGAATAGTGGCTCATTTTTCTTATTTTTCTGTTTTTCCATAGTACATTGTGTAACCAGTCCATGTCATTGGCGGTTTTTGGGTCATTTCTCGACTTCCTGCCTGCCCCTTTCCCAGCAACCTCTTCAAAACCATCAACGCTGCGCATTTAGCGCGCGCGTTTAGCAAGAGTGGTTGCTGAGTGGGCTGTCTTGCTGTCTCGCGTGCAAGCGTGCTGCGGCTGTTCTCTCGCTCTGCCTAATTAGTTGATCACCAACATATTATGTCAACTACGGTCAGTAAAAAATTCAAATTAACATCAGGCATGCCTGTAATTAATCCTGGCCAATTATTTAATTTAGAAATGGCAGCGAACAAAATTAATACTAGACTAAACCGCAAAAAGCATAATCTCCAGCGCTCAATATCACTTTCATCTGACATTCGTTTGTATTATTCCCAAGACACCGTGTCCAGCCTAGAGAGTGGGTCTAATGTGCGTGTGTTAACCAGTCCTCCGCCACCTTTGACCCCAATACAATCATTATGTTCGGAGACTGGGTTAGAGAGCGTGTTGGCTGAGGCCAGTGTGAGTGATAGTTCTGGACCTTTGTCCATTACTAGCACACATGTAAAATCCATTGGTGTTGTTGAAGTCGAAAATATGAATGAAATCCCTAGTACATTGATTGTCGCTGATGTGCATGTAACCCCCAATCTTTCAAGCGAAGTGACTGATTTGACTCTTGTGACAGCCTGTACTCTGGATGATCCTCAGGGTGGTGGAGAGTCCCGGCCCCAGGTTGTTGTGTGCACGCAGCCAATGTTGGAGCCCTTTTGTTGCTTAGTGGCAGCCCAACATTGTTTGTGTGCTGTCCATGAGGAGCTTGTTCGACCAGGGGAAATTGATGAGGAAGTCATGGAAGTCATGGAATTTGTGAACACTTCGGGAGGACCGAGCTCTCCCTTAGCTGATGTTATGTACATTTGTTCAAATACTGGGGATCTAATTCAATTACAGTCAGATAATACAATGGGGCCAGAAATCCAGGTAAGCAATTCTGGAGGAGGGGTGAAGCCTACTGAAAATTGTCACCAAACCCCCCCAGACAATAATCAAATGTCTAACTCCAATTGTATTGATGAATCGCCCTCTTTCATTGCTCCGACTCCTCGAAGGACAAGGTTTGAGGAACCCCATCAAGAGTCTGACTTTTTCATTAATAAGAACTGCTCCAAGCGGTTTTCTTTTCCAGAAGCCCCGGCGCTTAATAATACTCTTAGCGCCATGAATACTGCGTTGCTTGCATTAGCGAAACTTTACGAAGTACTAGATGGTAACCTCAATCATCAAACCATCCTACTAGAGCAATGCAGTAATGGTATAGCGGTGCTTTCACAAAAACCGCCTGTCGAGCAAGTGACCTTGCGGTCCAATGTTGAGACTGTTCAAGGCTATCGGCCTGATTCATGTAGCATAATGAATGCTGATTGTATACAAGTGTGTGTGCTGTCTGAAACAGAAAATAACCGAAGTCTGTGTGAGGTAGATCCCAATGGTTGTAATCGACCAGCCGGGCAAATGGTTGCCGAATCTGATCCATCTATATCCAATAGAGAAACAGTTAAAAACAATCTCAGCAAATGTATTGATAGCATAGTTACCCATGACCCTGATGGCCAGATCAAGGAGAAAGAGACCTTGCCTACCACAGTATTGCCAAACAATACATTCTTTTCATCTAAACCTATTACAATGAATCTAACTAAAACATCGGCGGTAGTTACTGACCCGCTGCCCACTGCCTCCAGAAAACTATTTACGAAAGGCAGAGGTGCCAGTTCCCAGGTTGCAGGCCGTAAGTTCATTAAAGCCCTTTCTAGACGTGAACAAACTGCAAAACTTGGAAAAGACAAATTGGTAAAATCAGGCCCCAAGGAAGCTCTTCAAACCTTCATGCCTTACGGGCCCCTGGACGATTTGGTCACTATTGCAGCTGGCATGGGTGCCCAAGACTCGGCACGGTGCACTAATTCTTCAAAAACATTAAATAATACTGACCCCAGTGATAATAACTCCGATGGTGTAGGACCATGTAATGTGGGACAAGTTGACATACAGACCAGGCCACCCACGGGTGGGAGTGATGGGCTTCTGAGTCAAGTGAATTTAGCGGTACTCAGAGAGGAAATTAGAACATCCATCAAATCATACATGTCAGACATACCCGGTGCTTCTACCGAACCTTTGAACAGTGTAAGTTCCATGGTAACTAAGGGTTTTAATGTGGAGAAGACCTCTGCTTTAGTGGAAAATCCAAAAACAGTAATAATTAGTCAAACCCACCTACAAAATGATGTGAATACAAAATTAGGCCCCTTTCTTCCATTGCAAGTTGACTCTTCTGGCCGAACCGAGCTTTCAGCCCTGCCCCGTCAATCAGTAGATGTCTCGGGTGTTTCCTTGCCCCAACAACATGGCATCTCACAAATACATGAACAGATGTCGCGGCCTGAAGCTGCCATTCAGACCCAGGACATTCGAGATATCATAAAATCTTCGATTGCAGCTTATATCGGCGAAGCCAGCCAAAGTTGCCAAGGGGCTGGAGGTACGCAATCATTGCGTTATCCTGACGTGAGCCAGTTATTAAAGGGTCCGGCGCAGTTGGGCAATCGAATAGTGCAAGGAAATGATATGCCATCAAGCCTTTGTCTCCAGACAAATGCTCAAGCCCACAATATGAATTTCAAGGATGGTAATAAACCACAAGTCAAGTCAAAGTCTAATTGCCTAGTGATTAGATGTCGCAAAGACCCTTATCCCAAATATGTATTAAATCGGGCTAGCATTTTGAACATATGCAGTGAAATCCCGTCCCTGTCTGATATATCATCAACAGATATAACCTTGGTTGAATTTATTAATACAAATGACCCTTCTGAAGCAAGAATCCATCTTCAATCGACAATTGTAATGAATATATTGTGGCAATCTAAAACAGTTCTATATGAATTGGGTTTTAATTTGTATCAAGACCCTTTTATAACAAATAATGTGATGGACAAAGTTCAAATCAGGACATATCAGTCTATCAAGAATAGAGAATCGAATCAGATGGTAAACTCTGCTCCACGAATGGTGGCATTTCAGGACTACTTTGCTAGATCATAATATAATGCCGGTACAGGTAGCCTACTCTCGTGGAATACGAGAGGCCATAAGCATTTATTTGACCTTGCTAGTAGAGATTTGGCAACTTATGATCTGGTAGCCTTACAGGAAACCTGGCTTGTTGACTGCCCCATCTGGACGTCCTATGATGTAATTATAACTCCGGCCATTCAACATCATAGAGGTCGACCCAGTGGTGGTCTATTGCTTGCAGTCAAGAAAGCTACAGGTTTTGTAAGTGAAAAATTAGTCTCTCCATCCTCATACTTTCAAATTGTTAGACTCCAGAGAGGTGGTGAGCTTTTGGTTATTGTCAACATTTATTGGAGCAGAGGTAATATGACCGCAGAATCTTTTTTTGGGTCACTAAATTCGATTCTCGATCGCCTGATTTTTGAAGGTAACATTTGTCAAACCATCATAGTAGGGGATTTAAATCTCCATTTGTTATCACAAACTTATACTGAACATACTGATGATGAATTAACTTGGACAAATATGATGCACGAGAGAGGATTTGTAATGCTGAATGGTGCCATCGTAGGGGATATCCCTGCTGAGTATACATGGAGTAGAGGGTCAAAACGGGCAATACTTGACTATGTTTTTGTCCATAAGAAATTTTTAAATTATGTACAATCTATGCAAGTGGTTGCAACCGACCATAGTGATCATAATAAGCTAACTATGCGATATTCAAGGTCATCATCTGTAATTTCGCCTATGGTTGAGACCCATCCCTATCCAAATTTTGTAAATAACAGCGGTACGCGAGTGAGATGGAATAGAAATCGACTAAAACAGTTGCATGAGGCCCTGCTTGGGTCTTCTGGGTCAACGGACTGCTATGTTACAGTAATGCATTTGTTTAAGCAGGTAAAACTGCCAGACCTGAGTGTTCGTCATAAACATTGTCATCCCTTTGACCCAATAGTACAGTCTAAGAAAGCTGAATTGCGAAGAGACCTACGTAATTTAAAATTTGTCCCTATAATCCATTGTTTGCTTTTGAAAGCAAAATTAAAAGCATCCTATAGAACATGGCTAAAGGGTCAGAGAGCTGTGCGTTATCAGCAAAATGGGGAAACCATGATGTCCCAGATTATTAAGAAATCCACTAGTGGTATATGGGCTTGCCTAAATGAGGCCACGCATAGAACACAGGATGCTGCTCAAATAAATGCTATTCCAAATGCAATCTGGAAAACTTACTGTGAAAAGCTCTATGCATCGTCCTTCTCGAACTTGATTCCAAAGACATACTCCCTCGGCTAGTCCCATTTCTTTACCATCACCGTCAATGATATACTGATATGTATTAAAAACTTGAGTCGCTCGAGGGCAATAGGCCCGGATGGTCTCCATAATAGCACACTTAAAGATCACCCACAAGAATGGGCAATGATCCTCCATCAGATCTTTAGCAAAGTCATCTCGACAGGGGTCATTCCTAAATCTTGGCAGAAGTCCATCATTCTGCCCATATTTAAGAAACGGGAGCGTGATGACCCAGCTGCTTACCGCCCCATAGCACTTTTGGATTGTCCTGGGAAAATGTTCGCCCGACTAATCCTGAATAGATTTAACATTTGGTTGGAAGAAAATAACTATCGAGACATCTTCCAAACAGGATTTTTGCCTGGAAATGGGACGTCTATAAATGTTATTACCCTTACAAGTATTATTCAGAAGGCTTCCCACCAACACCAGCCACTCTATACAGCATTTATAGATTTTAAAATGGCGTTTGACGCTGTTCCTCGTGAACTTCTTTTTAAAAAACTTATGGATAAAAAATGTCCCTGGTCAATTGTCAAGTGGATAATTGACTTACATACAGATACCTCGATACAAATCAAACTTTCTAGTGAGGGACTATTGTCTGACCCAATTAAGACTGCATGTGGGTTGAAACAAGGTTGTTTGCTAGCTTCTGCTTTATTTACTTTTTTTATCTCAGACATTGGTGTAGACCTCAGTGAAACTGTGGCAGATCCACCCAAAATTAATGGGGTTAATGTTACATATCTACTCTATGCTGATGACATGGTGTTATTCTCAAAGATTCCCAAAGGATTACGGGCACTTTTGTGTGCGTTGGATGCCTACACTAAAAAGAACTGTATTGCCTTTAATTTAAGTAAAACAAAGGTTATGCAGTTTGGCAAAAGCATGCAAAGGAAAGCCACCTACAGATGGCCTTTACAAAATGTCAACCTGTCTTCAGTTTCCTCTTACATCTATTTGGGGGTCTTCATAAGTAACTCACCAGATAAGAATGTGAATCATCAACATCTAAAACAGCGTCTAACGACGGCTATATCACAAAGCAGACTAATAAGGAGTAAATATTGTAAGTTTTCAATAGTACCATTATTGGTTTATTATAGACAAAAATTTATTCCGGTAATTCTTTATGGTTCAGAGGCTGTCTTGGGAAAATCATATCAATTCTGGGCCATTATGGAAGGATGCTATTGGAAGCGTGCTCTCAACCTCCCATTGTCAGAACCCATTTGCATCCTGCGACACGAGCTAGGACTCCTGTCTTTATATGCCATCTATAAGTGGAGGCTATGCTCGTTGTATCGCAAATGCATATTGAGTGTTAATCAGCCTGGGTTGTTAGGAATGATTGCTATTTACCTTTTAAGATCTGATGATCCATTTGCAGTGTCTTGGAGAAATCAAGCAGAAAAAATCATTATTAATATTGGATTTTCAATGGCACTATTGCTAGGCAATCCCACTAAGGCAAAAAAACGGATATGGGAGGATGACTGGATAAAAACAAGATCTGCATGTCTCCTATACAAAAAGTTTAAGAAAAACCCATTTGCCTTAAAGCGCTATGGAGAAACAGAAAGTTACCTAATGATGTTCCCACATTCCCGACAGCGGGATGATTATTTAAAATTTCAATTAAATATCTGGCCCGTAAAAGAAATTCTGTGCCACCGCAGAATTATCAGAAAAGACGATGCTTTGTGTTGGTTTTGTCAATTAGCCATTGAAACAATGCAACACTTATGTGTTGAATGCCAAAGTTTGCAAGCAAAAAGAATTGTGCATTTTGAACATTTATTTACTGGGTACATGACCATGTCTCAAACACGTTGCTGGTCTCTCCTATTTAATAGTCAGTTGAAAGTTGTTAGATATGCAATATTGAGTTTTTTGTATAGTTTGGGACTTAAAGGCAAAGTTAGTGTGCAAAGTCACACTGAAGGAAGTTCACTAATCAGGTTTTAGTTACAGGATTTATCTTATTACTTGGTTTTTTTGAATGCTCTAATTTTGTCTAAAGTGATTAGGTATAAATCTGTATCTAATTAGTTTGTTGTTATTAACTATGTAAATCTGCATATGGACGTAATTCTTGTAAATATCAATTTTATTTTTCATAATATGTTCTCTTTTAATTTTAAATACGTTATGTTAATTTTGTATGTTGAAAAATCAAGATATACTTGATTAAAACAACTTTTAAATAATAAAAAAAATAATAAATAATCAAATTTAGACATAACCAGTGTCCTGGCGAGAATAATGCAGTTCTGGGTGGAGAGGGATGGGCGGCAGGCTGTAATCAACTTACATGTGTAGGCCGAGGCAGCGGCGACTGCGTTCGTTTGTCGATTTAGGGACAATGTGGAATCAAGGTAGATACCTAGAGGTTTGGTCTCTTTGGCCACTTTGATGGAGTTACCATCAATGTTGAAGGTGCTGAAGGACGGGTCAAGCTTGTTAAGTCTTTGTTGGGTGCCAAGGATGACTAGCTGTCTTGTCATCATTGAGACAGAGCACATGATGTGCCATCCATGCTTGGACCATTTGGTATACGTCGTTCAAAGCTTTAGTGTCTGCAATGTAGTCACCAGTGATGGGGATGAGTATCTGGGTGTCATCCGCGTAGTTGGTGTAGGTAACACCCAGATAGTCGAGCACATCGAACAATGGTTTGGTAAATACATTGTAGAGCGTAGGAGATGCATACGACCCTTGAGAAACTCCGCAGGGGACCGTGGATGGGTCAGGGGATGCGGTGGGTGAGAATACTCTCATGTGTCTATTGTCCAGGAAGGATCTGCTGCAATTAGTGGCATTTTCAGAAAAGTGGGCAACTGATTTCAGATGTTGGAATAGGATTTGGTGATTGACCAAATCTAAGGCTGCTGAGAGTTCCAGGAGTAGTAGAAGGGCGAGCTTGCCATTATATTTTAAGTCCTCTATTTGTGTTTTAGGATCTAATAAGGCTGTTTCTGTCCCATGCCTGGGTCTGAAGCCAGATTGTCTTGTGCCAAGTAGGTTCTTAGTCTCCAAATACTTCTGTATCTGAAGGTAGGCCGCTCTAAGATTTTTAGGAGGAACAGAAACGTGGTCATCGGTCTGAAATTGGTAGGTATGGAAGGATCTAGTGTAGGTTTTTTTCAGCAGAGGGATTACCCAAGCGTCCTTCAGATTGTTGGGGACAATTCCAGAGTGAAATGAGGAATTGATGAAGGTGGTAATGAAGGTAGCAAGGTCATGGGCAGATTCCCTAATGATAGGTGCCGGGCAAGAGTCCCCTTGGCAGTTGGAGGGTTTAAGGTTACTGATAATTTTTTCAACCTCAAGAATAGTGAGAGGAAGGGAGCTAAATGGGGGGCTGGGTGAAAGTGGTAGTGGTTTTAGGTGCAAGAGGTTTAGAGAGTAGAGAGTTTTGTTTGGCATTGATTTTGGCTTGCAAGGTGGTTATGTTGGAGAGGAGAGCTTTTTGGATGTTGTTGCACCAGGAGCTGTCTTTGTTACAGGTATCTGGTATGGGCGAAGGGGATTCTAATTCTTTGAGAATTTTGAATAGCTCCTTCATGTTGGATTCAGCTTGCGAGATACGCAGGTTATAAGTTTCTTTTTTAGCCTGTATGATCGCTTCCTTGTAGTTAAGGGATGCGATGAAGAGGTTGTCTTTGATGGAAGTACAAGGGAGACTTTTCCAGAGTGTTTCCGCCTTGCATTTTTCTTTACGCAGAGCTCTGTTGTGGAGTGAACCACAAATTCAGTTGAGCTCGTTGTTTGGCTTTCCTAAGTTTAAGCAGGGCTATAGTGTCAATAGCTTTGAGCAATGTTTGTTTGAAAGTGTCCACTAAGACCGCAGGGACGTTAGAGGATGCGGCACAGTTGTTCAGAATGGGTAGGATAAGCGGGAGTAGCTTGTCCCTAGTGATATCCTTTTTATTCCTGGTGGGAATAGAGGGGGCTATTGTATGTTTGGTGCTAGGAATGGTGGCTGGTAGATGGAAGATAATGACGTGGTGGTCGGACCAAGCACAGACTGATTTGGAACTTATCGTAGTATTGCAATTTAAATCTCCGATCCAGTCAAGCGTTGTGACTTTGTGTCGGTTTGAGGTTGCGTTGTTGGAAGCCTAGGTTATATACAATACTTGCAACTTCTGTGGCCATGAGATCCTTAGGGTCAGATAATCCAAGATTCAGGTCCCCTAACAGCAACACTTGTGAGTTAGGCTTAGTGTTATTGGTCAGGATAGACGTAATATCTTCTGTGAAGGAGGAGAGGGGACCGGGTGGTCTGTAAATGAGGTGTAGTGACGCCGTATTAGTGGGTGAAAGTGAGAGTTTCACTGATAGTGATTCAGCTGAGTTGCAATGAGTGTTGGGGATCAGTCTCATGTTGATATCCCTGTGTATGAAAGCAACGCCGCCACCTTTGGACAGCTTGGATAGGCGGTCATTTCTGAGAGTAGAGTATCCATCAGGAATAGCGAGGGCCAAGACCAGGCCAGAAGCAGCGTGTAGCCATGTTTCTGTGATGGCGATGAAATCAAGGTTCTGGGTGGTAATGAAGTCAGAGATATTGAGGGCATGAGCAGTAAGGGATCTAGCATTGATAAGAGCTCCTTTAAATTCTTTAGTGGGGGCGGTCATGGAGGGTTCAGGTGAGGTCTGAGTGGAGGCACGGGGGTGTTGGTGTGTTGGCGTTGAGCACAGAGAATGCGAGGCAGTCTGGATCCAAGTCTAGCATTCCTAAGTGGAAGTGCGCACGGGTGATTAGGAGTGGGTTCGGTTGCGAAATGTTTGAGCCACAAGCAGGTTCATTGAGGTATGGGTTGGAGGAGTGGCTGGTGAGAGGGTTAGCTAAGGGGTTGTTTGTGTGTGTAGGTGAGAGAGTTGGGTGGTGGAGATGTGCTATGGTGCATTATAATGGAGAATGAACCGGAGATGCAGCAAAGAGAGCCAATGGTGCAGGTGGGCGTGGCACAATATGTCTTGGCTAGAAACCTCGTGATGACTAGGATGAATAGGAGAATACTGGCCGAGGACTGGCGCAGCTTGTCCACGGTGTTAAAATAACTCCAGCATGGCGAGAGACAGCTATGGCAAGTAGTACAGCAAATAAGGCGCAAACAAATAGTGTGTTAATATTGCAAAGACCGGACGATAAGCATGGGCTGGCTAGCCAAAGTAAGTCACAGTGTTATAGGAACTCAAATATGGGCGAGGCAGCTATAGCAGGTAGTGCAGCGTGTAAGGCACAGTCAAACAAAGCATTCATATTACGTAAGCAGGACTACGATCATAAGATAGATTACAGATGCGCGCCAGCGAATAGGTGGCACAGTTCACATAGGGGCACAACAGTGAGGTGCTAGTCAAGTGTGGCAGAGGTCAAAACACGAGAGATCTAATTAAATTACAACGTGATAGTACCAACAAGAAATCAGAGTAGGGCATACCTAAAACAAGTTAACAAATTGTGGGCCGGTGAATAGGTGGCACAGATCAATGAGGGGCAAATCAGCAGATCAGCTAAGGTTGAGAGCAGACGAGCGCAGACATGCATTAGCTTGACACAGTGCTAACTCAAGCGCACAGTAAATAAAGCAGTGATACGTTTTGTGCATGTGTTCACTCCCTGATCGTAATCGGGTTGGCAGGCAGCGGGCTAAAGCTTGACATACCTTGTGACATATTGCATGCGAACACTAGGTGGGGTCTGCGGCATAGGCACGATGCCGGTTACTCCAAGTGAACTTATGCTCTCATGGGTGGCAGAGGGCACAATGTTCGGGTGCGGGTCGAAAATGTTCATCCGTGAGCGTATCCGGGCGAGTCTGGGCCTTGGCTGACTTGTGGAAGAGCGGCGATCTCGACTTGGGATATTTCAGCTAGTATGCAGGGTGTCGGTACTGTGGAGCAGTGTCCCGCGCCGTCGCGCAGGTGCGGACAGGGGCAGACAGGAAGGGGCCTTTGGCTCAGAGGGCCTTAGGCGAGGTGGGCCGGCTTCCGCCTCCGGTTTGCTGCGCCGTGTTAAATGAAGATGTTATGCTGGTTGCTAGGCAACCACACTCGACGCTGCAAACATGTTGTGGATGGCAGCCATTTTACGGCGAGGAGTATGTTTCGTAGATCAGGTAGGGGGTGACACAAAAGTATTCAAACCGGCACAGGGGCACAGATTGCTTGGCCACGGTGCCTCAGTGCCTCAGTAGGCTTCTTAGGTTTACTTGTAGGTTCTTTATTGTAAGTTACGCGCGATATTAAGCTTGGAGCGACCACCGGGTCCCATCACCCAGGCTCAACTGACGGCATTGGACCTCTGGAGCGAAGCTCATAGGCAAACATTCCAAGCGCTCTAACAGTGTTCCAGGCCAGCTCATACCCATTCATTAAGCAACATCACAACACATCTCCTCCCTTTCCGATGACAGTGAGATGTCCAACACAGGCAACATCATAACAGTAACTCGGAAGGAACTTTGTGAATATCTGTTTGTTTGTCACTTGTGAAGCCGGGGGAGGGAAGCGCGCAAGAATCCACTGAGGAGAACTGTGAATCTTTTGAACTGCGCATACTATCCACCTTGAAGTAACCTTGTAAGAACCGCAGTGACTGAACTTGGGAAGGGAGTGGTGAGCCCCTTTCATTGCTATTCTGACACTCTTTTAATACACTCTTTATTTTCATCCATTTTCCCACACTTAGTTACTGTGGAGTGTGAGGGCAAGTGCAGGTTTATGAGACAGACTTTCCTTTGTTTGACTGACCTGGACCATTTTATTTTACGTTGATGGTCGGGATTATTCCCATTATAGAAGAAGGGCCAGTTAGGAAGTCTCCAACCCTAGTCGAGCTTAATAAAGGTGTTGAAAGGTGTACCTATTGTGTCAGTGTCCTTACTTGTGATACCATGCCTGCCTCACAGCTCCCTTATAGCATCAATAAACAAAATGCCTGTGTGTTAGAAACGTGCTGTTCATGTGGATCTTCTTGGACACTCTTGGAGTTTCCTTCATGAGCTCCTGTAGCTCATTCCAGCTGTTCATCGATCTTAGGCTCTTTTTAGTGCAATGTTTATAACGATTCTCTTGAAGATACTCTGTCTTTTCTTTGCTTTCAGTTTTCTCAAGTTCTTGAGATCTGACCTTTCTTAGGTTATGCAAGATGTTATCTGTTAGGAATCACCCCTCTCCTGGGGTTTTCTCTACTGGTTTTGTTCTCTTGTTATATAATTCACTTGGCAGTTTCAAATCCCATTTCTCGCAACGCTTGTATATGGACCGACTTCCCCACTCATCCGCACTGAGCTCCTGTGGCTGTTTTCCCTCTTCCCAGTGTATTCATTTCCACCTTTCCTCCATTTCTCACTTAGACTTGTTTGTCAAGCGCTTTATTTGTTCCTTCTGTATCGATTTATTTATGTTTGTTTATTGTTTATATAGTGCTTTACTCCAAAGCGCTTTACAGAATAACAGTACAAAAGAAGAAGCATATTTACAAACTTGAAACAAACCAGTGGTACAGTATATGGAACAATTAACTCAGAAGGGGGGGGGGTTCACGGGTGAGTTTCACACCCTTAGGTGGTTACAGCTTCCTGTATGAGGTCATGGGGATGAGGAGGAAGGAGGGAGGGGAAGGGATGGGTCGAGGATAGGGGGGAGCGGTAGGGAAGGAGAGTCGGGGGGGATTGGTGAGGAAGGGCTTACATTCAGTGTTTTATATAAGGTCATCTGGATGTATGAGAAGGAGGGAGGGAGGGAGGGGAGGGGAAGGGATGGGTAGGGATAGGGTGGGAGCAGTAGGGAAGGAGAGTCAGGGGGGTGAGTGGTGAAGTAGGGCTTTCAGGGTGGAGTGGAAAGATGATCGTGGTCACGTCACCACATCAGGCAGATGTTCTCTCCCTGTCCTAAGAACTGCTTCGCTGAGCCTCTGGCGTTTTGAACTGGCGCCCTTCGCTCTTCGACTGTCGTGTGGGTCCGCTGCTTTCGCCTGGTCTGCCTCTCCAAGGCGCGATTACGTCAGGGGGCTTGCATTGCGCACTGTACTCTCTCTGCTTGTGGCCCACTCGTCCCAGTTATATACTGATCTGTCCTTAAAGAGATGTTCTCTATGGAAGGCAGTCGCATATATATATCTGCAGATACAATGGGTGGTCTATAGTTACTTGTGGGAATGAGTCCTTGTCCCCTAAGGGGGAGTCGCTCCCAGTGAGAATGGACTGAGTCGAGGTATGCCGGTTGTGAGAGGCGCTGGGGCTACAAAATAATAAAAACACACTAATATGAGCCCATTCAATTGCAGTCGGATGACGGATGCTGCACTCTAGAGGGACTAGTAGTTACCTCAAAACTACAAAAATTGGTCAAGCGTAAAAGAGGGGGGCGTCCCCTCATTCACGGTGCGCTGCACAAACTGTAGGTAGAAAGAGGTGCGAATATGGCAGATATGTAACCAAACTTTTTATGAAGGTATGATTCAAGCAAGAAGTCAAGGTCATGAACCCAATTAGTTACATATAAAATAAAGTTTATAGTGGAATTTTGAACAGATCTGCTGACGCGTGTTTCGACCCCAAAACCGGGTCCTTTTCAAGGCAAAGCGTAGATATTGGGTGGAAACAGGCGCTTCAAGGCCTGCACATGGTTAGAATTGAAGCAAATATGCTGTGGAAAGGCGAACAAGTCTCAGATCGTATGTAGTGCGCATATTAGATGGTCAGTCACTATGTGCTCTCAGTGGAACGAAATCGATTGCCGCGTCCACATTGGTTATGTAAGGTCGAAATCTGATATAGCGGGGTTCAATCCCCTGCAAGAAAATAGTCCCAGTTTGGCCAATATCTACGCTTTGCCTTGAAAGGGACCTGGCTTTGGGGTCGAAACACGTGTCGGCAGATCTGTTCAAAATTGCAGTATAAACTCCCAGTGAGCACCCATTTGCACAGATCCCTTGGGAAGCTCTTGTGGAACAGCCGTGCCCCCCTATTCTCAAAGGGGGGTGCATGCCCCATTGGCAGAAGCAATTCATTCCTTTGCTTTGTCACAAGAGCCAAAAGTTGCAGACCCCTGCTTTAGAAAACTCATCCCAGGAACTCTACTAGGCCTGTAAGGAAGCAACCGCCCGATTCCATTTCCAGAGATAAGATGTATTCCTTGCAGGCTGTGTGCTGCACCAGCACCCCAATCCATTGGGCGCAGCACCCCGCATCCCTCCACTTTAGATCCAGGCACTTGCGAGCTGCCCAAGTGCTTCAAGCCATGCCGAGCCCCCTACACGCCCCCCCCCCTGGCTGCTGGACTTCCATTGAATGATTCTCCTATGGCAAACCTGCTCAGGGTGGTGATTACCTGAAAGGCGGATCCTGGCCCAGAGATGTAGGTAGCCCTGGACTAACGCCCGTTAGACGGCGGTCATGTCTCGACACCATCCAGCCAGTGAGGTCGGTCTTAAGGATGGAGGAGGAGGCTTGCTTAGGGCCTTTTATTCCTGCGACACCGCGGGCATGCTGCGCGCGAAGGGTCGCTACACCAAGTTCCTCGTTGGTCCTGTGCCGCCCATTTGCGGGGCACCGGCGCGGACATCCAAGGTGACGTGATATGGAGGATGTACTTGACGGGGGTGCATTCTTCTCTGCAATGCTCGGTGATAATGGGTACTCTTCTCATCCTTTGCCGTGTTTTTTGGTGTGTAAAATGTTAATGCCCGTTAGTTAATGCCCCCGCGCCATCTCCCATGAGCTTTGCCTTTGGTGCCCGGGAGACACCTGGAAGGTTTTCTCGAATGTGCAGCTTTGACGTCAGTGGGTATTGTATACCTGTGCAGTGCTCCTCCGTGCACGATGTAGCGCACACTCCTGGCTTCGTGGCGCTGCATCAAGCTTTGTCCTGCTGCCCGCCCAGGTTTCGGGCCGCGTCCGTGGGATCCCCCTAAGAGATGCTGAGGCGGTGCTCTGCGGGTTATCTCACTCCCCGCAAGTACATCCTAGGCTTGTGTTCTTGGGGTGGGGGCAGGAAGGAAGCCCCCCCACACACGTCCCAGCAGGCGTCCGCGTGATTTCCTGCACAGGCGCTTGTTTTCCTGACCTTTGCTATCGTTGACCCGCGCCCCTCTGGCTTTCCGAATATGATGCGTGATGTTCGCTCTCTGGACGCCCAAGTCCTCTGGCGGTGTGACCCGGCGGCGGCGTGACCCGCCATTTCTATTCCATTTACCAAGCATCGACTCTTCGGTGCAGGGGGGCTGAGTGTGCTGAGGTCGATGGCCTCCTCTTCTTTGCAGGGGCGGAGTCCGCCTCAACATTTGGGGGGTGGATGGCAGTTTTGAAAACTGTTAGTGAGATGGGACATTAAACCTATTGGCCTACTGAGCCGCACCCCCTCCCCCCCCCCCCCCCAGGAGGCTGAGTAGATGTTATGACTTCCTTTGGCCCATTAGATCCATCTTTCACTCCAACTCATTGGGGCACTTGCTCTGCCCCCAGTCAAATGCACAGGAGTGACCCAGAGTGGTGAGGGAGGGTGAACCAATCAAGAGGGTGAAGGGAGGGGGTTTCCGCTTGAGAACAGTGTTTAAATATAATGGGTTAAAATAGTGCATTTTTCAGTACACTTCTGTGATAGATCAGGTAAAGAGCCACACAGTTTACAATCGGTTTTGCAAGATGAGACCTAGAAGGTACATTAGATGCCAAGCCACCAACAAACCCGCACAGGAGCCTTTTCCTAATGCCTGGCTGGCTCCCTGTATGCCAGGACTCTGCCAGGGTAAAAAGCAGAGCATGTGCACATTGATTGTGCTCACACATGTCCATTCTGGTGCACCTATATACGCCACTACTCCCACATAGGAAACTACTCGCAACGAAACTATAACAACGCATGTTTATGCGTCTCTGCCAATACATGCCAGCATCGCCATGTAAGAACATACGCCTGTTGGCTTTGCCTGAATGCTGGTAAAAAAAAGTCATATGCTAATTAGTTGTGTGTTTTGTAAGGATTTCAGACTGTCAAATGCGATTACTGGAAACATCTTTAGTGAGATTGTAATGTTTTATTTGCTTGTTTTAGTTTGTATGTAATGTTCTAATTTGATATATTAATTTATCTGTTTTAGTTTGTATGTTTTTCAATGTCCTATTCTGATATTAATTTTGGTGTTAAGATTTTATATGTACTGCTGTTTTAACATTATGTAAACATACGGTTTTGTAAAGGTTTGTTGTAAACCAAATGCAATTTAAAAAAAAAAAAGCCATATCACAGCAAGAAAACATAACCTTGCTGCCTACACAAATTCCCCCACTCCCAACTCTCATGTTGTATTTGCGCCAGAGCGGCAGTAAAAAAATGTCAAGCCACAGTACAAAAACATTGCCTTGCAGGCTGCACGAATGCTCCTACCCAAATGTAAGAACACTTATGTTGCCTTTTGGCCTTAACACCAGTAATAAACAACAAGGCCACCTTAAGAAAACATGCTCTTGCTGGCAAGTCGATAAGATAGCTCAGCAGACTGAGCGCATGCTGTTGTAATCTGAGTGTGAGTCGCAGGTTCAAATCCCAGCAAAGCCAACTCAGCCTTTCGTAAGTGACCTCCCTGATCTCTACTCTCCTCTACGGACCTTGTACTATTATGTTGCATTTGCACCTTGTCACCTCTCTCTTACGCTGTACTGTACTTTATTTTCCCTGCTCACCAAGTTGTACCAGCGCTGTGGTACTTACGGGTTTGGGCACTGTCAATAATAAAGATCATTAAATGAGTGCAAACTTTGGTTGGGTGATACATTTTATGTAAATATGGCCAGTGGCCTACAGAACTAGGAACAGCACCCACACCACCGAAAATAGTCAAAAACCTTGGCGTCCTAATGAACATCGCAATAACATTAGAACCACAAGTAAACGCAATAATCAAGAAATTTGTCTTCCTCTTACACTCGATTAAAAGAATCCTACCGTTCCTGTCCTTCACTCACGAAACACTGACAATCATCGCCCTCATCAGGTCAAGAGTTTACTATGCAAACAGCCTCTACCTCGGAATGCCGGTACACCTGCTGAAGAAAGTGCCATGAATCCAAAACGCAGAGGCCACACTCCTCCTTAAACAATCACAAAGTGACCACATCACCCCAGTGGTTAATACCCAGAGGTTTCTAAGCCCGGACTTCGGGATCGAACCTGTGGTGCTCCGTGTCGTCTTGCTTTCAAGTTCAAACACATTTATTTGTTTGTTTGTATACTTATAGAGCACTGAAAGCCCACAGGCATCAGGGCGCATAACATAAATTGTACAAATGACTAACCAAAACATAAAATAAACACAAGGAACTAAGCACAACACCAAGACAAATACTTAACATTCAAACAGTAACAAGGTAGAAAACCATGACGGGCGGATAAATAAACAGTGAAGCCAATGGTGAGAATGAGACGGTTATAAAAAAAAAAGAAACTACAACAATTAGCTACTTAATTCAAAACAATTCTAAGGGTAGTGGAAGAGCATATATGCTGTGAGAATGAAATTCTGTTCATATACTGCGGTAAGCTGCTAGACCCACATCCCAAAATGATGCAATCAGTATTGTCCGTACGTTCTCACACAGTTAGGACCCAATTTGGAATTGAACCAAGCCAGAATTTTGTTTTTTAGGGGGTCTCTGGATTCAAATTGGTTTCCCAGCTAGCACAAATATTCTCTGTCGTCAAGCCAGGGAATCCTCTGTAAAAGAAAAAAGTGTTTCACTGTCACTTAAAAACTGTATTTCTCCTCTAAACCAATCACTGAACTCTGGGTCACACTGCCCCCAGCCAATGACTGCCCTCTCCCTAAGCCCCTCCTCTGGCAGCCATCTTCAAATTTTTACCACACATTCAAGTGTTGGGAGTCGAGTTTGGCTCTTTGAGCTATTCTTAGTTTATTTTCGCTTTTTTGAGAAAAAAGTAATATTTTTGTCAAACAGAGACTGTGTGCTCTTTCTCTACATCGGCCAACAAATGGGGATCAGTTTGTCTGTGCATTTCGGCGCCCCTTAAGGGCAAGGATCATTGAGTGTTTGTCAAAAGTTCCAGAAGGCCATCGGGACTATTCCAGACCATGTCGGAAGAGAACAAAGAGGGAAGATCCCTTTTCAAGCTCTGTTCCAGCTACGGACTGCAGAACGTGTTCATAGAGGACAAACACCTTCAGTGCCTTTACTGTCTCCACCCGGACCACAGAGAAGGAAATTGCGAGATCTCCCTCAGGTTCAGCAAGAGAACCATGAAAGATGGTCACAGTAGACAGGTGGCGTGGCTCAGAGCCAAGGCCTCTACCCTGTGCCCCAAGCAAGGGCATTCCTTACACAGGACCGGACGGTCCTAGGAGCGGGCTGCTAAGTCCTTTGAGAGGGCCCCAAGACAAGACCAAGCACTGCAAGTCCGTTTTCGTTTCGGTCACCGCGCAAGCGGGTCCCGCAATGACCAGGACGCGGTCAACCTCACCATATGTCTCCATCTCCAGCCATCGATGTAGCTCCTCCTCAAAGAGGAAGTCGGCTAACTAAACTGCGCGAGAAGCCTAAGGTGCAAGAAAAGGCAACCAACCTGCCTAAAGGGGAAAATGTTCGTCGACCATCAGGATGGTAGCGGCTGCTCTCTCGAAGGCCAAAGAGACTAACCCAGTCAAGATAGCCCTGTCTGCGTCCAGAGCGGCCCTGCCCTTGGGACGGGAGCCCTCCACTGGGGCCGTGGAGAGGATACCTGAAAAGGGGATGCGGAGCCAAGCCTGAATCCAACCCCTTAGGATGCAAAAAAAGGGGGGGGGGCGAGGAGTCCTCGGGACAAGTCATACTCCAAGGAACTGATGTTTCGTCCTCGGATGAGGAAGACCAGGAGTCCATATACACGATCCATGAGGACGTGGGAGACGACGATGGAAACGCAGATGGAGATGACGGCGGAAACGGGGGCGACAACAAAAATGCCGGCGGCGCGGGGCCTAGTAGGCCTGCCGAACCAGCTCCAAGGGGTGTATTGCTGGACATACTCTCCACCCTGCACACTTTGGTGTCAAAAGTTCAGAAGAGGATGCTCCCCGACCCCGATGACCCCAGTAGCCCTGGATCAACCTCTGGCTAAAAAGAGGAAGCACCACCCAGCACCACCTCATCCACCTCTGCACCCCGCTCCCCTCCCCCACTGAGGAAATAGGACACAGGAACGGACACCGCAACAACTAACGACATCGTCATGGCGGGTGGCTCACCGCAGACGTGTGCTTCCCCTCTGAACGAGTTGGCATCGTTTCATGCCATGGTCGCCAGAGTGTCAGAGCTCTTCCAGCTGACGCCCAAAGAGACCAAAAAGTAAGGCTTCCTCTACAAGAGGCAAAGAGGAAGACCATCATGGTGGTACCCCTCCTGGACGATATTTGGGAGGAGGGCCTGACCCCAATGAGACGGCCGCAGCCAAGCAGGATAGGCTAGAGAAACAATACCCGCTGCCGAAGTCCGCACCCAGGTGCCTATGGTCGCAACCGTACACTGTGGTATCAGTGTCTGTGAGGAAGAGATAATCTAACCCCTCATCTTCATCTTCTGTCCCTCCAGACAACGAGGGAAAGAAGTTGGATGCCAGTGGGGAGAAGGATCATCTACTCTGCAACATCAACAGTCAAGGCGGCCAACGCACTGGCGATTCTGGCCAGGTATGACCGAGAACTCGGGTACAAACTTGCCCCAATTCTGGACTTCGTGCATGATGACAAACAGACGCAATCTCCTTCCTCCAGGAAGGAGAGGTGGTGTCGGACCATGCCATTACGGTGGCCCTGGACATCGCCGACACAGGTTTCCGACAGATAGGGGAGCAATGTCGGTCTCCGGCATCAAGGCTGGCCAAAGGCCACCAACTTCCACCAGTAGGTCCATACGAGAGTACTGGACATGCCCTTCAACGGGGACAACCTCTTCAGGAAGACAGTCGACAAGTCTTTGCAGGCCATCAAGATAGACACAGAGATGGCTCGTGCCCTGGACACTCTTCAGCAACACTACCGTCAGTTCGTGTCTCTGGCAGAAAAAATCCAGCAGATCGACGAATGGTTTCGGTGGAGGTTCCTCATTGTACCGTCAACCCTCCCAGTCCACGACCCAGGATGCCTACAGAGGCCGTTCCAAGGCTTTCAGTGGAGGTAGCTAGCACCGTCGTCGCTCCCAAGGTGGGACACAGGTGCTGAAGCAGGTCTGAATCGGGCTGGAGGTCAGCCCCCCTGCCCCATGCACCCCGGTGTGCAGCCGGCTGGTGAGTTTCGTCAGTGAATCGAAGATCTCCACTGACCGATGGGTGCTGGACGCTCTCGCCCACGGACATACCCTGGAGTTTCAGTAAATTGTCTGCAGATCCCTCTGGTAGGAACAGCGCATCCCTCAGCTCCTGCAGGAGGTACGGGCCATGCTATGAAAGGGGGCGATAGCCAGTTCCAAGAAGACTCCATGGCTCCGGAGTCTACTGCAGATACTTCTTAGTAAACAAAAAACAAAAAGAGCAGGGCCTGGAGGCCCATTCTAGACCTGCAATGTCTCAAAAATCTCAAGTCCCAAAAATTCAGGATGGTCACGTTAGAGCACGTGTTCGGCCAACTGGAGGAAGGAGACTTCTGGACATTGCTGGATCTGGAGGGCGCGTACTTCCACTTCCCCATCCACAGGAAGCATCAGAAGTTCCTATGCTTCGTGGTGCAAGGAAGACTCTACTAATTCAAGGCCCTCACCTTCGGCCTGAAGTCAGCACCCAGGGTGTTTACAAAGTGCCTGGCACCAGTAGCAGCCCATCTACGTCTACAGGGGATACACGTGTACCCGTACCTAGACGACTGGCTCATCCGGGCCAAATCATGGGAAGTGGCCGTTGGACACACAAAGCTGCTAACGGATCTGGGATTCTCAGTGAATTACCCAAAGTCCAGCTTGATTCCATTGCAGAACGCACTGTTCCTGGGAGCCAGGCTCAACCCGGTCTCCTGCCTTGCCTCGCCTTTGTGGGAGAGGGTAGCGGCCATTCTGGGGAAGGTGCAACAACTGTTGTCACTGAAGACTGCCACGGTACGGACCATCAAGTCACTACTCAGCATGATGTCTTTGTGCATCTACATACAGATGCAACCTCTTCAGGAGTTCCTGGACGATCACTGGATACAATTGTCTGGAAGCTTCGCAGACGAGATCCCTCTCAACGAGGAGTTCCGGCGAGCGATAAGATGGTGGGGCGTCTACTCCAACCTTGCCAGGAGACGGTCACCAGACACAGATGCTTCCCTGGAAGACTGGGGAACCTACACCGGATGTCTGAACACTAGAGGCCTGTGACTGCTGGAAGAGAGGGATCTCTGCATCACTATCCTGGAGCTGCAGGCAGTGTTCTGAAGTCATTCCTTCTGTCCCTGAAGGGAAAAGTGGTGAGGATCTTCACGGACTACACCACCACGATGTTCTACATCAGGAAGCAGGGGGGTACCTGATCCCCAGCGCTCTCCAGAGAGGCGCAGGACTTGTGGGGCTGGGCCGTTGACCAAGAGATGTTCCTCATCCCCTTTCACCTGGCAGGAGTCAAGGACACCGTTACCGACTCCCTCAGCAGGGTGTGCGCTCCTGCCACGAGAAGTAACACCCTGCCAGGATCAGGTGGACCGCATCATCCTCTAATGGGGCAGACCCCAAATCAATATGTTTGCGACAGCAGTGAACTCCAAATGCCAGAAATTCCCCAGCAGGTTCCACCAGCCAAGGAGCATGGCGGACGCGTTCTCCTTCTCGTGGGAAGGCCTGTTCCTATACGCGTTCCCTCCACTACTGCGAGTCATCAATCAACTCACAGTGCCGATGCAGGATGATACTCGTTGCCCCGGTGTGGCCGAGGCAGATTTGGTACCCAGACCTTCTCAGCCTGTCTGTGTCACCTCCGGGCAAGCTGCCAGTGGTCGCAGATCTGCTCACCAGAGAAGGAGGCGCAATCCTGCATCATGACCCAGGATCACTGAACCAGAGGGCTTGGCTCCTGCAGCCCTAGAGTTCAGAGGATACGAGTTGCAGGCAGACTGCAGGGAGGTCCTTGCCAAGGCCAGAGCGTCATCGACTCTTAAGTGCTATGGGCACAAGTGCAAGCGTTTTGTAACGTGGTGCCGGTCGCAGAAGATCAAACCTCTGAGGATCACAGCCCCACAGGTTCTTCAACACTTGTTATCCATGGCCAAGGCAGGGCTGGCACACCTCTATCAAGGTGCATCTGTCGGCTATCTCCCGCTACACCAGGTCTACAGGACGATCTTCTCTTTGGTCACACCGTCTTGTTAAGGAGTTCCTCAAAGGACTGTTTTGATCTTTTCAGCTGGTTGAAGGCTCCTGCCCTGTCGTGGGAACTCAACGTGGCGCTGACGAGGCTCATGAGGTGCGGGGGGGGGTGGAGCCCTTCAAGCCTATGCATCATGCCCCTCAAGTTCCTCTCATGGACGATGGCTTTCCTCGTGGTCCTCTCCTCCACCAGGAGGGTGGGTGAGATCCAGGCCCTATCCTGCAAACAGCCCTATCTGACTTTTCACAACAAAAGGGTTGTGCTGCAGACACACCCCTCCATCATGCCAGGGAGGAGTCCAGGGTCGTCCAAGCAGTGCTACCTAACCTGTTCGCTTGAAGTTGAGCCTGTTCCGGAGGTGGAGTATTTGCTTCTGTTGAGCCTTGCCAAAAAATGTTTTACTACTATGTATTTGTATTCATGAGCGTGGGAATCCATGCCAGGCCCCATGCTGGAGAAGGAACAAGTTACTTACTTGTAACTACTGTTCTCCAGCATGGGTCTGTCATGGATTCACATGCGAACCCTCCCGCCTACACCTCTGCGGCTCTTCTTGCTCACACTGCCACTACACGTGCTTACCAAATCTGAAGATGGCTGCCAGAGGATGGGCTTAGGGAGAAAGGCAGTCATTGGCTGGGGGCAGTATGACCCAGAGTTCAATGATTGGTTTAGAGGAGAAGTACAGTTTGTAAGTGAAAGTGAAACACTTTTTTCTTTTACCGAGGATCCCCGGCCTGACGACAGGGAATATTCATGAGCATGTGAATCCATGCCAGACCCATGCTGGAGAACAACAGTTACATGTAATTCACTTGTTTCTTATTGAAAGCTTGGGCCATGTAAAAGCTGAGCCAGCAGTTACGCCTTTGGCTGCAACATGGAGGGATGTGGGGGGAGCTGCTCTACTGATATCCCCCGGGCAGGCTTTTGTCCTCTGCCTCTACCTTCACTTCAATGCCTCTTTTCTCACCTCAGAGAGTGGCTTATTTGCTTAAGTAAATGCACTGCTCTCTGAGGTGAGAAATGTGACAGGTTCTAGCAGTCTGAGCCCGTGCTGGGCGTAACAGCAAAGTTATGCCTGCTGTGTTAAAGTGGGGGAGCTTTAGCCCTCGCAAGCCCATGCCTGGCACCGCCCCTGCTTGCTTGTTATACCGTTTGTGAATCTTTGCTCATTGTGAACCCCTGAATCGTGCAACACAGTCTACAGTTTGGGTCCACCAGAAAGATTCCTCTGTTTAACGCTAAAGTGGCATATCACTAGGGCGTTGTCCAATTCAGGAGACATCTCATGTAATGAATGACTCATGTAGAGTCCTCCTTTTAAGTTTTTTGTGTCTGGTTCTGGAGGCCTCATTTCAAGTTTTCAGCTCAGCTCTGCTCTGAAGGCCTCGTTTGCAGGGTTGTCTAGTTCTGGAGTCCTCCTCTGCAAGGGTAGTCTAATTCTGAAGGCCTAGTCTGCAGGGCTGTCTAGTTCTGGAGGCCTAGTCTGCAGAGCTGTCTAGTTCGGGAGGCCTCCTCTGCAGGGTCGTCTAGTTCTGGAGGCCTCCTCTGCAGGGTCGTCTAGTTCTGGAGGCCTCCTCTGCAGGGTCGTCTAGTTCTGGAGGTCTCCTCTGCAGGGTCGTCTAGTTCTGGAGGCCTCCTCTGCTGGGTTGTCTAGATCTGGAGGACTAGTCTGCAGCGTTGTCTAGTTCTGGAGACTGTGTCTTCAGCGTTGTCTAGTTCTGGAGGCCTCGTCTGCAGGGTTGTCTAGTTCTGGAAGCTGTGCCTGCAGGGTTGTCTAATTCTGGAGGCCTCATTGGCTGTGTTATCTATTTCTGGGGTCTCTTCTGCAGGGTTGTCTAATTATGGAGGCCTCGTCTGCCAGGTTGTCAGTGTCGTGATCAAGACAAAGATTTTGAGCAGATGATGACCATATGTAATCGTGAAGGAGTGGGAATGAATGAATGAATGAATGAATGAATGAATGAATGAATGAATGAATGAATGAATGAATGAATGAAAGAGAGGAGAAGGAGGAGGAATGGTATTGGCATGAAAGGAGAGAACTTCAGTTTTAGTAGTATTCTGAATGAGAAAATGAACCAACATTCAGGATTTAATAGCCAGAAGACAAGAAGCAAGATTGATTGTTTGTTTATTGTGCGTGTATACACAAATGTTTCAAAGCGCAATGTCAAAGATTGTCATGAATAGCAGATGAAAAACAGGAGAAAAAGGACAAAATGATAGCAATAAGAGATGTGTGTAGAGAGAAAACAAAGGGTCCTAGTACAGGACCTTGGGGAACACCATGATTAAGAAGTAAAGTGTCAAAGGAGGACCCAGCCCAAGATACTGAAGACATACTAATTTTCATGATATTTCCCTTCTTCCTTATCTTTCTAAGCTTCTTGAATGTCTTGTCTACTCGAAGGTCTCCATCTTTGTTACTGACAACTCTCTCCTCCCTTCTCTTTAGTCTGGCTTTCGTCCTCTTCATTCCACTGAAATTGCGATTCTTTGGTATGCAGTCTTTATAGCAAATGTTTTATAAAGAATGAAGATATATCGAATATTTTATAACTAATATTTTTATAGAGCATGCATTGAGGGGTGGGGTAAAGGGTTAAATATTTTTGGGCAACGGTTGGGGGTTTTATATATGTTCATTCTTTATAAAATATTTCGGTAAACAGACACACGTCTTTCTGTCCATGATTTTTTTTCTCTGTGTTTGTTATTCTTCTCTCTTGGTTTTACTGCTTTTGACATTTTGGATCATACCCTGCTACTCCCTTCAATTTCTTCTTTTGTGTTTTCCGGTTCTGTTTTATCCTGGTTTCACTGCTGCCTCCCTTCCCCTAGTCGCAATGTTAAAGTTCTAGCTCCAGGGTGAATGACTCCCTTCCCCTGGATTTCACACACTCAAGTGGATGACTCCCTCCCCTTGATCTCCTTAGTGTATGTACAGATTCTTGACTAGCATGAGTAAGTCCCAGGCCCTCCTCTGTCAGTCCGGTACACTCTCCTCCTTTGCTTCCAAACACTTGTCTTCACACCATTTGGGTGTGGTTCCCAGACTCTCAATCAGTTTGCCCGGTGTACTCACCTGCCAGGACTGTCTCAATTTGTTTATTAGTATTTGGGTACGGGTCCCAGACTCGAAATTGTTCTGCCTGGTGCAATCCCCTGCCAGGACTTTCTTAATGTATGACTGTTCCACTCTTTTATATTTTCTTCACTCAACAATTGGGTCCTCGACCTGCTTTCACTTGCTTCATTCAACAATTGCTTTGATGTCCCAGCTCCCCTGCCAGGTTCACCCAGTTCAATTATTTTCCTTCAGTGGTGTGCAGTGTACGCCACGAAGCGCCCGAGCAACCCAAATCCCCTTTCTGGGATAACTGGTTTCTCCTGGCTGCTTTGGCATTGCTTCCTCCTCTTGCAGGCGTCTCGTCAATGCCTCTTCCTTCGTTCCATAGTTTCCTCTGCTCTCATCCTCTACGCGGCTGCTTCTGAGTCTTCTGGGACAGCGCCTCCAGGAGATTCCTTGCTTCCCGCTGCAACTTGCTTCTGCTCGGTTTCCTGACCCACATCGGGAGTAGTGGTTCTCCATATTTCTTGACGCTTGATGTCTTTGGCTTCCTGTCTTCAGCACTCTGCATTGCTCTAGTGCTCTTCTTCGTCTCAGTCATACCCTGAGTGGAACGGGGGGGGATACCATGTTCCAGCTAGCGAGTCTACCTCTCTTCCATGAGGTTTGTCTGCCAAACATATGGTCCTCCCTCAGAAAGCCACCCCCCAGGGTCAGAATCAGGTAGCATCTACCTTTCCTTGGCCATATGGGGAGAGTGTCCCCAGGGAGGCAGTGATGTTGCTAGATTCATCACAGAACATATAAGAGTAACCAACAATCCCAAGTGTAAAAGATTATGGTGATGCACTGCATTATAAGATGATTTGTTCACTTTTAAAAAGTTGACTTTTTACGTTCTTGGTAAAAGGGGAAACATGGGTTCTCAGTAGTGATGGTCTGAAGGACTGATTAGTCTCCCCATGACAAAATGAGCAAAATGCCAGGGGAGTGAAGCTGAAGCCTTTACTTCCCAGGACAGGTTAAAAAACCAAAGGAAATTCCTTTACCACCGCTCCCTGGCAGATGATGCTGGAGCTGTGCTGTGCTGTGGCCCTAAGACAAGGGTAAGATTCCACCTTGAAGACAGGCCGGCATTCTGCTAGAGCTGGTAAGCAGGAACTTTGGTTTGAGGGCAGCGGAAGGAAAGCCCAAGGAGAGGTGCCTTCTAGGAAACTGAGCCCAGAGCAATGGGACTAAAGAGCCGTGAAATCTTGTGAAAAGGCTGCCGGAGGAATCCTGAGAATTGGTGATGGCAAAACCTGTTGAAAAAACACAGGACTAATCCTACCAATTCTTGACAATATACATGTTAGGCAGAAACCTGTTCAGTTCCCTTAGGGACCACTGCAAAAGGTTTAAGTCTACAGGAGTTAGCAGTAAACCCAATTGGTAGCAGTCTGTACCACTCAGATTTACCTGGTAGCTGTGGCTGAGCAGTCAGACTTCTCTCAAGAAGAGTAAGGCAGTATATAGAGTATACACAATAGGGCTAAAAATACAGTAGAACAAGCAAACACTGACCAGAGCTTTGGTATAAAAGTATATAATTATTTATTTAAAAACATACTTGTAAAAAATACACTAGCACTAATATGTCAAGCAAGTTCAAACAGTCACTATAAGTATATACACCTCCCTAGTTAATTATTCCACAAGTCTAGGTTAAGACACCACTTATTTAGCAAAACAGGGGTGAGCGTGTAACCGTAGATGGCACTCCAATCATTTGTTTAAAGAGGGAGAAAAAAGGCAGAATAGGAAAAACACACAGTACCAACACTTTTAAGAAACCACAGAAAGTCAAGAAAGGCAGCGTCTACTGTAGAGCAAAAAGTTCATAGGCCAGGCCCACTCTTGGAGAGAGCAAGGCGGAATGTGCCCAAGATCACACAGTGGAAATGCACTAAAAGTCTTTGCAGAAAAGTCAAAAAGAGGTTGGATCAAGTTAGAAAGGTAATGTTAGCAGGTCTGAGGTCACCCCAGGATAGAGAGTCAAGGATTTACGGGACACCTTGGACAGTCTGTTTCAAAGGAGACCAGGCGGGACACACTACCTGAAATGGTGAGAAAGCTCCAGCGGGGACAGTTGTTCCTGGCAGCGGATGCAAGTCGGAGCTTCATCCAGGGGAAGAGATGATCTCGACGTGGAGGAAAGCTGGAGGTCGTTGCACTGCCAGGGAAGAAACCAGCCGCTGAGTTTCCCGGTTAAAAGGTGGTACGACCCTTTTATTCGCGGTAGTGGTGAAGCGTGGCTATCCAGCCGCCGGGGTGCTTGGCACGGGTGATTCGACCACGAAACGATCCAGGAAGGCGAAAAAGGCGAACTGGTTGGTCCCACCAGCTCAAGGGGAAGAAGACTCTCCTGGAAGAAGATCTCCTCTGTCGTCGGGGAAGTGGAGAGTTCGTACAGCAGGGCTCCACCGGTGGTGTCGTCGTAGATGGCTAAGCTTCTCCCCTCTTCGGATTCTTTAGGTCCTGTGGCGACTTCTGGAGTTCCAGTCCCAAAAGCCCTGCTTTTATGCAGAAAAACCCCCATTCATCAGCCTAGCTGTCACTCAAACATGCTAAGTGGTGAGCCGGGCAGCTCACCACTGTGCCAATCACACAAGAGTGCGACTTGAGTTGCCACGGCAACTCAGTCCAGGGTGCCTAATCCCCCTCCCACACCCCCTGTGGTACCCAGACAGAGTGGCACCATTTGGAGGGTTTCTGTGGAGAAGCCCGCCAAAAAGTGGAAGAAAGGGCTCGACTTGGGTTAGAGTTTCAGAGGCGAACACAAATGCCATTTTAAAACCGAGTCCTGGCAAAAAGACCCAACCGGGGAATAAATATAAAATAAATAACCCGGCGGTATCTTTAACATTGCACCAAAAAGTGGTGCGTTTAAAATGAATGGGAAAATCCCATATGAAATATTCCGGGGGAATATTTTGTGTGGTAACCACTGCCACCAGCCAGAAACCTGACAAGGGGGGGACTGGACAGTGCCCCCTTGGAAAACAGACCCAGAGGCAATCGAATTACCCCTACCAGTACTTCCACAATATGATGGTTTGTACTGGTTCGGTTCACAATTTAAGACTAGTAAAGCCAATGGTGACTTTACATGCCCTGGGAGACAGTAGTCAGTCCCAGAGTTTGGAGTCTATTTTTGGGGGTCACTATGAGACCTCTGTGTTACTGCACTGAGGGTGCTGTGTAACACACTTACCAAAAACACATGAAGCCCTATGGAGTAAAAGACCATAGCCCATAAAACACATTACAAAGTCGAAGGACATTCTCAAATCATGTCTAAGAGTGGGAGAAAAAGAGTCTCACTCTTAGCAGGAGAAAGAAATAAACCCCAAAAAATCCAGCAAAGCTGCTGGGGGACTCACTAGGTTTGGGAACTTGGCCTTAACAGAGAATTCTCCCTAACGATACACTCTAGTGAAAAGGACTCCAGTGAAACTTGAAGGCTGGTAAGAACGGCACGGGGCACCTGGGAAGAAGCCCATCTATAAAGAAGCGAGTACTCCTGAAAGAGGACTGTGGGCATTTGTTGTTAAGGGTTGTGTAGATAGATCAGGGTTGAACGCGTTAGTGGTAGTCTTTTTCTTTGTTTGGACCAATGACTTTGCTACATTTCGGTTTGAATAGCCAAATATACGTTTTGGCCATCAAACTTGGACTTTATTTTAAGTAGAGTAGGGTTCCTTGGGAGAGGAACTGCTTAAGATTACGCTTTTGGGATACCCATCAAAGTGTTAGGAAACACCTCAATCCCCCTTCCTTTGTGTTGGCTTGAAAGATATCCCCTTTTTGGTTTTAGTAATTTTTAGAAGCATTTTTGTAACCCCATCTCAAAGAAACAGTCCTTAATAAAGACTTGTTTACATGCAATTACATGTGCTTATGCAACCACTTGACATCATTCTACTGAACTTCAGTCATATGGGCACCCTGTATTGGGGAGTCTGTGGACTCAGTGTCTTGATATCAAATATTTCACACTCCTGTAAACCAAACGGGATGCATTCTAGATCTCGAACGGGCAATGATGTTGGACTGCTCCACTTGGCTTGACTGCTTGGCCACCAACTTCATCTTCTTCTACCAGCTTGCATAATTCTTGCAACTGTTCTTGTGGACCCATATCTTCAAACATGCACTCATCTTGGGTAGTCTGATTGAGGAATTGAATCGTCAGCTGTGGACCACTTGACATAGTACAGGTAGATGCTTTCACTAATAATCGTAATAACACCCTGATGACCCCAATCCCCCAGGTCAAAACTCAAGTTCAAGTGCACCCCGACACCATGGTTTATGCTGCACCATCGGTCTCCCTGCAACCCCAGCTCTTTTGTAACATTCTGTGCCTTCATTAAAAATATCCTCACAATGTAGACCTCTCATGTGTTTGCATGTCTCACTTGGAGACACTAAGATTCTGGCTAGAGTAGAGCCAACAGATCCTTTGGTTGACCCAAACCAACAGTTGTTGCTGGCCAGTTGCCCATCTGTTACGGCCATCCTTCTATTCCATCCCATTAGTATGAGGGAGTCGTACCCCACTCCTTCGTGAATTCGGGCACTAATTGCTGCCCGCAACCTGATCGCTACATGCACATGCTGTGGTTGGAGCGATTTCATACCCCATGCCAGTACGGCTGAGTAATTTAATTGGTCAAGTTCTGGATTGCGTGTGACCATGATCGTTTTATGTTGCGTGTGCCCAGTTTTGACTGAAGAGCCGTTTGTATAATGAATACCTTTATGCTTGATATGGCTGATATTAGCTCCAGGTTGGACGGCCACATATAGTCGCATTTCTATTACTTCGCTAGTAAAGGTCTCGGAATAAACGGTGTCTGGCTCTAGCAAGGACCCTGGTGGATTCTAAATTGGACACACTGCTGTCTTTAGGTTTGAATGACATAATTGATGGTTTTGTATGCCTTAAATTTAACAAGGCACTAAGATTGTTCTAGTGAAAAGAGTAAATGAAGAAAATAAAAGTACAATAGGTGGAATATTTATGTAATAAACCTTGCTGTTTGATCACATTCAATTTTCTTGAGCGATTACCGCTATAACAGCCCTGCCATAAAGCATGACGCTTGGAATTGTTTCACGGAATGTGTCTGTTTTTACTACATGGAGCCAGGCTCTGAGATGTTGGGAGAGGTGGGAACGTGGGAGCAGAAAGTGGTCTGCTGTGGATATCTTCTTTCAAGGGGGAAGTATTTGCTTCTTTCCGATTCCCAAGTTTCATCGTTTGATACACTCCTGTCACGCACTCGTTCCTCCGATTTATCGGCTTCCGCTGTTGATATTCTGATTTTAAAATATCCTTACTTTCTGATAACCTGTCAATGACATTCGACCCTTAGCATGTAATGGCTTTCCCAAGGCTCCTGATATCAAGATTTTTTATAACGCATGTATTTTTCTTTTAATAGATAAATGATTGTGACGTGGAGCACATCAAGGGATTGACGTCCTCGAAGCAGACCTTAGCGACGCTAAGCGCTAGATATTCAGCAATGTCAATGAAGGTAAACATTCGTAGATGATGCTGGTGTGGCTGTACACCGTGCAGCAAAATGAGCTTCCTCTAGTGCTGGGTCATGGAATTCTATACATTCATTCTTCAAAAAATTGGCATATTGGATGGATAGTGTCTTGTTAGAATGATGAACATCAAGAAATAACTTTCTATGTCAGATGCTCTGTTCTTCATAAGTGGATTCTGGGCCCACCAGCCGTAGCTTTGAATGTTCCCCAACACTTAACCTTTTCATCTCGAGTGGTAGGCACCTGGGTCACGCTCGAGGCACTTCTGTTCTTTTCACGGTAATGAAGGAGGCTGATGGCCACCCTGGCAACCTTTGTTGACATGTTTGCTGCCACAGAAGGATGTGCTTGGGTGTTTGTTTCATTGTTCTCTCTTTCTTTAGTGCCGCATATGCCACTTCCTGGAAATTGACCTCGATGGTCGCGCATGCTAACGCATGGTTTGTACCTCCGTAGGATATTCTTGTACCAGAGGCTACTGAGTTTGACCAGTGGGAACCCGAGGGAGCAACTTTGGAGTATCCATTGACCGCTGTCATCCCAAAGTGGAAATCATTGACCACTCTTGATATGAGCCACAACCGCATCTCTCATATTGATGATTCCGTGGTATGTTCCTTGAAGAATTTAAATCCAGAATTTCCTTTTTTTAAGTAATGTTCATTGATTTTGTACTAATGTGATTAATTTGTATGAAGATGTCGCAATAAATACCTCCTGTGATTTGAGTAGGAGATCCAATTTTATTTAATCCAGTGCAGGAAACTTGAGTTTGTTTTCTGATCACCAGTCTGATGGGAACTTAACACGCCTTTCAACATAATTATTTCAACTTTTAACAACGACCACACACTTCAGTTCACTAATTGCCCTCCCACACCCCACCTGTCTGCCCATATCCCGCTCCTCACCTCACGCTTGGATCGGAAGCCCCCCTAATCTCTATTACCTATACCCCTTATGCTACTGCCTGCTTTTGTTTCTTACCCCTCACCATTGTAACTCCCTACCACAAGCATCCAGTCCACTCCTGACGTAACAAGATTTGCATAGTTTATCTTGGCAAAAAACTGTGCCAACCCTGTCAGCCCACCGCCTTGGAATCCCTCACTCCACCACATTACCTGTATATACTGTAAAGTCTGTGAATAATCTGGTTTTCATACGTTTATAAAAACCTTGAACTCTAAATTTATTCTAAGTCAAAATTTGTTTGTGGCTTGGCGATACGTTGTTCTTTATACAATTCGACACCGTTTCACCAATGTACACCATATTTTGCAAAGTTACCTGTTAGGACCCTCCGAATATTACTGGCTACATAACATTTGGACACCCCATCCCTTTTTCCTGGATTTCAGCACCTTCACACATGAGATGGTTGCCTGAAATCAACAAAACATCAATATGGTCGTAGTAGGACCGATCGCAACACGAGGAACAAAACGCCCCAGAAACCACGTTTCACGCCCTAGGATGCATGGTTTTCGAGGTTTCCGGGTGAGGCGACGGGTGGGGAGAAAGCACAGAAGGTCCCAGTATCCAGCAGCACACCAAATCTCGCCTCCCCCCAAACGTCTGCTCCAGGGTATGTCAGCCAGACACACGCACCCATTCTCAGTGCAGTTTCCTTCAGAGTGCGAAGCACATGAAGCGATAAGCGAATCAGAAGAGCGACCTACAGGATCATTTTCAATGATTGATGAGGGTTGTCATGTCTGTATACAGAACCCATTTGGAGAACAGGTATTTTTTGCTGATATATGTTAAATGGAGATCATATAAGAGGAGACTGGTATAGAATGTCAGCAGGTAGCCAACTGACCGCCAGCTGTCGTAATCAGTCTGTGATGGCCTTAACTTAATGGTCTTTAGAATTAATTACACATCTTAACGGTCCATTCTACTGCTGTCTTTCCTTTTTGAAATAACGTATTCCAACTTTCACCAATAGATTTAAATCTATGTTGATTCTGAAACAGTCGAGAACATAGCAGATTTGTTTGGCCAGTGTGAGGAACCTGAGGGCATCCTCACTTCATTTCCCCAGTATCATCTTCTCAGGTGGCCAGGGAAAGGCCATTGCTTTTGGATCCTGACCCTGGGTGTGGATATGCGAGGGAGGATCACCTGTGTGGAGGAGACTAGGGGAGTAGGGAGATGACATCCTTAGGTGAGACATAGAAGGGGACAACTAGACCAACACATCCTCCTTTTGTGAAAGGAGACGATTCTCAGCCCCAGCTAACTACTGGGACGACGTGGAGAACAGGAGCAATGCAGGACTACTGCTTTGCTGGTGAGCGGTCCGGTCCTTTTTGTAATGGAAATGGAAGCAGCAGCTTTAAAGGCTGGAAGACCCGAACAGATGGAGGCAGCTGTGGAAGCAAGGTCAGCTGTGGAGGCAGTCAGCTATGTGCAAGCGGACCTCTCTGGTGTGACGGCGTGTCAGGAGGAGCGCTCAGGACCTGTGAAGAAGTGCAGGGTGTATGCAGCGAGAAGCAAAGGTATACAGAGCTGGAGGCCGGCTAGACTGAGGAAAAGCGGTCTTAGTATCGTGCTTCACAGAGGAAGCTCTGCTGGGTGTGCGACCACACGGAGAAACAGGTACCGTGGCGGCGCAAGACCTCGCAAGGAGCTGTAAGATTGACCGGTGAGTACAACCACGAAAGGGGGAACACCGGGCATAATATAAAGCAAGACATTTTGAATGCTGAACGAAATGAAAACAAGTTGGGAGCACTCCGGCATATTGAGAGGAGTGATGGGAAGATTGTGAACGGTTTTGAGAGGCACATTTGTGACCTGCATTGAAATAATGAACCGCATTAACTGAAACCAGTGCCAACAAAGCCAAGAGAGCACAGAGAGGTGTATACAGGATATGGTAAATCCAACATTGGCCACAGCCAAGAAAGTGCAAAGAACTGTGTATCGTAAGGCACCACACATTGGTAAGAGCCAAGAAAACATAAGAAGGTGGTTTAACAAGCCACAATACAGTGTCGGGAGAGTGTGACTCAGGTGGCTAAGGCAAATCTAACTGCTGAGAAGAAGCAGTGGACTGGCATTAAAGGAGAAGCAAACAGCCAAGGTTACCGGTTGCGTGACCTGTAATGGGTGGACTGGGTGGTCCAACAACCGCGCCTAGACCGTGTGCCCCTGAATGGAAAAGCCACTGAGCGCACCTATGAAGAAGCTTGTGGTGTGCAAAGACCTTGTGGTGGTATTGAACTCTTTTTGTTTGAAAGCTGGGAGATTTGAACTCTTGGGGAAGGGAACCCCTGTATTTGATGAATTGCTTTGAACTTGGGGAAGAGCTGATCACAAGCCAAAGAGCAAGAAGAAGCTCTGAACTTTACGTTGAACACTATTCCTTTTTGATCCCTACACGTTGTATGTAGTTAGTTGTGAGGGCAAGTATAGGTTTTAGACACAGACAGATATTTGGACTTCCTGACACAGACTATCCTTAGTCTTCTTTAGGAAAGGAAATCCCGCCTTCGCATAGGGTAAGTTAGGCGTTCATCCACCCTGCCTTGTAATTTAAACAAAACTAGGTTGAGAAAACCTGAACCTGTTGTCTGTGTTTGACTCATGATCCCTTCACACCAGCCAGACAAGATCTACTGCCTTCCTTGACAGCTCTTATCTTGTTTAAATGGGCAGAAGGATCACATGTTTGAGGGTGCATTAGCTGTGGGTATATTATATACTGGAATCAAGGATTGCTTACAGGAGGTGTTAGCTGTGGGCCTGTTGTGAAACCTGTAAACAATCTTCCCGTGTGTACCTTATACATGCAACCTTTCCTGTCGTCTCTGGGATATATCGTCAGGCGACTCCGTTAACAAAGAGCCTAATAGGTCCCAACATAGTCCTCATAAAATTAGATTGCATTTCTGCATTTCTGAGTTCACTCTGGTTCCTAAGACTGCTTCCTAACCCTTTTTTCTAACCCTTGAAAGCACTAATTTGTCCTCATCAGATAAAAGCTTTGAAAAGTATGTATCCTCCCTTTTTTGGTGGCCGCTAGTTACGTGCCACCACCCAGGTGCGGCCTGACTTTCCTCGGGCATGGCAGGTTCATGGCTTCTAACCGAGTCATGCTTGGCTTTATTTGGAGAGATCCAATGTTTTCAATCGGTTTTACATTGATATATATCTTGATAAGGTATCGTGCTGATCCAGTAATGACATCAAGAGGGTCACGACAAGGGTGCATTCTTGTTCCTTGCCTTTTTAATCTTTATCGGATTTCAGGGAGGCACTGAAGACAAAGCGATCATTTGCGGCTATATTGGGATCTTTAAGCAGCCGATTGGCGTTTGCTGACTAACTTACGTTATTGGGCCAGACTCCAGTGAGTCTTCAGCTATTGTTCAACGTCTTGCAAGTTTATGCAACTAATAATTATTTGGATATTTATAGTAAAACAATCTCTTATTTGTTAAAGATGAAACAAAACTTAGTATGTCAAATTAATAATTCTGCATTAGTTGTGTTGAGGGACTTCACTTATTTGTTATACCTCATATTGACTAGACCCAACAAATTAACATCCTTTACGACCAGAAGAATGAAAATGTTTCCGCTTCTAGCACAAATGAAGAAAATAGAGTAGAGATATTGTCCATTTTCACTCCTTCCATTCATTAGCTTTTATAAGCAAGAGTGTAAAGTACATTGTCTATGGGTTGGAATTTAAAACAAATAATGATTGCTACTCCTTGACCAAGATCGATGGTCTAACTGGCGTTTGGTATGTACAATACCATCATGTGCTCTGGCCAACATTCTAAGAAACACATTGGGCTGTTATCCCTCCAATCAGTAATATCCTGGAGATCATTGCGGCCCTGTGTACAACTCTTGTCTCCCTTGAAGACCCATCTTTATGAACATTTGCATGCAATGATTTTCAAATAAAATTGTTATTCTACTGGGATTTTCAAAAATTGTTGTAGTCCGTACTTAATCAATTAGATATATATTTTTTTTTTATTTATTTGAACTTTACTCTGTAAAAACCAAGTTTTGTCAAAATTTGACAGTAGTATGAAGTGCAAGTATCCCTTGATAGCAATGGAAATGCGGTAATGCTGCTTTGCATCCCGCACCTAGCAAGGTCACTTTGAACAGGACTCCTCCACTAGTCACAAGCCTGCTACTATGCCAGACCATCTTTGAGGTCTTGCTTTCTAATTTGATCAAACACCAGATCGATGAGTTTAGCTAAGGCTTTCGACCACTTGTTGTTTTCACCGGAGGTCAGTCTGTTCCACAGATCGTCTGTTTGAAATATCCATAAATTGTCGTCAAGCGCAGGGAGGTACAGATTCCTTAGATATTACACCTCTAGTATACTGCAGAAACCGAATTTTGTTTAAATCGAAATTGTAGTCTGATTGGATTCGTAGATTGGATCAAATCGCCAGTTGTAAGTGTTTCTCAGTTTGTCGTGGGGTGGGGGCAATTTTGATACAGTACAAAATTATGTAGTGAAGCTTCCTTGCCCCAAAGCAGGAGCTGATTACATCCGATTTAGACTAAATCCAGTTCCTGCTCTTGAGAGCTTGGCACCTAGAATTAAGCTTTCAAGTAAGTGATGTTGCCGGCTATGTTCATCCATGAATACATGGGAAACATTGAAATCCCTAAATCTGTGCTGTCAAACTCTACAAGATGAGAGCATTATATATTTTTGACATTTTGTAAACTGTGCAACCTTATTGTCTTGTGAAAGGTTTTGGGATTGTTTAAAAGGAGGATTTCAGATTTCTCCAATTTGTAACTTTTCTTAGGCTTTTAAAGCCAACGTTGAAAATGAGGGGGCTCGCCAACACTTGTCAAATAATTCCTAGACCTTTTTTTTCATGTATGGGTTTTTTTATTAAATCTTTGTGTAACAGAAAAGTGTGTATAGTAATGGATTGTAAAAATTTATTTTATTAATGTAATAATGGATTGTGTTTGTGTAGTGTTACTCCTACCTTTGCGTGTTAGTGTATTTGTGAAAGATGTAAACTAACCATAGGTCAAATAAATATAAAGCCAATATTAAATAGTTTTTTCAGCTACCGAACTTGGTCGGATCCCTGCCAAGCTCCAGATGTTTGGCTGCATTAGCGGTCCCTTTATGGTCTGACAAGGCTTTTACATTTTGTTATTTTCTGAGATGCCTCTTCTGAACCCCAGTCAGCGAGGACAGCATCTCGGAGGGATTCCCTGAATCTGGCGTCAGAGATGCTCAAGGCTGCCATTGGCCCATGCCTCTCCTCGGAAATGAGATGCTCAAGGCAGTCATTGGCACCTGTCCACCATAACTCCTCATAAAGAATGAGATGCTCAAGGCAGCCATTGGCACCTGTCCACCATAACTCCTCATAAAGAATGAGATGCTCAAGGCAGCCATTGGCACATGGCCACCATAACTCCTCTGAAAGGATGAGACGCTCAAGGCATTCATTGGCACATGTCCACCATAACTCCACGGAAAGGATGAGACACTCAAGGCAGCCATTGGCACATGTCCACTATAACTCCTCGGAAAGGATGAGATGCTGTAACGCTCACCTGATTCTCGCAGAGGCGCCGGTCTTGACTGGGCGACTACCGTATCTTCAAAGGTGATGTGTAGCACCCGGTTGGCTCTTTGGGCTGGACCTCTGTGCACTGTATGCCTGACGTGTAGAGTAAGATGTCTGCAGATAGAAAATATGGGGTTAATGAACTGGGGTTATTGGGGTGTCCCTATCTCTTTCCTCTTCTCCTCTCCTGTAGACCCCCAAAGGTTAACGCTCTCACCTTAGGTAAGTGAATGCCGAGCTCTCCATCTGCCTCGGGGCAGGGTGCTGTAACCAGTTTCTTCACTGGATAGGTAGCGCAGGCCTCTTGACTTCAGAGGACTGCTGTCCGTCGTTTACTGCACGAACGGTAAGTTTCGAGTCATTCAAATGTCTTTAAAGTCTTTAGTAATGATGTCTCTTGTTTTGCAGGGTTCCGGCGATGGCGGATGACGGGCTGAAGTGAGTTGAAGATGGAGCCCGTGTGATGAATAGAAGCGCCTGGAAGCACGTAAGTAAGCGCTTGTTGCCTGCTTCACTATGCGCTCTAACTGTCTTTTTATTTTGCAGGCACGAGTTCGGAGCGGCTGCAGGGTGCCGGAATACCCACTGGATTAGATGTGGAAAGGAGTCATGGCACGTGAGTATTAAAGTTCCCCAATGTCTTTAAACGCACCTTGTTTTGTCTTTCAGATGCGGGATGCAGCGCCGAAGAGTAGGTAAGCCTTTGCCTTTCAGATGCCGGAATGCTAACCTGTTCTTTCTTGTCTTTATAGGTGTTGCTGAAGACTGGATTCAGGATGGTAAGCCTTTGCCTTTCAGATGCCGGAATGCTAACCTGTTCTTTCTTGTCTTTATAGGTGTTGCTGAAGACTGGATTCAGGATGGTAAGCCTTTTTCCTTAGGCCCAGGACCAGATGCAGAAGACACGATGAGCGTTCTGCTGCAGAGGTTGCAGAATAACGCAAAGCAAGATTCATCCACCGGGTGTGGTTTAAATAGCCTCCTGTAGTGTTTAGGTGTCTCCTTCCACAGCCACGCCTAAGTAAGAAAAGAGTTCCTGCCTTCCAGAAGAGTTCCAGTGTTCTGAATCTAGGGAGTGGCTCCAGCCCCACCCAACAGGAAAAGTAGTTCCAAACAGAAGAGGATCAGAGGCTCAACTGGCAGGCAAGTAAGCAGCATGGTCTGCTGAAGGTAAGACCACCCAAGCATTATGAGCCCGGCGCTTCCAGCGCTGGGACTGGGCATATTTATGAGCCTGGTGCCACTGGCGCCAGGACTGGGTCCAAAAGGTCCCAATTGGGACTGGTTGGCACTCGGAACCTGGGTTATGGATCTGCTTCCAAGGGAGTTGGGAAAACCCTGACCTTTTGGAAGCGGAGATCATGACAGATGCTCAAGGCAGCCATTGGCACATGTCCACCCTAACTCCTTGGAAAGGTTGAGACGCTCAAAGCAGCCATTGGCACATGTCCACCATAACTCCTCAGAAAGGATAAAATGCTCAAGGCAGCCATTGGCACGTGTCCACCATAACTCCTCGGAAAGGATAAAATGCTCAAGGCAGCCATTGGCACATGTCCACCATAACTCCTCGGAAAGGATAAAATGCTCAAAGCAGCCATTGGCACATGTCCACCATAACTCCTCTGAAAGGATGAGACGCTCAAGGCAGCCATTGGCACATGTCCACCATAACTCCTCGGAAAGGATAAAATGCTCAAAGCAGCCATTGGCACATGTCCACCATAACTCCTCTGAAAGGATGAGATGCTCAAGGCAGCCATTGGCACATGTCCACCATACTTCTTTGAAAGGATGAGATGCTCATGGCAGCCATTGCCACATTTCCACCATAACTCATTAGAAAGGATGAGATGCTCATGGTAGCCATTGGTACCTGTCCACCATAACTCCTTGGGATGGAAGAGATGCTCATGGCAGCCATTGGCACATGTCCACAGTAACTCCTCGGAAAGGATGAGATGCTCAAGGCAGCCAATGGCACATGTCCACCATAACTCCTCGGAAAGGATGAGGCACTCAAGGCAGCCAATGGCACATGTCCACCACAACTCCTCGGAAAGGATGAGATGCTCAAGGCAACCATTAGCACATGTCCACCATAACTCCTCGGAAAGGATGAGATGCTCAAGGCAGCCAATGGCACGTGTCCACCATAACTCCTCGGAAAGGATGAGATGCTCAAGGCAACCATTGGCACATGTCCACCACAACTCCTCGGAAAGGATGAGATGCCCAAGGCAGCCATTGGCACATGTCCACCATAAAAACTTGGAAAGGATGAGACGCGCCAAGCAACCATTGGCACATGTCCACCATAACTCCTTGGAAAGGATGAGACGCGCAAGGCAGCCATTGGCACAGGTCCACCATAAATCCTCGGAAAGGATAAGCTGCTCAAGGCAGCCATTGGTAGATGTCCACCATAACTCCTCGGAAAGGATGAGATTAATTCTGTATCCTAAATTCACACCACCTTATGTCTTATTCACGTCATATTACTGTTAAACTTGAGCCAAGTCATTTTAGCTCTATGTTAAATGTGCTGCTTTGCCCTCTTGATATGATATAAGTCATTCATAACGCGCCTGTACACATGTACTGTTTGTTCTTCATATCTTCTAGTTTCCAAAAATCTGCTTTCAAGGGTCGGTTTGCTTTACTTATTACAAAGACCCATATTCCCAAAAGTGCCTTTGCCGCCCTGTCACAGTCCCCAAGGTGGGCAGCAGTTTTCCTTTATTCGCGTGAACCTTCATGGTCTCATTCTGTCGCTTGAAGTCCGGACCGGAAACATCGGCTGGCGCTAAGCCTCCCCTCATTCCCCCCCCCACATTTTTCTAAAGCTGTTTCAGGCATTTTTCCATTGGACATCTCACTTTAGTAAAAGGCGGGAAGTAGAGGGTTAAATAGGAGGGTGGGGGTTAGGGACTGGGTAAAGACAGAGAATATGAGGGGGGGGCTGCCTTGCATTAAAAACACAGCTTCGGGATGCAGCAAAATGGGACTGACAATGTCCTGTCTCGGATCCTTTGGTGGAAGTGGCCAGTGTTGAGCTAACTTGCTGCGGTTTCCTTGTCCACTTGTGGGTGGTCTCGTGGTAGTGTTCCTGCCTATTCTGCAATGTTGGTTCCATCCTTACATCACCTTGGTCCCTGGAACTTTCCAGTAACAGATCTCCATCTTGCTGGGCTCATCTGCCTCCTGATAGATCACTGGTTGTTTTCCTCGGTGCCCATGGGTCCTGCCTGTAGATCTTGCTTTGCTTTTATTCAGACTATTTGTCCATAGGGGAACCTATCCATGTCTCGCTGTGGACTGGAGATGAACCCTTAATTATATGTGGCCCGTTGCAATATTTGGAACCAGTGCAAGTTGCAACTAGTTGCCTTAAGTTCACTTTACAATAGTATCTGCAAGACCTAAAATAAGCAGTGTTGCGGAGCAATTTGCTATGCAATCCTATAGGTTTGCTAATTAAATTGGCACTTGTGGAGCAAAGTTAGCTATTTAAGTAACCCTGTTCAATGAAAACGCAGCCTTGCCTTCAGAGCTCTCTCCACCCTCTTTTCTCTGTTCACTGCAGCTTCAAAGGGACTAATGGAGAGAGAGTGCAGCAGTAATCATCCCCTTCAATCATGTGCCAAAAGGCCTTTGTAGGAGTGCTACACACATTTTATTTAAAATAATTGCAAACCAGAAATAATCAGGCTAATACTGTTAAGCTAACTGTAGCCTGTCTGCCAGGATGTGTTAGTTATTTTTTGATATTTACTTCTAGTAGTGATCAATAGTTTCATCCAGCCTGTACATCTACAGACCTACTGCAAAACTGTACAATGTATTTGGCCTCCAGAAGTCACTTTGCTCTATGATTATGATTGTATTATATATTTGCACCTGCAGTAGACGGAGCTGGCCAAACTGTTTTGAGACCCTTTTTATCATATCTATTTATTTCTGTCCATTCATGCAGCTAACCTTTTTACAGACACTCATCCAGGGCTCGCAAAGTAATTTCACCCACTCGCATAGTCGAGTAGATTATAAGAAGGGTCAGTACCATTTGCAGGGGAAGTTGGAAACTTTTATTTAAACTTGACTTTGTTTGCAGTAAACTTAAAATACGATTCACTGTGTATGGCTGGCCTCTGGGTGGCAGCAGTGTGCCAAACTAAAGTGGGTTTGTGGTGACATGCACCATTTTAAAGAAGGAATTTGCAAGGCCTGACTTATTTCACTAATGTCTGTCTTCAGCGGTATACAAAACTGCTGTATTGTTGCTCATTTTATATCTTGGGTACAAGTATCTTCTGGTAGCATTAAAAACATTAGGACAAAATTGCTAATCAAATGGTTTTGTTTGCTAATCAAGAAAAGTTGAATGAGCAAACTCTAATTTTTGAAAACTAATTTATGCCTTGTATCTGCACTATTGGTATTGTCAAATCCAGTTATGAGGCAACTTTGAGGCACTTGTGTGCCTTTTGGCCGAGACTGGGAATGACAATGTGTAGCAACTTCCCTGTTGTGAGTGCCGGACAAGAGCTCATACAGGAATGTGTGGGGTTACCTGGAGTGATGTGCAGGGGCTGGCTGTCTGGAATTCCCTCTGGAACCCAGATCACATGACTGCACCTGTGGTTTGTATGTGAAGTGTGGTGGCTGCACTGGCTGGCTGCCCCCAGACTCTGCATGATTGTGGTGTACAGTTGCTCTCTACCCTCTGGTCTACCATGAAAGCGGACACTCTGCACCAATAACTGCCATCTGTTGGATTTGATCCCGAAACGTCATTGAGCGACAAATGATCCGTGGACGACCCTGGAAGTCCTACACCACTCCCAAGTCGAAGTTCTGCCTCTCTACGACCAGACGGTCTAGTTCTTCTTTCCCCATGATCCATTGGGGACAGTTGGACCCTTCCTTCAGGAGGCGTTATCGGTCTTTAGTTGAATACTCGCTTGTGCTTCTTCACCTCTGGAACTATCCACCGCGTCCTCCTGTTATGCCAGTGTGACTGTCACCATTGCTGATTGCTCTGGTTGAGGATTACTCTGTGTAGCAGGACCTTAGAACGGTCTTCCCAGTGTTGGGACCGCCAGTGGCAAATCCTGCTTCATTTTTTATCAGGCGCAACCAATGACCTTTGAGTTGAAGCGGCATCATTGCTGGGTCTTCCGCCGACAGTCACTGAGTTGTCCTTCTGCTGCCTGCACTTCTTGAGGGGATCCCTCTGACCTCGGTTTGTTGTCCATGTCTGTTCCTCCAGGGTCACCTTTTGCTGACCTTGCTCCTTGTCTTTTAAACCATGCGAGTCCCGACCACTGTTAAAATCCACTCTACAGGCTCACCACTGTTACCTAGTGGGCCGCTTTTCCTCATCGGTCGTCTGTGGAATCTGTGAAGACTTCTTCTTTGGAATCTGTGAAGGCTTCTTCTGTGGCATATGTGAAGACTTCTTCGGTTCATCTATCGCTATAAGACTCCCATCCAGAAATGAAGTGCAACCTTCTCTGCTGGCGACGTCATCCCTCGCCTCTGCATTCTCCTGTCCTGATGTGTGATAGGTGCAAAGTCTTGTGCTTCACTGGCCATGTGAGGCGGTCCTTCTGTATTTCAACTATGGTTGGTCCCCATCCTTTCTCTTTTCTCTGTACTGCGAGAAGTTCCATTCATTCAAAACTTCACCCTTTTTGGGAGATATCCCTCCCCACCATACACGGGAGAGGGGATCCTCCAAATCAACAATTGACTATGGATTTATGACTGCAACATTATCTTCAAAGGTGACCGAATTTGAAATAATTGAACAAACAATAAGTGATCACCATCCTTTAACACTATTTTGGCAGTGGCACCATAAACGGTGTGAGCACAATCAACAATGGAGCACTTAAACTTTACGGGTCAATAATGCCAAAACCCGCCTCAAATGGGACTCACTCAATGCTCTAGTGGAGGCGACTCGAAAGCTGAATGGGATGGAGACTGATTCCTATATAGACACCTTGTCTCCTTTACAAAACATTTATCTTTATAAAGGTTCACATCGCCCACCACATAAGCGCAATTTTGATCCAATTGTACAACAAACTAGGACCATCTATAGGAGAGAGTTAAAATCTACTCGTGACCGTCACCGACTGATCTTAATCAGGCACGAAAAAAGGATTAAGTGCAGATATCGCAATTGGATTCGTGCAAGGCAAGCTAGACTATTTCAGTCCGACAGTGAAGCCTTCTTGCAATCCGTATATAATAAAAACTCTGCTCAAGTGTGGGACTTGTTCAATTGAGTGGGGTTCCTGAAGCCCTTTGGCTTGATCATTTTTCAAACCTATATGCGGATGCGAATTTTGATAACTACAGGTATGAGAATCCAGGCCCAAAAAGTTGGTTGTTAGAATGTTCCGAAGAAATAATAGAAGATCTTATTAAAAAATCGTCATTGTCACGGGCTGTAGGACCGTAACTTTTTTAAGCAAAATCCAACTAGATGGGCCAACATTCTTAATAATATTTTCCAACAAATTATAAGTGCCATATACCAATGTCCTAGAAAACCTCCCTGATTGTTCCAATCTTTAAAAAGGGTGATCGGTGTGTCCCGTCTAGCTACCGCCCGATTGCATTGCTTGATGCCCCGGGAAAGATATTCTCACGACTAGCCCTGAAGGATTTTGCCCAGTGGTCCATAGCTTATAATCAAGGTGACCGAAATCCGACGGGTTTTGTGGCAGGGTTGGGAACTGCAGTTAACCTTCTAACCCTCAACGCCCTCAAATCACAGGCCCAATTCTTAAAACAACCAATTTACTTCACCTTTGTCGGCCTACACTCGGCTTTTGACTCGGTTTCTCGAGTCAAGCTATTCCATAAGTTACTAGCCGCAAAGTGACCTGCAACCTTATGGGACATCATTTATGCGCTACATTCGGTGACCTCCATAAAAATCAGGTTATCTATGGTAGGTCTCTTGTCCGCAGCAATTTCTACATCCAGAGGGTTGAAGCAAGGGTGTATCCTTGCTTCCGATCTCTTTATTTCTTCATACATGATGTGATGCAGGCCTTTATCCAGGATTGTTCAGATTCACTAAAAATGAATGGTGAGACATTTAAAGCCTTCTGGTATGCGGACGACCTGGTGCTAATTTCCAGAACTCCATCAGGCCTCCAACTTCTGTTGTCCTCATTAAGTACATACTTGGATGACAACGAATTTGTCCTAAATATGAAGAAAACACAAATAGTGATCTATGCAGCCAGAATAACTAAAAGGGCCAAAATGGACTGGAGGATCAAGGATGTGAGTGTGGAAGTTGTTCCAAATTATTTGTATTTGGGCATATTGTTTGATGGAATGCCGCAGGTCGATTCACAGCTAAGGACGCCTGAACATAAACTAATCTCAGCCATTTCGCAGTCACGGTTGGTCCTATACAAGGATGGCAAATTCTCCATTAAACCTGCCATCTTGTATTGGTGACAGAAAGTGTTGCCAACAATTCTCTCTGGTTTTGAGACTAAACATATAATTTCAACGCTATTCAATAAATTAGAGGCGAAATTTTGGAGGGCTGTTCTCCATCTCCCGTAATGTGTACCAGGACCTTGGCTGCGACATGAGCTGGGGAATACTTCTTTGGCTGTGGAATATAACTGGTGGTTATGTGCCCTGTTTCGCAAATGTCTATCCTACACTCGTACTGATAACATCTTGGCAACATTATCCATTTATATGTTATCGTCATCACACTATGGTCAACATACATTCTTAAAATTCTGGGGAGGGCAGATATGAGCATTGACACACTTATCAGGAATCCATACAGAGCCAAGGATAAAATCTTAAAGTTGGACTGGATTGAAACTAGAAATGCATGTGTCACTTACAAGGATTTTAATGCTACTGCTTTTGCACATAAAAAACTTAGAGTTGGAAGCATACTTGTATAGAGCACCTTCACCTCAGTTGAGGAATTCAAATTTACGTCTTCAATTTAATTTGGTTCCAACACGAGATGTATTAGCAAGAAGACATTTTATTAATGAAAAAGAACTTTTGCAGATAATGTGCAGAGATTTCTATCAGAGAGACTCTTAAACATGTAATAGTGGAATGTCCAGTTTTAATGGATATAAGAGCCAAATTCTTCTGGAAACATTTGACGTATTTTGGTCAGATGGCTCCTGAAAACAGATGGCCAACTTTTTGAATTCGAATTGCAACCTACAATTTTATGAATGCCTTAAATTTGAACGCGGAAACTGTCCCTGTGATGACGCAAGTCTGTCATGATACATAGTGATCAGAAGGAGGTTTATATGTGATAAGGCTCTCTTCAAATGTTAAACACTGTGGTTTTGTTCGAATGGCTATGCTAATCTCATTCATAGTTTTTAAAGGAGCTTTGAAACACCCAATTTGCTTTTGTATAACTTGTTAGTGTTATATGAAGTGTGCATTAATGATATGAATATTTAGATCTTAAATGTTTATTTTTATTTTTGACTTAATCTATTTTTATGATTAGGCTCTTGTTTTATGACAGTACACTTCGTTAATCTTAATCGTGTTGCTTTTAACTTTAGTTTTTTGCTTTGGGTGTTTTGCTTTGTAACTTTTGTAACTTTTGTTGTAAATTGTTAAATACTAAATAGAGAAATGTAAATGAATTGTTCAAATTTTGATTAAAGTTGAGTTTTCTCAGCTAAATTCAATTAAAAAACTTCACACTCATTCAATAGAAGCAAATGCAGCATTGTTGGCCTTTAGGAGAACTGTGGGGCAGCCACATGGGCCGCCCACATACTTTTTGCACGCCTGACTTCTTGGCTTCTTCCGCTAGACTGGATACCTTCTTTGTCCAAAATGTCCCTTGCAATTTGGCCAATCTGGTTCCCAACTAGGATTGGAAAAAGGGAGAGCTGGACAAGAGAGCGGAAAAGGACTGTCCTCTTTCCTGTACTTAGACCTGACACTCTCTCTTTTCCAACCCTCTTCTTTCCATACCTGCAGGCATATGCCATGCGCCAGCTTTTACGGTGTATGGAACAGGGTGTGATGGTGGGTGACTGTGTTTCTGGAGGGGAGACCTGTGCGCAAGTGGATGTGTCATGCAAGACCCCATTCTAAAAGTCACGTAGCAATGCTTTATAGACTCCATCTCCAGGCCTGCCTGCCTGCACCGGCATACCCTGACCTGGTTGGGACAGAGGCAGAGAAAGGACTTACTGAACTCGCCACAAAGGTACCTATGCCTCAGCAGTTCTTAAATTGATAACAGCAGTGTGTCCAAGAATGAGTTCTAGTCATAAGGAACCACTCTTTGCAGTTACAATGGGGTCCATGGCCCTCTGCTTTATCCCACGGTGGAGGTGGCTTCAAAATGCAGAAACTCAGTTGGTGGATGTGATATAACTATGGTGTCTGGTTCTATGGCTGTGTACATTAAGTCTGCTACTATAAGATAGCATGCGGGTTAAGTGTGCGTTTATCCATGGTCGTTAGCCTTGATAATCTACTTTATCAGTGTCTTCTACTCGTTTTTTAATTAATGTTCCTCCTTTACTTGCAGAGGCTGACGCCAAAAATTGAGTTCCTTGATCTGAGTCATAATGAAATCTTACAGATCGAAAATCTGCAGGTTAGTTGTGTTTTTGTTTTCTAGTTGTTTTTGTATCTCTCACGCCTTATGCATGTCTCTGTCTCAGCTCATGCATGTCTGTGTCTTTCTTCTTGCGCATATCTTGGTGTCTTACGCCTTGTGCATGACGCAGTGTCAACAGGTCTGTCGCGGTTATTTGTGGGATCCAGCCCATGGTACGAGTTACGGTAAGGCAGGGGTTACGCTGCCTTCCGAGTCGTCATGGTAGCGGGGCCAGAGAAACACCTGTGCCACCAGAGTCGGCAGATGCGGGAGGGGTGACCAACCATGAGAACATGGAGTCCAAGGACACATTCTCATGGTGCTGGCTGCTGTAGAAATGGTCTAAGAATGGCAGGTGCTTGGTGAGGTTCATGGTTGGGACCAGGACTGGCTAGCAGCAGTTGCGGTCTCTGGTCACTGTCACTTGAACCTACGGTGCAGCAAGGAACCAGTTGAGGACACTCTGAGGAAGATACCAGTGAGGATGACCCACTAGGCGGAATACACCAAAGCAGTGACAGCAGAATCTGGAGAACCCGGGTGTCACCACCAAAGGAAATAAGTGGCTTGGGTGAAGAACTAGCGGTCATGCCAGGCAGAAGAAACGGTCCCACAAAAAAGAATGCGCCCATCCCACGACCAGCTGAGGTGGTGACCAGGCGACCCGTTTCTAGGCCACCACCAACAAGAAAGGCTCCAGCGTATATTAATCAGAGCTAGGTGAGAGGAGCCGCAGGCCAGGAGAGGTCCAAAGACAAACACATAGTTCAGCCGGGGAGGCTGAGGTAAGCAAAGGAAGAGCAATGCGTCCATCACAGAGAAGTAGAGATGCAAAGGCAAAGGACCAGGGTCACAGACCGTATGGCACATCAGTATCGTGGGCAGCAGACTAGGCGGGGATTGCATCAGCATGACGAAGCCTGGGTAAAGGACCAAGGACACATCCAGTGTGCAAGGTCAGTAGTGTGCAAAGGTCACAGACCGTATGGCACAGCAGGATTGTGGGCTGCAGACTACGCGGGGATGGCACCAGCATGAAGAAGCCAGGGAAAAGGACCAAAGACACAGCCAGTGTGCAAGGTTAGTAGTGCGCAAGGGTCACAGACCGTATGGCACGTCAGGATTGTGGGCAGCAGACTAGGTGGGGATTGCACCAGCGTGAAGAAGCCGGGGTGAAGGACCAAGGACACAGCCAGTGTGCAAGGTCAGTGGTGTGCAAGGGTCACAGACCGTATGGCACATCAGCATCGTGGGCAGCCGACAAGCGAGTATTGCACCAGCATGAAGAAGCCGCTGTCAAGGGCTAAGGACACAGTGTGCAAGGTCAGTACCAAAAAACCATCGGCAGAGGTGGAATGTGAAGCCTGCTCTCACGAGCACTCCATCAGAACCCCAGATCTGACAATCCAATGTATTCGCTCAACCTTTCCCCTCGGCCACCCAAGCTGCACAATGAGCCGGCTACTGCATTGCGCATGACACCCGTCTGTTTATCTGATGTCATCATTCACTAGTTCCTGGCAGAAAACATGCACAGAGGCAGAAGGGTTCATGTCCAGAGACTCACTGTGGGGGGTGGGGAGGTGCTGTTACTCTTTAGGCAGATCGCAATATGGGGTTTGGGGGGGGGATAAATCAGTGAGACGACCACATCGCCGGTATTCCAGTTAACAAGAACAGGTATTATATAAGAGTTCAGGTCATTTCATTTGCATCCATTTCAATTGGCAAAGAGAGTGTAGGGGCAATAAAAATAACAATTGGAAGCGAGTGCCAAACCAGCTCTCTACCAGAGAAGTGAAAAGATTCAGGGCACTGCCGACACAAACCCTGATTCATGGAACTGTACAAAGTGTATTTTTGCAGTGCATAGTCTGTGCAATCATTTTTGCAGTATAAAGTGACTTTGCACTCAGCAGTGCAAAGTCACTTTGAACTGTTGAAAAAATTCCGTGACTCGGGTGTTAGGGAGATTTATCATCTGTATGCTTCATACCCTCTCCTAGTGAGACCCCCAGCACCTTTTGCTGGACTTCAGACCCTTTTTCTGAAATCCTGAATGAGTAGAGCCTTTTCCCACTGATTCATTCTTTGTAAATCTACCTGTACCATGGTGTCTGTCTGCTCCATAGCTCTCAAAGACATCTGTGTTTTACTACTGCAGCATACAGCTCCTTATGGACAGTGTTGCTGAGGACCCTTTGGGTCATCTTAAGATACTTTTTCTGTATCCTAGATTAACTACAGTTCTTAAGTAAAGATACTTACTGTATAGTCTGAGAGATTGGCACACACCACCTTCAGTGGAGTGCCAAATGCATACCTAGTATCCCCCTTCTCTCTGCTCCTGTAACTATTTAGTCACATAGACAATCACCTGGTTGTGGCTGTGGCAGTGGACGTGTTCTACCAACGATTGCAAATTTTATGTACCGCAGGCTATGTCAATAGCCTCGGTAGTGCACAATAGGGGCACCCAAGTACCAACTTTGGGCCTCCCTTCTTTTTTTGCCATTACTAACATGGTTGTTCTTTGTTAGCCCTTCTACCATTCGGGGAGGGGGGGAGGTCAGTGTGTGCATTTTGCCTTTGACGGGAACCAGTAGGTAACCCCACCTAAGCGCCAGAGTGTCTAGGCAGGCAGGAAGTGGGGAGGAGACTTCCACCCCCCTGTCCTTTGTCTGCCAGAGTGCCTGAATAGGGCCAGCTCCCACAGGGGTCTAGCTGTCTTGAGTGGGCAGCCAAATGCTCTTTTCTGTAAAATTCTGTCAGAGATTGCAGAGGAGTGAGTGCTGGAATTGTATAAAAGGTGAGACTTCTGGAGTGAAAAGCAAGTTGTCCACTGGAAACCGAAGTAAACGAAGAAGACGACCAGATATGCCTGCAGACCCTTTGCAAGACCGTGAAGCGACGATTGCTGTATTGCCCCAGGAAGAGCGACAGAGGAGCTCTGAAGAGGACTCCTCCTTCCCTTTGGCTGGTGGAAACAACCAGTCCCAAGATTAACTTCGTAACAAGCCATTTCCTGAGGTCCTAGGAGCTCCCAGAGTTGCGGAACCCCAATACCAGGAGACCTGCTACCCATTTCGAGTGCATCGTCATGGAAAGACCAAATCCATCCCAATCTTTGCTGAACCCGTATGGACACTAAAGAGATACGATCCAACTCGCCCAGACCCCCTCAGCAGAGTGTGGGACTGCAGGAAGTGAAGAAGACTCACCAGGCAGTCTGTATCCTTTGTCGGTGCTGCAGAAAAGGTGCCAAAACCGCAGACTGCACCAAGAAGTTGCTGAAAGACTTGCTACAGGTCCTTCCTCGAGACTGCTGCTGATTGATGGTATCCATTATCCTCCCTTCAGTCATCACACGAAGGAATACGGAGGTTGGGGTCCATCGGGGAGCATCCAGCACAAATATTTTCTTCTAACCTAATGTCTCCCTGGTTAGTTGTTAACTTCCTGCTTCAATAACTTTAGACATTGGAAGAAATCCACCTGAACTCTTCATTATTCGCTGAATGTCAAGACTTCAAGCCCTCTACCTGCCTTTAGCTAGGGATGCATTTTTGGACTTAAGACTTGGCAGGCGAAGAAACAATCTGTAGAGCCTTGAACTAAGCTCATGCTACACTAACCATTTTCCTCCCTTTAAGTGACTTGACTACATGTGTTTGCAGAGTAAACCGTATAACCCAGGGAAAACCGCATGAGTGCGTAATTACCGACAATACGATAACCTTATCTTTTCCCTTTCTACCATTACTACAAATCTAACCGCGATCAAACATAAACGTGAAAGTGCCCTTTGAAGTGTATTATCAAGTAATCCTAAGTGTTCTAGTATACACATCTGAAGTATTTAAGGTGATTCTGGTGTAAATATAATAAATATATACGTTTTAGTATATGTGTATGTGCTTCTCTGCTGTGCTTGTCTAGCTACGATTCAGTGTAATTACCTACAGCTCACATCTTCCTCTTAAGATACGCCTGACTGCTCTGCCACTCTACCAAGGTCCTGAGTTAGTACAAACTGATAGTAAGAGTTGGGGGGATCTACAATCCACCGGGATAGGTTACTAAGTCTTACTGCCAGTAGGTACTCCCCTAACATCAGGCCCTCAATGTCTGATTGTTTCATTTCAAATTATGAATGACTTTCTATGTTTGATGTCCAAACGCAGAGTGTCTAACAGCAGTCCCTGCTTCTCATTCCCCTTGAACAGCATTTGTACAATCTTATTCACCTGGACCTGTCGTACAACAAGCTGGCGGCCTTGGAAGGGGCGCACACCCGGCTTGGCAACATCAAGACTCTGAATTTGGCAGGGAACTTGCTGGAAAGCCTCACTGGTCTGAGCAAACTCTACTCCTTGGTCACCTTGGACCTCAGCAACAACAAAATCCAGCAGGTAGCAGATGCCTGCCTTGGCCTGCTTTTATTATTTGTAGGAACAATCTACAGTATATTAAATGTGCATGACAATTTGTGAATTCTTCCATTTTATGTATTTATAGTCCAGCTGGCACTGTATGGAGTCTGGTATGTGCTGTGGCATCTAGCAGCTCAATGTTTAATTCTTCTCATTCCCAGGGTGTCCCAGCAGGACTTCCCCACACTCATCCACACTTTAGAATTGTCCCTTTTGACAATGAGTTCTCCTGCTTATTCTTTAATGCCTGGATCATAGAAATGGTGACTAACAATCTGTAAACCTATTCAGCCCTCATCAGTTTCCAGTTTATGTCCACGTTGTTATTTAACTGGAGATCTTGTTTTAAAAAAGGAACAGCAAGAATCATTGTGTTTAGAACATGTAAAGCAGGTGTACTTAAAATTCTTTGCCAGGGAGGAGGAAGGCGGCTCCTGCAAACAAAGTGCATTAAAAGGCTTCAAGAAATTCCCCTCTAAAGCTTTTGATAATGTTGTGCATCGTGTGGGTCACATGGGGCCAGGGATTCCCGCAAGCAGTGCATAGAGTTGGTGTGACCCAAAGAATCCAGCCGTCAACCCTACCCTCCCACCACACCCTTCTATGCTAGGGCAGCCTGTATATGGTCCCATCAGCCACCCCTGCCATAGAGAAGACCCCAGAATCCCTGTGAGTGACTGATCCAAGCTTGTGATCCAGTTGTCAGTGCTGAATCTAGCTCATGCATCGGCCGGTCTGTGGTATGTGGGGCTGCAACAAAGGGACTGTTTACCCGTCACTTTGTGGAAGCGATACCGCATAGGCTAGCTTGCTCTGCACGCTGGCCCTCATTGGTTAGCAAGTATTTTGGTACAGCCCGGAAGGACAGGAGATCATAAGCCATTGCTTCCCGCATATTTTTTATTTCTTTTATATTGTTATTACAAACATTTAGCAATCCAATACAAACTTCAAGACAAAGTACATCGGGGGAAAAAAGTACATAAAATACCAAAGTTACCATCACTAGTTATACATTTCATCCCATCCAATTACTTTAAAAATGGCATCGTCTACATAGTTCTCATTAAATGTAACAGTCATTATCATTCTTTTGAATAATAAATTGATGGAATCAAGTACATGCAAAATAAATAACATGTGGATCCGGAGGATGTCTTGTGTCCTAATGTATATAGACAAATACTCCACATTCCTCAATAAAGTGATGTGGTTGATTTTAAAGGATGCTCATTTTTAATGAGGTAGTTTAGTCAAGAAAAAGGGAGCCAAGGCATTCCTTATGCCTTCCACGTCATAAATCAGACTCTGCGTCTCTTAGTACAAAAAGAATGAAAGGAAGGCAGCTTAAGCAGACTTAACAAAAACTGGCAAAACCTCACAAAGATTTGCTATTGCGGGGACACAGAACGCATAGCCCCGGCTCCCGGTGTGAGGACTAGGTGAACAATGTCAGCCGTCTGCAGGATTTTATACAAATGAATTCTATTCCGCACACTGTCTGGAAGGCCCACTTTGCTAGAATTTGACCACCCTTGCCTGCATGGCCAGTTTCTGGAAATCCTGATGAAATCCCCATCGCACTTAGACTTTGTCTCTAATGACGTTCTTTATTTGATAAATAAAGTTAACTGACAAGTCTGGAATGCTAAACTCTGGGATAAAGGATTTGGAAATATACTCTCTGTAAGCAGGGATTTCTGACCCAAAACATTCTGGTTTCCGAAAGCAAATGGCCCACGCTCTTTGAATGGGCAGTTATTGAACCTTCTTCAAAAACAAGCTCACTTGCAACACACCCCTTATTTCCTGTCTTTATAGACCTGTCTGTGGCGCTTGATAGTCCATCGTGCCATGTTATGGGAGGTTGCCCAGCATCACTTTTAAACATTCTTGGGAATTTACATACAGACTCATGAATCCAGGGTCGCTTGGATAGGTATTACTCTTTATCGGGACCAACGCGCACCCTTCGTGGGTTTGCACCAGGGCTGCATTTTGCTTCTATGATCTTCCACAAACTTCAGTCTTTCTGCCCCATGTAAGTTCCTATCCAAGTCAGCACATGGCCTACGAGAGTGATGTAGTTTTGTTGGCTTGGACTCCCAAAGGCGTCTACTAAACTCACTGGTAACATTTCTGAAGGATTTGGAGATTCATTTCCGACCAACAAATATTGGGTGCAAAAGAAAATCTTCCCAAGGAGTATCGGTTGTGTAGGTTGTGTTGGCAAATGGTAGAGACCTTGGAGTATGTTTAATACTTTAACCACAGTGAGAGTACTTCTTTGCACGTTTTGTACACAACAAACCCACTGTGTCGACTACTTATTTTTGGAATGGTGTTTTAGCTGGAAATCCAATTTGATAGATTATTGCTGCTCTTCGCCTTTTTTCCCAAATCTTCGGATGAATTGGATGAATTATGTGGATGTTTTCTACGTGGTAATTTCATAAACACATTTTCTTTTTACTTGTTTATTTGACTTGTGTGGTTATATTGATTTTTTTACTCATGTTTGTTTTGTGAAAGGTTTCATTTTGAACGCAGAGCAGATGAAATAAAAATACCAGACCCTTATAGTAAGTGCCCACCTTTCTGTTGAAGTGGGCTGTCCGCTGTGAGAATTGTCCCGCTGCCTGCCCTATTATAAGATACTGCGGCCATTGAGAGACATGTATGAACTCCATCAGGAGTATTTCTCAGTGTGATGAGTGAAATGAATCTGCTTATATTATTATTCTGGTATTGAGCATGGACCGTGCTTCGAGAGGCAACGGAGCGCTTTACAGAGGTATACAAAAAAACAGATGCATAATGGAGTGCTTTTCAGAGGTAACAACATAACCGATATACAGCTGGGGGTAGGATACAGAGGGGCACAGAGAGTTCAGTTCCACCCCTCCATGCTTGGGGTTTTATCCTCCTGGCTGCCTGCCCACTTTTAGCACTGCCCTGTGAATGACTAGATGCCAATGTTCTTCGCTGCATCTTCTATTATCAATTGTAATTCAGCCTGCTTAATGTTTACCACTGCCTTTTTCAGATTGACGAGATAAAAAATATCGGAAGCCTACCTTGCTTGGAAAAAGTGAGCTTGACCAACAACCCCTTGACCATATTTCCTGACTACAGAACCAAAGTGCTGGCTCAGTTCTGGGACCGGGCCTCGGAGGTGAGACCGCTATCTTTCTACGCGAGGTCTTCAGGGACCAATGTAATTCAATATGTTTGCTTGTCTGTTAAATTCTGCTTCTCTGCTTCCTGGCCCATTGGCGAAATTGCTGCTGTCTGGAGGCAGCAGACATGTGAGCTATTTGCAACCTATGGTCCTACACGTGCACCACACGTATAGTTGGTTTCTTCTATTTTGTGGCTTTCCCTCCTTTTGGTTTCTAACAACATGTGTTGGTGGCATTAGATACTTTTCTACCATTTTCATTTATTACACACTTTTGAAATTAACAGATTAATGCAATATAGAGAATAATTTACTCTACAATAGCCATGCCACAAGTTTTTTCCTGTCCTTTGGCCATCTTGTATCTTGTTGTTTGGCCGCCTTCTTGCTCTCAAAGCCATATATAAAAAGCCTTTTCCCAGGCAAGTTGCGGTCTGGGTGTGTGGTAGATGTGGGGAGCTGGGCCTGTCTAGACCCAGGCCACATCCATGCCCAAGTGCGTTGTTTGCTGGGCAGAGATGGTGCTTGTGGCTGTCAATTTTTGAATGGCACAGAACCTTACCATTAATGGTTCTATGGGCAACTCAAGCTCTAATCCTGGATAAAAAGGGGGACTCTTGCAGGCATTCAGCAGAGCGTGATTGGAGCCAAAACCCCCACGAATAGGAGCATCCTGCAGAAGATCTCCAGCATTACCTCCTTCAACCATCCCGGCAAAGCCCTGCTCCTTTGCTGATCTCCAGGAGGCCGTCATCTGTACTTAGACCCGTGGAACTGCCCGTCTCAACCCCAGCTTGATGATCCTGACCCTGGAAGCCCTTGTCAGATCATAGGTGTGAGAAATCTGAAGGTGTCTCCCAAACTAGTCCCCGGGGGATCTGTCATCCAGGTGGCCAGGACACGGCCATCACTATTGAATCCAGTTCCTGGGGGTGGACCAGCGAGGGAGGATCACCTGGATGTGTGAGTCCTCAAGAGTGGAGGTGGGACACTGATGGGTGAGACGCGTAATCCCCCCTTTCAACACCTTTTCCCCCTCCTACCACGTAGAATATTTTGAAACACTGCCCCCTAGCCTTTTCCGACACAAACACTTTCACACACCACAGACAATGGACTAACACCGAGTCGTTTACTTAACATGTCCCAATACAAGGGTCCGGCATGGTCATGAAATTGACCAGAATCACACGCACCTGATGTCGGTTTCCCTTCCCCAAAGGGAAAAAAGGTGGAGCATGAAAGCACACTACGAGCCAGGCAGACCGCATGACGAGACAACTATCCAGGCACAGCAGTTCAAGAGGAAGAGAAAGGCTACAAATATCGAGAGGCTGACAAGGAGAGACGTGACCAAGTCATTTCTGACCCAAACCCACGAAACCTCCATAGAAGGAATCGTAAGAACACGGACAATAGCCCCTGTGTGTAGCAGCAGTTGTCAACGGTGCAAAGTGTGCATACGCTGATAAGCAGGACTGAGGAAGACTCCTGCTACAGTGGTACCGGCCTTGACTCCAGATACAAAGAAAGCCAAGCAATTCGTCACAGCCGGTGAGTCTAGGGGAGAACTGATAAAGAAAAACTAACTGTGTTAATGGAAGACCAGATGCAGAGGGCATAGGCACCACGTGGGTGCACACTCGAGACCTTCGTTTATCCCGTGTTGATTGAAACTGCAAATATCAGAAGGCCGTACGAGAGCCGCCAAGACAGGTCAAAGTGGTCATACAGCGGTCGAGCCAAATCCCTGTACAGTCGAAAGTCTTTGACTGGCAAACCTCAGAAAACACAAGTGAAGTGAATCCTGCATTAAGAAAGAGCAAAAGGAATTGAGAGGTGACAAGAGTGAAACCGCGGAGGAATCCCAATAAAGGGGGGCAAAGCCTAAAGTCCCAAGAAACAGTGTGTTGACAAAGGTGAACCCGGCAGAGGGATGTCCACGGAGAACTTTTTAAAAAAAACAATAAGATTTGTTTCGTTAAGTTTAGTCTCTTTATTTGTACCGCACACCGAAGCCTCTGGTAACTGGGCACTTAATTAAGGCTTTCAGATATTACAGAATTTGAACACAAGAGATTTGCAAGCAATACAGAGTATTGGAAGCAGAGATATACACAGTGTACAATAACAGAGATAAGTGCAGGTTGACCATAGGTTACAAAGGTGGTCGATGATGGGCACACTAAAATATAGTTTTATATAGTTATATATTTGTGAATGGAAAAAGTACAAGGGTACTGAATCGAAGCAAACAGAGGGGGGAGCATAGGGTGAAAAGTCATCACCCAAAGACTGGTTAATGTAAAAGTAGAAAACGGGCGAACAAGAGCCATAGTGAACCCCGCGGAGGGAGGCTGAGAATCGAGCGAGGTCTGCGCCCGGAAGAGGGGGGACCCAGGGGTGACCCATTATCACCCTAACTACCATATGAAAGGAACTTTTTGGTTTGTTATTTTCCGACCCTCGAAGGCAAGAGACTTTTAAGTGAAAAGAGACTTGATCATCGAGGCTCCTGATAAGATAACAGAGCTGTTGTCTCATACTGTGGGAAACTCGAAGTGTGCTGTGCTCAAGGTCCCACCTTGTCCCGTGCTCAAAGCGTGGGGAAGGGAGACCCTGACTACTGCATCCTGACATATTATTTGTGAACACTTCTTTCTTTCTTATGAATTCTATCCCACTACATGGCGCCCCCGAGGTTAACCTTGACACATACCTGGAAGTTCTGGATAACTTTGCACGCCTCTCAGGGATCACAATCACTAGAGCCAAAACTTGCCTGTTCCCCCTAGCTGGCTGGGCCGGCAAGACAGAACACCAACTCCCATGCCTAGAACTCAAGTGGAGCGTTCACACGTTTAGGTATTTAGGCATAAACATACATCACACCATTACAGACACCCACAAAGCTAATACACTAAGGCCAAGGTAAGGTATATAAGCCTCTATTAAGCTCTGGAAAAAACTCCCCTTAGCGGTGACAAGACTGATGTCCCTAGTAAAAATGATAGTCCTACCTAGACTCCTCTACCACTTTGTAAATGTGCTGTATCTTATCCTGCAAAAATTCTTCACAGAACTCAATACACTGCTGAGTGGGTTCATATGGGGCGAAGGGAGGAAGAGAGTGGTTATGGAAATACTTTGCAGGGATCACCCCGAGGGAGGTATGCGTCTACCATACTTTGAGTTGTACTATTTAGCAGCCCAACTTCCACATGTAGCAAACTGGCTGGCAGATACGGAGACCGTGGAACACACCCTTATGATATGATATGGCATTTATAACGTGCCTATACACAACTGTTTCAAGGCGCGACGAGGCAAGGGAGGGGAACAAAGGGAGGACAGACGACGATCTTACTAGGCCAGGTGTCATTTAGATCGCTCAAGTGCGTGGGATGGGGGCAGGGACAGTGCAGTACATGGGAATAGATATTAACCATAAGTAAAGTAATGGCCAGCAGGTGGCAAGTGCAAGGGTAAGTGCAGACATCAGGCGTCAAGAGCTAGTAGGGGGACTGTAGGGATACAGAAACAGTCCCAAGTGCGGGGGTAGCCAGGCGGGCAGTGCAGGTGTGTGACGTTGGCGGGAGAAGACCTAGGCCCAAGATCAGAGGGTGTCCAGGTAGCCAGTGCAGTTCAGGTTACAGTGCTGTGGCTGGATAAAGGGAGAATCGCACAACCCCCGACGCTCCTATGGCTACTGCTGCAAATATGGAATCGGACGAAAAGACTATTGAAGATAAAAGAACCCTACTCCTCCCAGATACCACCTGCAGTACTCAATGGAACCAGCAGAGAACATCTCAAGCGGAGCAGGGTACACTGGGAGCGCCAGGGTATAATCACAACGGGAGACTTGGCCCTGGAAGGACTTAAACTGGACCTTCGGGAACTGGTTGGGTCACATGGGCTACACCCAGGCCAGTTCATTACCCACGCCAGGCTTGTCAGCCACTTGGAGACAAAGTGGCCATCCCTGGATGAGCCATACACTGATGATCCCACTCTGCAGTTGCTCTATGATGTCACTGAGGGAGGGCACATGGTATCCAGAATCTGTCAGACATTTACAGAAGAGCTCCCAGGAGACAAAAATAGAGGTAGACCGATGTGGGAGTCGATACTGAACAGAGAACTTACAGACGCAGAATGGAAGAAAGCAAAACTTTACTCAAAGAAGGTGTCCTGAAGCATCTACAATTCTATATACTCCACAGGGTGTATCTAACTCCGGTCAGAATATCTCGCTTTCCAGGTGCCACCGTGCAATGCTGTCTCAAATGTTGTGTGGAAAAGGCGGACTTGGGCCATATGTTCTGGCACTGCCCGGCAATCCAAAACTATTGGCAGAGTATAGAGTAACGCTTGAGAGGAGGGGGGATAACAGGGCAGGCGTTGTCCATAGAGGCCTGCCTCCTGGGCCTCTACAGCTATCCAAATAAAAATAGGGCAATGAAAAAGATGATCAATATGGCATGGGTGCTTGCTAAGAGAAGGATATCGATGAAGTGGAGGCAAAGGATGGACCAAAAATAGACATATGGTGGAAGGAACTCGGAAGATGGACTATAGCGGAGACCGCCGTCAGGCGAGAGGCGCTGAGAGCGGGCAGACGGGAAGGCTCTGCAGACATCACGACGTGGAATGCGATATTGCACGAGCTGTTCTCCCCCCTCGGTGCCCTGCATTGCATGAACTGGAAGTAACACTAAGACCATAAACCTTTATAGACTGAAAGGAGCTGCGGGACGCAGATTGCTCCCTACGCATAAACCCAATACACAATGAACTCGGTGTGAAAGACCCTCTGAGCAAGTTGGAGGGATGTTTGGGTTAGGGAGGTGGAGGGAGTGGTGGGGGGGGGCTGGGGAGTTGAAGTTACAAGACGGGTTAATACGTACTGTGACATGCTGCGCGAAACACACTTGTTATGATGAAAATCAATAAAATATATATTTTTTAAAAATGAATACTATCCCACACTCTTTTGGATGTAGTTGTAAGGTTTGGCAATATTTTCTTTTTTTTTAGAATAGGCCCTATTTGATTTGAAAACGCGCCACAAGGACTGCCTTATTTTAATTTGATGGTCGAAGCCTGCTCTCATCTTAGATTTAGGATTAGATTAGGCGTTTATCTCACCCGCTTATGCAAGTTAATATACACCCCTGACCTGTGATCAGTTGTGTCTGCCTATACTGTTGCCACCAGGAGTACCTTACACAGGATGGTCCCGGAACCATCCTGGGATCTGACAGCTTCCTCCTGAGCTATCTGCTTGCATCGGTTGTCGTCCCGATTTCAGATATGGGACTTGTGAATCAAGAGGCCTCTCCCTGCAGCTACAGGTCTCCAGTATGAAGAGGGGGCCTCAAAGGACCAGCTCCAAAGTAAAGCTTTGGGGGTCTTTGAGGCTCACCAAAGGTGCAGGTGGACTTTTCAAGTCTTAAGACACTTTTTAGGGCCTGGTTTGGTCTGGAAGTTATTGTAGATCCTGCATTGCACAACGTTTGAAAAAGAATATCATTTCATAAATCTACTGTGTCGCCACTCCCTTATTGAGCACCTATTCAGTGTTCACTGTACTCCTAGCCTAGCCATGCCTTTCCTTCAAAAGGTGTTGCCATGAATGTTCAATGATCTTTCCACTGGAGAATCAGAAAAACCCTTGAGGAAGCACCATGTAAACCAAGCGTTACGATCTATCTGAGCCTTAAAAACAGGTCCTAGAGGAATCTCCCTTACAATGACACCCAACCTTGAAAGGACATGAAGTGTTGATGGCAAGGGATCCCCAACACTCTGGTCCCACTGCAGAGGAACCCTAATTAAGTGCACGTCGCAGCCCTACATTGAACTGTACATTGTAGTTAGGATTGGGATGGAACTTCACTTTTGAGGTTCTCTTGTCCCATTTTGTGGGACCCCTAAACCTTGTGTTTTATCCATGCTGAGATTCCATGTTCGCTGGAGGTGAGTCTGTTCCAGAGGTAAGAGTTATTTGCTTCTGTTGAGCCTTGCCCCTTCCCGTGGTTATGTTGTACTGCTATGTAGTCATTATTCATGAGCATGTGAATCTATGCCAGACCCCATGCTAGAGAAGGTTTCACTTACTTAGCTGCAACTATTGTCCTCCAGCATGGGTCTGGTATGGATTCACATGTAAACCCTCCCTCCCGGCCCCTCACTGGCTCTTTTTGGTCATGCTGCCACTTTACGTGCTTACCAAATCTGAAGATGGCTGCCAGAGGAGGGGCTCAGGGAGAGGATTGTCATTAGATGGGGGCAGTATGACCCAGAGGACAGTGTTGGGGAGAATTCTCATAAAATGGCTAATTCCTTCACCTTAGAGACCCCCAGCAACTTTGCTGGATTTTGAGGACTTGATTTTTTTTACCTGGAGAGAGTGTGAGCCTTTTTTCCCCACTCTGTCATGTATTTTGATGTGTGTTTTACTCTTGTGTTCTTTGATTATGGTGTTTTAGATAACTCCATAGGCATCATTTTTTCATGTGTGTTACACAGCACCCTCAGTGTAGTGCCACAGGGAAGCTTTTTAGGCTGTCCCAAGGTTTAAATACCTTGTCTGGGATCAACTACTGTTTCCCAGAGAATTAAAGTTAAATTGACTTTACTAGTCTTTTTAAATTCCTAGACCCAGCACACACTACCTTACAATAGAGTGCTGGAGGAGTTACCTAGCATCCCCTATGTCTAGAAACTCATGTAGCAGTCAAATGCTACCCTTTCCTATGGAAATGGCTGGTGGCAGGGGTTTTACAACAAACTACCATGATTTTTCCCGACTGCCAACACCGGTAGCTAAAAATCGCGGGAGCCATGTTTTTCAAGATGGCGCCTGAGCCCCCTTTGTTTAAACAGGTCCTGGTCTTCTTTTTTCGCCATTTCTTTTTGGAAAGGTCCTTCTAGAGTTTCTCTGCGTTCCAAACTAGGTTTGGTCCCTTTATGTCTATGCCTTTGGCAGGCTTCAGGACTGAAGACCGCCTCTGGCGCCTGAGTGTCTGGGGTGGGCAGGAAGTGAGGGAGGTGCCCGAACCTCCCTGTGCTTAGTCTCCTAGGAGACCCAAATGCACTCTGGTGTGATTGGCTGGCTGGCTGGCTGGCTGGCTGGCTGGCTGGCTGTCTGGCAAGTACAAGCTACCCTGCTGGGTGAGTGGCAGCTAGTCTGGAATGAATGGGAGAAAACTGTTTAAAGGTGAGTCTCTTGGACTGAAAGGCAGAGTCGACCACTGGAAGGAAGGAATCAAAGAGGAGCTGGAAGAGGATGGCTGCTGCGACTACTGGACCGTTGGTTTGCCGGTGGAGCCCTGCTGCAGGTTCGAATCGCCAATTTCATCTCGACAGAGATGCCCCTTCAAGGACGACTTCTTCCTTGCCACCTGGACACCATTCTTGGAGCTGGTTAGGATTAACCAGGGAGAAGGACACCAGCTTGTGTGCTTGAAGAACAGCAACTGGAATCGAAGATTTGCCAATTTGCCAGCTTTGTCATCCGTCCCCGTGCAGTGCAGGAGTCCCCCGACATCCTCCCTCTTCTCCGTACGACCGAGGCTCAGGAACCGCGAGATCTGCAGGAACTGCCAGGAACAGAAGTCTTCAGCTGCATCTTTTTCTTCAAAATAAGGTACTGTGAAAACCGGACCAAGAGAACTTACTCTCACCGCAACAGTTAGTAGAACTTTGGCAACTTGCAGGCCTAGTCAGCTTGTGAACCGACATACAATCCTTTCTTCCGTGAACTACTTCTAAGAACCTTGGCAAAGACTTTTCCGTTTTAAATACCAGATCCGTTTTTACTTATACAAGACACTAGCCCATTGACATTGGCCTACCCATTGCATTGAATCAACTCCTCGGGTGAACTCAAACTATTTGCACTGTTTTAAAGTAACTGTAATATTTGTTTTATTAACTTATGCATTTTTGCTCCTACGTCAATACTATTTTGCTCCGACTTCAAGGGAGCTCAACCGCTTAGTAGTCAGCATTGTAGTATAATTTTTGTGATATTGGTTGCCTCATGTAGTGAATGCTTTATAAATGATTGTGTAATAAATTAAGAAGTGTTTTACCAAGAAACCTTGAGTATAAATGTATATCTGAATACTTGTCATTGTAGACCTTTGTCTAACAACCTCACAAGCTCACATTCCCTCTTGAGATAAGCCTGGCTGCTCGGCTCGCTACCAAAAACTGTGTGGTACAGACTTATACCAAAGGTTGGTTTTGCTTACACCTGTAGTCCTAGTTGTGTGCAGTGGTCCCAGAGGGTACTGCATACAAACTTTGCCTAACAGACAGTGATTGGTTCAGAGGAGAAATACAGTTTTTAAGTGAAAGTGAAACTGTTTTTCTTTTACCAAGGATTACCAGCCTTACAGGGAATATTCATGAGCATGTGACTCCATGCCAGACCCATGCTGGAGAACAGTAGTTACAGGTAAGTAACTTAAACCTTCTGTACCATTTAACAATGGGTGTGTTCCAGATCTCGTTTTGCAATATATGTACAGTTTCTAAAATGAGCATGAAAATATTAGCATATGTAAGGGGCTTCTGCTGACTCCATGGAAGTCAATGAGATTTGTAGGTAACTTTTCAGACCTGAAGTAGTTAACAATTCTGATCACCATTGGTATTATGTTTGAGAAGGAACCATTGAATGGCATGAAAACCCTCGTCATGCAGGATAGATGTGCACAGAATCACCACATTGATGGCGAATAATCTGCAACTCTCTGATAGTTTTAACTATTGACACTAATTCATGAAAAACGGGTCCACTATCTCTTAAAGGGTTGGTGGATTGTATTAAAAGTCGTAGACTAGAGTCTAGATATTGCGCCAAAAGTTCTAGAAGACCCCCTGCTGTGGCCACAATGGGGCAGAGGGGAGTCGTGGGGTGGAGGGGTACGAGTTGGCCAAGTCTTTATGGATCCCACAGAGCAAATGAAGGAACTGGTTAAAAACACCCTGAATAAGGCTCATGAGTGGAACTGGATATTGGGTAACACAAGGCTTCCTTACTGTTCCATATCCTACCAGTCCTGTGTTATGTGCTTCCAAAGATGCATAAAGACTTGGCTACATTTCCCCCCCTCCATGCTTCCCCTCTCTGCTCCATTGTGTCTGAAATACTGGCTCACTCTTATCTCTTCCTCTGCCTATCCAGTTCCAATCTGACACTCTCCTCTACTTCGGCCGGAATCCTCGGTGTCATCTAGGACCCTTCTCTACTTTCTGTAACAATAACTTGCCTCAACCCCGTAAATATTAGAAAAATCCAGCACCTCCTTCCTTTTGTAGAAGGGTAAACCACTCCAAAAAGATAGTGAATGCACTTTGTCAGAAAAGCAAGTTTAATTGCGTACAAATTCCTGGAAGGGGTTAGTCTGCTTCGTGAAGCTGAAAACTAACAATTCCTTCCAGTGCTCGACAAGGTCACAGCTTTTATACTCAACCCTACATAATTTACATAATAATAAATAATAATAATAATTTAGCATTTATATAGTGCTACGAACCCTCCGGTATCTGAGCGCTGCTTATCACCCACGGTGTGTGGTGCTCATTTATCGACCTCGGAAGGATGAAAGGCTGACTTTGGCCCTGCCGGGATTCGAAACTGTATCAGCAGGCTCTGCACAGGTGTCAAAGTGAGTGTTCTACTCGCTGTGCCACTTGACCGGCTAATGACGCATATCAGTTATGTCACCCCACAACCCTCATTGCCTAGCCCTATACAAGGCCATCTAATCATCCCCTACACTCTTATGCCATTGGCTACACTTACTAAACACAATCCCCTTTACATGTGGTCTCGTTGTAATCAGTCATGATATCCTAAAATATAATTGGGTTATTAACTCAAAACCATTCAACAGTTAACCTGCCCCATTTGTCAGGAAAACCTTATATTCGGGAACATTTTCAGCTTCTGTGCTAATTCTCTTTAACCTAAGAGACCCCCAGCACTTTTGCTGAACCCTGGACTTTTTTGATTTTGAACTCATGAGTGAGTGGAACTTTTTACCATTCCCTCATTCTTTTTCTCCGACTTGGATTTTTATTTTCACTCTTTTATGGAGTCTGGTAAACTCCATATATGCATGCATCTGCTTTTTGCTTTGTGACACCCAGCACCCTCTGTGCAGTGTCACTGAAACGTCCCTTGGACTTCTCTTTGTTTAAATACATTTTCTTGTGAGAACTACAGTTCCCAAGAATAGTAAGATACCTTTCCCTTCTGTGGGTCCAGCACACACCACACTATGTGGGGGTGCTGTAGGGTTACATTGTAACTCCTTCTCCCACTCCTCTTGTAACTTTTTGTTACAACTGACTAACTGAAATGGCTGGTGGCAGTGGTTACTTTTTACTACCTTTTGTGCAGGTTACTGGTAGGCTGATTTTTGTCAGCTGCAGCACAGCACCCATGGGTGACCATTTTCCAGAAATGGCCCGGTCTCATTTTTTTCACCATTGTCTGTTTCTTCTGGACTTTTCCTCTATCCTTTAGAGTAATTGAGTCATTTGTGAGTTTTTCCTTTGGCGGACTTCAGCCCCAAAGCCCGCCGAGGCTCCCGTGTGCCTGGGAAGGCAGGAAGTGAGGGGAGGAGCCTGAAACTTCACTGTTGTTTGTTTGTAGGTATGCCTGGATGAAACAAGTTCTAACTGGGTGGCTGGCTCTCCTGGAGGACAGCCACCCCCAGATGATTGACCGCTCTTTGTGTGTGTTTATGACAGGGATCCAGCATAAAAGGTGAGTTTTGGACTACAGACAGTTGACCACTGAAGCAGAAGACCAGCAAAGATGCCAGCAGCACCTTCCAGGAACGGGAAAGCACCTTCCAGGATGGCGAAAGCACTGCTGAAGCCTTGCAGCTCTGCTAACCCCGTTTTCATATTGACAGGGAAGACCCGCCAAGGACGACTTCCTCCCTTCGATTGGTGGGGCCAACTAGCCTCAAGACCTTCGTGTGCCATCCCTGACATGCTGCAGCTTTCCTGAGCTGCAGCATCCCAACCCCCGGGAACGTGGACCATTATCAATGCATCATCTTCTGAAGATTGAATCCAGCGGAAACTTTGCAGGCACCTGTGATGGACCTCCCGAGGCAGGAATGCTTCACCAAAAGTCCCTTCCACAGAGTTCAGGACTGAGTAATCGAAGAGAATCCGACCAGCGATATTTGTTTGTTTTTGGCACCAAAACCACAAAAAGCAGCTGAAGTGAGCTGAATCCATTAATGTCGAATCCCTTCTCCCGAGTGCTGCCACACAAGCTTGGCAGAGGCTCCCCACCCCTCCCTTACATCACCACGACTAAGGAGCAGGAATCAGGGTCTTCAATGTTGCACCTAGAAGGAAGCCAGCTACCATTTCTAGTTCACTGTCAAGGTACTGTGGGGCTTGGGTTGTGGTTACCTTGTGCCATTTTCGGTGCTTCCTGGCTTTGTAAGTGCTGTTTTCTTCAATTGAGTGTTGCCCTCAACTCCTCTCTGTGCAGGCCTTCAAGTCTGTTCACTACCAGGCAGGGCTGGACTGGGAACCAAAAGAGGCCCTGGAAATAGTTTTCAAAGTGGCCCCATATGAGAACATTTGGAAAGAGGCCCAGGGTTCAGAGGCCTACCAGAAAATCTCCTGAGTTCGCTAGAGGCCAGTCCAACCCTGGTTCAAGTGCCAGAGCCAAGAGACTGCTTTATTTACAAAGTGTTGGGGTTGCGCCATTGAAAACCACTTTTGTAAATGAGGCCCTGCAGCTTATCAAAATTAGAAGTCTCTAGAAATGATTCTGCTCACACTTTTCACTACTCCAAAGAAGCCTTGCTCATATTATTGCCACATATGTAATAATAACAGCGGCCAATCATATACTGGACATCACAAAGTGTCTTGGTCTGTAGCCTTACTTCTGGCAGCTTTTGTTAACATAACTTCGCATGATCACCTTGAGTATTAAAGTCTCATTCTGTGATGTCATGTTCCATGATGTCGCTGATGAGTTTGTATGCAAAAAGGGGGGCCCATACATCTTTTACCTCTCATGGCCCTGTAAATCCTTGACCTGCCCTCAGAGCCAGACCAAGGGATGGGCAGTCTGTGCTGTCGCCCCGGGCCACGCGCTCGTGAGGTCCCGGAGCTGTGGACCTGCTGCTATGAGTATAAGTAGTAACAAAGGCTGGGCTGCTTCCAGCCACAGGGCTTTTCATTGTGCCTGTTTTATGGAGGCCGTGCTGTCAGCACCCAACCCCATGTGACGTGCTTCTAGAGACAAATACCTCTGGCCCACCTGTTCAGAAGCCCATCAGACCCATGGGGCCTCACAGTTAGGGCTCCTCACCTCTTTGTTTAAAGTAATGGTCCATTTAAGAACTTTTAGTTTTGGACAAGGCATTCAAAAGGGGAATTTTATTCTGAAAGTACATACAGAAAAACTGGTTGCCACACAAATCTGTCGTCATTAAAGATAATTAAAATATGTTGACAAACAAGAGTTGTGCCCTAGCGCAATAGTATTCATATGTCCGCATTTGGTGTGTTATAAATAAATGTAATGTCACATTTCACTCTGATTCATATGAAGCAAGCCTTTGTCAAACGGTGAAAAGGTTACCATTTCACAATATCTTTTGTTATGATTAAGTCTTGAAAGACAGGCTAAAAGCCATTTTTTAAAATCATTTTGTGGAATTGCATTCTAGTATTTGTAGTCTTCAAGATGGTGATAACACATTTGTTCTCTTTCTGTTTAGCATATTTCTATAAGGATTCCTATATTGTTGGAGTACTTTAATTATGATGTGTGCCCTATTGATGACATTTGAAGACCTGCGTAATTGCTTACTCTGACTGCCTTAGTACCTTTCCGGTAAATAGGCTTTGTTACGATTGCAGTATCCTGCATCAAAAGCACTTTGCCCTGTCTGGCCCAGGGCCAATCTCTGCCCTTACATCCTTGGAAAGTGCAGTCACATTAGGTATGCTTGGATTACTTGCCAATGATCTTCGTTATTCTTTATCCTGCTCTTCCTAGTCACAGTACTTTCTTTTGAGGTACCCAGCTCAACAAATGATTCAGCCCACTCGTTCGACTACTCCAAAATAAGCCTCAACCCTGATATTGCTACAACCATAATATTAGTAGCTAAAATTCAGATATTGATCATCAGTTTATTTGATCCCCAGGAATATTAATATTTTGTGACATAATTTTGTGCGATGCATATAAAGCCGTCCCACACACGTTGTGCCCCGCAGGGACCCACAGATCCTAGGGACGGCCCTGATGGTGCATTAACAATGACTCCCTGTGAGACTGTATAACACCCAGACCCTGCCACTCATCAGCACTCAGAAGCGTACTGGTATCCGTGTCCAGAGACCTGCCATGGCCTCACTGGTGCAAGAGCTGTTCTCAGTCTTCTCTGCCCCCCCCGTAGCCCACCGGGGTGTGCCAATGCAGAGTTCAGCTACATTATTTGAACTCCGTGTGTACAGCTCTCGAAAGATCTCCTGGGCCTTGACCATGTGCTCAAAACAGAGACATACACATTAAGGCCCTAATTCATAGAAGTGTTTTATAATAGCAAAATCCCATTGGAAAACACTGTGAATAAGGGCCTAAATGTGTGTAACTTATATAAGATTGTAAGTGCAACTCCCGCCAATGAACCATCTATTCACATTGACAGCTGCAGGGCATTGCAGCAGATTGAGGTGCGATGCAGTAGTGTGTGTTGCACAATAAGGTAGTGCACTGGGGTATGTACTAACGCAATGAGCGCAAATTGAAGTATTCTACTGGTCGAGTACAATAAGCAAGATAGTTCCATTCAGGCAAATGTACAACAAGCCAGTGAGAGCAGACTAAGGTGCAAAATGGCAGAGAGTACAGACTACAGTGATAAAGGGCAGTGAGGGCAGATTGCAGGCATGCGATTCCTTCTATAGCAGTTATAATTCCCATCTGAATATATGGTGGAAATGTGGCTCTAGTTTTTAACAGGGAATTGTGCATGGCTGGTTTTAAAATAGAGCATGTTCTTAAGTTCCACTGGAAGGCTCGTGTTGGGTAAAGGAAACGAGGCAGGGAGCAAAAGCGAATAGTGAAGATGTCAGGGGTATGAGTCCTGTGCTGCCCAGCCTCAATGGAGGGTGCAGGCAACGGGGGAGCAATGGATTAAACTCCTGTCCATATTGTGTCTATTTAACAGGCACGATCATGCTAATAAACAACGACCTTGCCACTGAGATCCTACTAGTAACATACGATACATCCCCCCCAGGCAACCATCCTGGAAATAATAACAATTGGGGGCTCCTGCACACGTCCTCATTAACCTCGTTGCCTAAATAACCTGCCACCAGTGCCTGTGCAGTGCAACTCTCAGCTCCAGCTGCAGATTACTACAAATCTGCTCTTTGTGAGCCTACGGTCAGGAATACGATTTGCAGTTTCAAGACTTCAAATGAAATCCCTTCACCGCAACCCGTGTTTGAAGTTAGTGATGTGCAAAGATTACGCCCAAGCCGCTCTAGACCGACAGCCACACTCCTCGTGCCCTCATCATGGGCTCTGGCGCTAGTGGGTTCCATGCTAAATTACCACTAGGCACTCAGGAAAGCCATCCAAATCGGCTGAATAATATGCGTCAACACAGCGGAAAAGAAAGAGATTGGTGTATGAGTTGTCAGCATGGGCTCACTTGCACCGTGTTCTCTGGCAGACAGCTCATCTGCCCGGGAACTGACCCCACCTACTACATTGCTCTGCGGGCGAGAGCTGCTAATGTGATGATGTCAGGACTGCAGAATTGCCCCTCTCGTGACAGCTCGAGAGTGGACAATAGAAGCGCCGTTCACAATAAACATGCATCTTCCCCTGCAATAATGTTGGAATTACACTAACCACACGCCTGCCTCCAGCTTCGTCAGGCTGTAGTCCTCGAGGTCGGCCAGGCTGCACTTGAGCATGCGAGCACAGTCCCATGGATGCTAGGGCACGTGTGGTTTGTGCGGTGCCGCCCTGCAAATGTGCAGGTTCGAGCCACGCAAATGTGCAGGTTCGAGCCACGGGCAGAAAAACAGCACCCAGATATGAGAAACCACCGAGGCTGGCTCAGGCTGGCCTGGATCGTAGATGATTATTATGTTGTCCCCATTTAAATGTATCCTTCCCCCAAGCAAAAAAGAGGCCCCTATGCCCCCGTGGCCTACCAGGGAATGTCCCGGTCTCCCGGTGGGCCAGTCCAGCACTGCTACCAGGTAGCCTCCTCTGACCCCCCCCCCCCCTCTTGAGCAGCTCGGTTTCATCAAGAACCACTGACTAGTTAACAAACGTTTCCTCTGAAGATCTTCATCAGACTGGAACTGTCCATTTCACTTTGGCTGTCCTGGTTTCCATCATCTGATCCTATTGACTTTTGCAATGCTGGTTACTCCATAGAATTTAATCGTAAACACTTTTTTTGCTTGGGAACAGACTGCCTATACCCCTCTGGGAGAGTGTATTTGTTGTTTAGAGTTATTTACAGTTGCTGGTTGTGTTGTGCCTAACTTTTGAAACCATCCCTCCCATCTCAATTCTGCAAAGGTGATATATAAGTGCTGATACTGACCTTAATTGCCATCACTCTGTGCTCCTAAGATAAGCCTGGCTGCTCAGCCACTCTGCCGACTTGTGTAGTACAGGACTATATTAAGAGTTGGGCCCTAACAACAAGAAATAAGTTGGTTGTTGCACGGATTAAATTCAAATCCCTCTGCATCATCCACAAGGCTGTCTGGGCCCAGGGACCACACTATCTTCAACTTTACCTTACTAAATATTCCCTCCCCACCCCGCCCTTCAAGACCACAGCGATCCTTTGGCTCTAACTCTGTGTGTAAAGCGTTTGCCAAAACGAGGGCAGGTGTTCGTTCGCGTTCCTCAGCTGGCCCCCTCCTATGGAACAGCCTCCACCTCCTCTGCGCCTTGAGCAGGACTTTGTTAAAAAACGGAAGTTCCTTAAAACTCTCCTCTTACCTCCGCCTTCCCTTCTTTTCTCCTGTGCTAATCCCACAGTTGCTGTGATTGGTGTCCTGGGCCCTTATGCATCCTCGGGGTCCTGACCTCCCTCACCTGATCAGCCCAGTTCCTGTCTATCGCACTTGCACTTACACCCTCCGACCTGGTGGCTCGCACTTAAACCCCTCGTGGGCTCCAGGCCATGTAGCACTCAACATTCCTAGCACTTCATCTGTGGCTCACCCTTGAGCTCAGACCCCACAGCACTGCCCCCCCTGCCTTCCTTGCTGCACGTTCTGAACACTCACAAGGCATAGTAGCTTCATCCTTTTTTCCACTCCCCCCCCCCCCCCCCTACTCTTATTGTATTGTGCTTTTAATGCATTTCCGACCTCTGCTCCCTCCCTAGATCTGTGGTTGCTTTGAAACAGTATTTTCTTATTGTATAAGCGCCTAAAAAAGCAAACTATAAATAAATGGGTCTTATGAAGTCCCACACCAGTTGGACTTGGAAAAAACGTACATAACACCTTAACCCAGTATGTGATGTGCATAGCCGCGATAAGATTTCTTAAATTAGAGGGAGTAGAGAAAGGTGTAACCATTCTTTTGATCACACAGTACCCTCCTCATCGCCCCAGACGAGCTGGCGTCCCAAACTGTTCCTTCTGCATTTCTTAGCTTCACCTCATTGTGACTTCCTTCTTAAATCATATGGCGTACTTAACAATATCCTTCCTGAGAATCCAGATGGAACCATAACACATTGGTCAAGCTCTGTCCTCGAGTATCCATTCCACGCATTTATTACCTAACCCCAATTCGACGCTTGCAACCTAACCGGACCCCACTGATCATTCAATAAAAAGACTCTGTGCTCCCAGGATGATTGTCCCTCGTATCTGCACAGCCATCTGGCCATAAAGACCCAACCTAGTAGCAATTCATTCTGTCCTCGCCATTTGGCATCCTATGGCCTGCTTCACTTGGTTTGCTTCCACCCCCACGCTTTGACCCAGTCCTCCAAACTCCCAGGGCTAAAGAAAGTCAGCCTTTGCAAACCAAAGATTCTGCGGCCTACACAGGCCCTAACTACGAAAGAACTACAATCTGCAAAGTTCCTATGTGTATGCAGTAAATCTCGTAACACTGTAATATTCTAACAGTTTCTCCAACCTAAATGAGTCCCACATGGTCACTACACGGGGTTACTGCATCCCCTTGCAATCCCTCTCTATCTCTCTATCGTCAGACCCCCTTCTCTCACAAGCACATAGCTCCTTGCCACGCTAGGCGCTACGAAGTTACAAAGTTGTATTCCACACAATAACATTGTGCTCACACTGTCGCATTTTATGTTACTAAAATGTATCCAAAAACTTAAACACAAAGTAAGACTTGTATCAATTCCTTTAACTATACCGAACATATGTTGGTTTTAACATTGCGTTTAAACAAGCCACACTATAGACTAATACAACTTCTGTAGCGTAAACCTATTTTCCCTGTTGGGGCTTTTTACGTGCATCCCAACACTTCCAGCATTGCCAAGCATCTCTTAATCACTCTTATTTTCTCTAAACTGGATTACTGTGCCAACATCCTCTTTGGTCTCCCCAACTATGCTCAACAAGGTCAGGACTCTTTGAAATTCCTCACTTGGTACCCAGTCAATTTACTGAAAACATTACAGAGTGGTACATTTCACTGAGGACCATGGTACCAAAAAACTTAGAAAACATTAAATAAATATATAAAGGGTAGTGGGTAAGGGGTTAAAATCGTTTGGAATGAGGCTGGGGTGGCATTATAAGGGTAAAGTAAGCGTGGCCTGGAGCTCATGGCGAGTGGAGGCTGAGTCGCCGTGCTCCGGCCGAGACGCCGTATCTCGATCCTTTTGCCTGCCTGAAATTACATCTGAGACAGAAAGAACCGGTTCCGAGGGAAGGAGAACCGGCCCCGGACACGATCCTGTGGTTTTCTCCTGGGTTTGGACCTCCAGACCCACGGATTTGCTGGCGGGACCCAAGATGGCGGCCATCTCTTGAAGCCGGCGCCGGAGGAAAACGCTAACCGCCTTCGCAGCGAAGCCGACCCACAAGCTGCTGCCACGACCGAAAAAAGGAGGAGCCTGCCCCTCCACCCAGGTCCGATCTGTTGTTGCTGCAGTGGCTGACCGGGGAGACAAGCGGGCGCTCCCGCCCGGGGAGACTGGGCCTGGGCCCCGGGCTCCGGCATCCATAGCGGCCGAGGAGTGAGAACCGGAGAGACACCGTGAGTGGACACGCTGACACCTTGGTGTGGTGAGCCCCGCCATCGACAGCAAAAGAAGGTGGAGGTGAGGAGAGCACTGGGTGAGGGATTAAACCAATCGAACACCCCCAGCATAGGGGACCACAGCGCCGCACCATCGGCGTGCTGTTGTATGCCCCTCCGAGAACTTGAACACTGATCCCAACAGGCCGATGCAGCCTTTACAGAGGGGCCCCCACCCGCTGCCTCCCTGTTGATCCCTGGAGACCCGCGAAAAACAGTCCCCTCACGCTGCATGCTGACCACCCCACCCCCGGAACCATAAGCTCCCCCAGCCCGCACACTAAAATCACCGGTCTGGTGGGGGCATTGCTGAGGAGACGACGTCCACTATCGTCTACCCACACATTACCGAGTGGCGTCTCTGAACGTCCCTCATCATGACGGCCAGGAATAAGACGAAAACAAGCACCATGGACAAGTATGTATCTGCTAAAGTGAAAACTCCTCAGCAGCCACGCACTTCCACCTCCGAACCTCCCCAAGCAAAACCGGCAGACTCCCCCGAAAATCAAGCCCAGGTACTGGAGGCAATTGCATTACTGCGCACATTTATAGATTCCAGAATCAGGGAGTTCAAATCCGAGCTACAACTCATGCGCCAGGATGCCCGCAACTTAACAGAAAGAGTGACCACTGCCGAAACAACCATAAAAGAAACATCAGACGACACAGCGGAGCTGAAAGCTAAGGTGCTGGACCTGGAACGAAAGGTGTTCACACTTGAGGCCAGAGCTGAGGAGGCTGAGGGCCGGGCCAGACGCGCCAACATCAGAATACTTGGGGTCCCGGAAGGAGACGAGGGCTCGAATCCGACAGCCTATATTGAATCCCTGATACAACAGGAGGTGGGCGCTGGAAGACTAACGCAAGGATTCTTGATCGAAAGGGCACATAGATCACTTCAGAAGAGACCCCCGCCGAGCTCGCATCCTCGCCCTATAATCGCTAAAGTACTCAACTTCCAGGATAGAGAGACCATCCTCCGGCACTCCAGAGAAGAGGGCCCCATTGAACGTGGGAGCTCCAGGATAACAATATACCCCGATTACACCCCGAAGGTCCAACGAAGAGGAACTCATTTGTGCCAATTAAAGCCCGGCTCAGGCAACTGAACCTGAAGTACATGCTATTATACCCCTCCAGACTGAAAGTGATCCACAAGGGGAGGGCGATTTCCTGGAATCCCCAGCAGCTGCCAACATGTGGCTGGAAGACAACAATCTAGCTGCAGATAAGGATCCTCAACCCACGGAAAACTGAAGAATCCCCTGCGCTTGAGACATGGACGGATCCATGACTCATAAAGCTAACTCAGACGCAAGGCAAATGACCAAAGAGAAAGTAAAATCACCCAACAGTCAGCTACATAGATGCGGCCCTCGCTCGGCACACGCCAGGCACCGAGCCCTACCCCCACGAACAGTTCAGGACAGGCCAGTTGCCTGACCGACCTCCCTCGTGCCTGACACCCGGATGGGTCCTGACGGTATGAGAGCGCCTGAGCACCAGCAGGAACTTGTCGTTGCTGGGCGCACCAGTTCCAGTTTTGTTAATCGTTTCGTTCACACCACAGTCCTCGAAATATTAAGAATGGGGAAGCACGGGACCAGAGGTCGTTGGGGGCCGAGGATGAGAAAACACCGGAACCCAGGAGGAGAGCCTCATCACCTGGAGAAGGGGCCGCCCCGTGAAATCTGGGGCGACCGGAAAGATGAAACCAAGACACCAACTCAATGGCACTCCAACTTAAGGTGATGACGTGGAATGTGAGGGGTATGGGCACGTACCTGAGAAGGAATCGGATCCACTCTTACTTGCGCAGGAAAAAGGTATCGATAGTGATGCTTCGAGAGACCCATCTCATGGAAGAATCCACAGCCAAATTATCCGAAAGATGGGGTGGGATCGGAAGAGGGGTGCCATACTTCAAATTTGCTAGAGGAGTGTTCACGTGGGTGAACCCGACAGTGCCCTTCCAGCTACTGGACTATGAAGCCGACAAAGAGGGCAGATATCTGATACTATAGGGAACTATCGAATCCACGCCAGTGTGCCTGGTGAACTCATACTTACCACAACACGGAATACCCTCACACCTCGAAATGCCTAGTGCTAAAATGATTCTTCTCAGAGAGAGTGCGTTCATATGGGGTGGCGACTTCAATTGCATCAGGAACGGAGCTATGGACAGATCAGAGCCCCCCCGTCTTTTAAATAGCCCTGCATCTAACGTGCTAAACACCACAATAGAGCAACTCGACCTAGTGGACATCTGGAGGGAACAACATCGCACCGAGAGGAGCTATTCTTATTACTCGGCCCCGCACAAGGTCCATACGAGGATAGACTATTTGTTCATAGATCGTGAGCTGGCTCAACAAGTAGACTCCACAATGTATCTAGGCAGAACCATATCCGATTACTCTCCGCTGATTATGCAATGGGCTCCTAGAGGACCCCGACTGCCAATCCCACTATGGAGAATGTCACCGGCAGCACTCAGACCACGCATTTAAGGGGGAACTTGGTGCTAAACTCGAGGAATACCTAGACATTAACACAGGCTCAGTGTCAAGTTGGAGCACACTATGGGAGGCCATGAAGGTTGTGACACGGGGAGAAGTCATATCCGGAGCTGGTGGCATCCGCAAGCATCTAAAGTCGGAACTGGAGGATCTGGAGAATAAGATTACACACCTGAAATCCGAAATCGACATCATGCCGGACGCTGAAACAGAACTGAAGTGCACCCGGGAGGAATGCCTTTTGGCCTGGAATAGACTGTCTAAATTTGACTACACGACCTACATAGCCAGGGCGCACAAAGAAGCAGATAAAACTGATAGAATGTTGGCCTGGCTGTGTAAACGTGAGTTCCCAAGACACCTCCCAACCGAAATAACTGATACAACCGACAGGACGCAACAAGATATTAACTCTGCGTTTGCGGCCTTCTACTCCAAACTGTATGTCCACGACACCAAAATACCAGTGGAGGACATAAGGGCTACACTGGCAGAGATTGAGCTCCCAAGACTGACGGAGACCCAAAGTGAGCTACTGGACGCGGAAATCACTCCAGAAGACGTGACGGAGGCGATTAGATCGCTAGCCACCTGCAAGACCCCCGGTAGTGATGGGCTTCCGCCAGAATTCTATAAAGTGTATGAAGCAACCCTCACCCCGATACTCCACAAGGTGTATATGGAGGGATACGAAAACGGAATCCTACCCAACTCCATGAAAGAAACAATTATCATCCCTATACTTAAACCCAACAAACCTGTCGACAACTGTGAATCATACCGCCCAATCACCATGCTAAACTATGACTGCAAGATCCTGACCACAATACTGGCTAAGAGGCTGGCGAGGGTGGTAGGAACCCTGATTCACGAGAACCAGAATGGTTTAGTTCCAGGACGCAATACTACCGCAAACCTGAGGAGGCTCCAGCACATCATGGCAGAGACCTATGATCGAGATGAGGATCTAGCGGTGCTATCGCTAGACTCCATAAAAGCCTTCGATTCCAACTACTGGGAGTGGCTGATCGAAGTACTAAGGGAATTCGGCTTTGGCGAGGGCTTTGTAAAATGGGTCGAGGTATTGTATAATTCACCAGCAGCAAGAGTGAAGACTGGAGGGACGGTGTCCAAAGCCTGGGCGATACAGCGGGGCACGAGGCAAGGATGCCCGCTGTCCCCGATGTTATACATACTGGGCCTGGAGCCGGTGGCCACCTATTTCAGGTAACACTTTGACGCGGGCATTGAGCTGGGAAGTGACCATTCCATAATATCCATGTACGCGGACGACATCCTCCTGTAATTTAAATAACCCTCAGCTCAATGCACAAGTCACGTTGGACATGCTAGACAACTATGCCCGATACTCCGGGATAACATTTAGCAAGCTAAAGTCGTGTGTGTTTCCACTGGCCAGACTCTGGGGTCTGGTTAAGTCTGATCTACCAGACGTCGGGATACAATGGCAATTAGAGAAGTTTAAGTACCTAGGAGTCGATGTGTGCCATACCCCTGCACTCACGCATGAACACAACACTGAAAAAGCAGTGGGTGCCCACCGCAAATCCATGAACTTTTGGTCGAAGCTACCACTGGCAGTGATGGGCAGAGCAGCAATAGTCAAGATGATAGTTCTCCCCCATTTTTTATATCATTTCACGAACGTCTGCTTCTACATCAGACCTCCCTTCTTCAAAAAACTGGACTCTCTAATCAAGGACTTCATAATTGGATCATCCAGACACAAGCTATCTTTACCTACACTTACACTCCCGTACAAGGAAGGAGGGATACAACTACGCGATCTGCAAAGGTACTATCTAGCTGCACAGCTCAGCCACGTGACGAAATGGCTCTCCGATGACCCGTCAGCTGAAGTGGGGCTCCTGCGACATGCGACCTCCAAGCTATTCCCCAAAGAAATGCTTTGGAACCCAACGAAACAAACATCTGAAGTTCCCATGATTGTTACCCTTGGCAGGCAGATATGGGCCAGAACTGGCTTCCTTCGACAATTAAAACATCCCTACAATCCCAACACCCCCATTCTGGCGGATGTATGCAAAACTCAGGCGGACCTAGGGAGAGAGCCGGAATCTACACATGGGGAGACCTGTATGAAGACAGCATGTTCAGAGAACTTGAATCGCTACAAGCTAATGAAGGCATCTCGAACACCCAATTCCTGTGGTACCACCACCTCAAGAGGACAGCTAGGGCACAATGGCCTGTCTGGCCAGAGGAACCCCCACCGGACCCCCTCCTCCAGGAAATGTACGACCTAGCAGATGGTTGGAAGCCGGTCTCCCGCTTATACATCAAATTGAACGATGGATCCAATCCAAAAAGCGCATCCCTGAGACAGAAATGGGAAACCGAATTGGGGATCACACTATCTGACAGTGAATGGGAGCGAATATTACTATACCCCAAAGAGGTGTCGAGGGACATTAGATTCAAACAAGTTCAACTGAATGTGCTATACAGAACATACATGACCCCACTAAGAGTTGCTACCTTTAACAAACAAGCATCTCCGAATTGCCCCTGGTGCGGAAATGATAAAGCGGACATGATCCACATGTTCTGGACCTGCACCAAAACGGCAAAATTCTGGTCCATGGTAGAAAGCACCTGCACCAAAACGGGACTCACAAGATATGAATGGAACCCAAAGGAATGCTTACTGGGAGCCCATCCCAGACTCGGCAAATACAAACACCTAGTCAAACTAATGGACCTAGCCTGCATCCTCGCAAAAAGGTCCATAGCTATGGCATGGAAATCACCACGGGGCCCGAGGCATGGACGTTGGCTTAGGGACCTGAGAGACCAGAGCCTGGCAAGATGGAATCAACTCAAGCGACGATAACTCCAATGACACCCTAGAATCATGGAGGGCCCTGTTGCGCGACATCCAATACGCTTCGGATCACAAACCCCCCTGAGTTCTAACCCCTACCAGAGACTTGCCTGGGGTTTACCCCCAAGAATGGACAACCCGGAAACTCAACCCCCGTGACCATGGGTACACCGACCACCGGCCCCCCTCCCCCTCACCACAATTAAGAACAATACATTGAGCTATGAAGACTGTGGTAGTTAATTAGTTGTTCGTTTGTTATGTTACCGTTTGATGGTTATTATGTACTTATATAAATGCCAATAAAATACTTAAAATAAATAAATAAGGGTAAAGAAAGAGGATCTTGGGGGGAGATCCCCCAGTAAAAAATAATTTGGTGTTTTGACTGCAATGAAACTTAACATTCTGTAATGCCAGCCAGTAAAATCACATATTCCCCCTTACTTCACTCCTACATCTCATATTGTCACCAGGCTGGATGGCTGATGATGCAAAACATGGCCAGCTTTAAATGTCTTCTCCTGGTTCACAAATACATCCACGGTAAGGCACCACTGTATCCATCCTCCTCTATCCAACTCTAAAAGCCTTCTCATAATCTCTACTCTGCGTCTTCGACTACCCTTGTAGCTCCTCATCCACCCTGTGCTTTCTCCCTTTCTCCCTTTTTGCTCAAATTGCATGGAATTCTCTTCCTCTAGACATCCGAGAAACAGTCCACGTGGATTTGTTCAAAACCAAACTAAAAACCTACCTCCTCACCTCCGAGTTACCCTCTTAACCTACCCCTCATCTGCTTTCTAGCTAATATTTTTCCCTGGTCTCTAAACCTCCCTCTACCCCTCACTTTCTCTACCTCCACTCTAGCACTTCATCCATCATGGTCACATCAACAAGGGCTTTCTTGAGATCTGGACAGAAGAGCAGGGAATCACTAGGACAGCACTGGAGTCGATGCTGGTCCCCCTCGAGTCATCAGCACGCTGCTCTTCTTCATTGGAGACTTGGCTCCAACGATTGATCGGCGAGTGGCTGCAGGAGACCTCCGTTTATCCAAGATTTGTCCTGGGAGCTCGCCAAGCCCACCATTGGCAAGGATCTGCACCATTCAAACTGGCAGCGGCTTCCCAATCATGAATTGCCACTGGCTGAAACATCTGCCCAGAAACAGACATTCAGCCACTTGGATGTGTACTCTGGGCTCACACACAAACCACCACTTTGCCCTGGAAAGCAGGCACTTTCCCTGGGAAAGGGCCTCCCAAATATGGCAATTCCATATCTGAGAGGGCAGGAAGAAGTCCAGAGAATCATAGGGCCAAAGGACATGCAAAAACCTTGTGGCACGCCATCTTAGGGCGCTAGCTGTTAAAATGGTTTTCTAGCATCTCGGCTGGTGGGCAGATTTTAGGAGGCCACCCTAGTTATGGTGAACGGGGAGCTTTGAGAGAATAGTCAAATACCCAATCAAGGTAGCAATGGAGAACGTCAAGGCTTTAGTCTTAGGAGAATGTAAATGGGGTCAGGGGCCCTCAATGAGTCCACACAGAATAGCGTACAATAATTCAATTTAGACAGTCAGTTATAAAAATACTATTTCTTTTGGGCCTTTAGAACATATTGAAAAATTAAACGAGCAGGTAGTACTATCACACAACACTCTATAATACAAATGTATACCAGCACCATTAGATTCACTTCAAAGACCTCAACAAATAACTTATCAAGCAAAGCAGGTAAGTACTGCAGATGCAAGAACATGGAGGGAATCAGTCACAAGTTCAATATCCTAACTTTAGAAGTCCAAACCCTAAGATGAATGGGGCCTTGTGCCCAAAACTCACAGGTAAGGATTCTTTATGTAAAAAGGATGCAGTGGGTTTGTGGTTATGATTAGTTTCACACTACTTAAATGTCCTATAGCCATTTACCCAAGGATAGGTAATGGGGCTGGGCGATATGGACCAAAAGTAATAGCTCGATGTTTTCGGGCTGAATGGCGATATAGATCTCGATATTGTGTATGTGGGTTAAATGCTCAGTTGTAAGCGTAAACTACATGCGAGATGTCACAAACGCCTTCATTCATTAGAGATTGATCAAAATAAAGTGCAAATACAGGGTTCCTCTTCCTGTTTAAAAATACACACTGCTTGGAAATTTCAAAATGTCAATAATATCACCCAGCCCCAATAGGTAAGTTCTCTCCTTTCTTCCAGACCCAAGGATAACCCAGGGGCAGGATACCCGACCCAGGTTTGACGACCAAATGAGAGTAGTGGAGGGGAGATGGGAGACAAAGGTTCCCAATGTTATCCTTTGGAGGACTGTGGGGAACAGGCACAGTGATGCTTACTTAATTACCCCCTGACCCTGATTTTCCCAGATGCATTGTGGATCGGTGGGGGTTGCTGAGGACTCTATCATCTGTCCTTTGTTCCAGTGAGAGGTGCCCCAGAGTTGCAGGTTCCAGGATGCTTCCGGTCGGGTTCAAATGCAAGGTGCAACTCTCGGCGAATAAAAATGCAGAATCCAATAATGCAGGCTTCCTTGGGACACGTCACCGGATGGAGGAAGTAGAGTTCCAGCGATGATCACCGTTTGCAGGCGACGACGGGCGTCTTCAGTTGTGGTCACTGTGATGCCGGAAATGCATCTGAGGGACAGGGCCTCTGAATCCTTGTCCTTTTTCTGTTTTTACCGTGTGTTCTGTCATGTTTTCTGCCCAGGAGTCCATGAGGGACTCCTGGCAGTGCAGCTCTCTTTTGGTTTGGTGAACAGACCCATGGGATACCCTTATGGCACCCATGGGTAGGGGTACAACCCTGTGCCCCTAGTGTATGTTTTTGGGCACCTGTGGGTGGCCCACAGAGCAGGGTATGGGCTGGTGGCAGCTCCATGCTGAATTTGACAGGTGCTCTGGGTGTCCTCCATTTTGGGATACCCAGGCCCTGCCATTGGAATCAGTTGATTCCTGATAGGAAACAAGATGGCCCCTGTGGCCTCTTGCTTTCTATTGCCTGTTATCTTGTTTTTCCCAAAGTCCTGGGAAGCCCTGACTCTGTCCCTTCCCCCTGACTGGCTGTTGGGTGGAAGTTCCATATATGGTGTTGTTGTAAAGGCCCAGCTAGACTGACTGGAGCCTTCCCAGTGACTGTATGTTATGGGTACCTCCTGTGGGTGGGACCTGGGTGAATGGAGTGTGTGACCAATATACACTCCTTGTTGTGGTTGTCTGGTTTCTGGCATGAGAGACAAAGACTGAGACAGCCCTGCCCGAAACTGGCCTGAATGCAGTGTGTAGTGTTGAATGGCTGGGTACTTGTCCCAATCCACATTCCTTGTTGTGAGTGTCTGAAAGGGAGGAGTGTGGCCTGAATGCACTGTGTGCCTGATTGGCTGACTGACTGCATGAATGCCCTTCTGTGTGATTGGCTGCTGTGTGTGTGCCAGCAGTGTGGATGAGAGACAGAATAGTATATCTGGGGACCTCTCACCACTGGAAATTGTTCAGAAGCATTCAGAAGCTGAGTCTCCACTCAAGAGTAACTGGATTTGCTGATCCTCGACGTCCAGCTGGAAGAAGAAGACTTGCTGTGGCATTTGCTTCGACGGAACTGAAGGTTGTCGAAATCGTCGAGGACTGACCCGAGAGAGGACCTGGTAAGGCGCCCTCTTCCCGTGCTCCGAGGGACCATCGAGCACCGCTGAATCTTCGCCGAAGCGCCCTGGAAGTCAGACCCTCGAAAGGCTGCCGACCCGAGACGGGACCGCCGAGGAGATCGAAGTGAAGCACCCGGACATCGACGCTGTCGAAGTCCATTGCCGTCGACCAGGGTTCGCAGGTCTGTGTAACCGCTGGAGGCCCGTCGAAGTTGTGTTGCCCAGCCGTGGGAACCACTTGACGCCGTGCCGCCGACGACCGGAGCCGTCCGCTCCTTGCCTAAGAACATTTGCCTTGAAGGACTCCCTCGTCCGCATCGTCGGCCGCTTTGTCCCGCCGGAGAAAGTCGAGGACGACCAACGCGCCGAGGAGAATCCGCCGGTGGGTTTCCCGCCACCTCACGATCCCAAAGACTCGAGCGACTCGACGCCCTTGCTGGGCTCCCGTCTCTACAATCTTTGCGGTCCAGAACTATTGTCATCGAGGTGCCCCGCACACCTCCGCCGTGCAGGACGCCGACGCCCCGACGCCGACGAGCACCGCTCGGACGAAGCTGCCGCCTCTTCGACATCGTTCTACCTCGTTCGTCGACGGACGTTCGACGCCCCGTGCCTCCCGCTTGAAAGGGAAGGCATTCAAGAAGGGCCGTCGATTCCCCGTCGCCGAACCCCGAGGTCTTCGACGTTTCTCTACGCCTCTCGACGATCCGTGACTCCTGCTTAAAAGGGGGTCATTCAAGAAGGATCTGTCGACGCCTCTTCGAAGAACTCGACTCCACCAGGTACATTGGGGGGGTAAAAACATTGTAGGAGAGAATAAGACTGTTGAACAATATATGGACTGGGCTTGTGTCATATCCCTTTATTTTACAGGTTGCCCAGGTGGGGGGATCTCCACACAGAACTGTGTCCAGTAGCTAGGGCCAGTATTCTGCCTATTGTTTCAACCATCTTTTATCTCTCCTCTCTCTATTGCTGGTTTCCTTCTTATTGATCTGTGTGCCATTTTTACAGTATTGTGAATGCACTTTAATGAGGTCTAATATTAGTGGTACCACTTTAGAATTGTAGATATTTATCATTATTGGTTTTCCTGAGCACAAAGTGCGTTATTGTGATAAGTGTACATAACCCTTGAATATTAATTATATAAAGACTGTGTTTTCAGTAATACAGTGTGTGGACATTCCTTTGTGGGGGCTTGGGGATACCCTGTACTTAAGAACCAGCCTGCATCACCTCCTGAGAAGCTAGGCCTTGATTGCTCGTCCATCGCTACCGTAATCGAGAATCTTGGCTGGGGTCTTCTGTGCCTCTCCTCTACCATATAGAGAGCGGAAGTACAGACCCCCCCACCGGTCTTGACAAGCTGGTGGCAGCGGTGGGATGCTTATGGTTTTAAGACTCAGTGTATAACCGTGCCACTTACAAAATATCCGCACTTTATTAGATTAAGGTTTGGGTGTGTACCAAATAACTGCATTACAGGCAATGGAGCCCATTGCAAATGGTAAATTGACTCGGATGAGCTTAGAGGCTCTCCAGAGTGCTTGTGAAGCCAGGGAGTTGGACTTTGTGGATAAGTCTAGGGCTGAGCTGATAGCTGCCCTGGTGGACTACCAGACTGATGGTGAAACCCTTGATGAAGGGGGGGATGCAACCAGTGAGGACTCTGCCCCTGGGGTTGTCGCTGAATCTGTTTCTGGGAATGCCACCATTCCTGCTGCCTCTGTTCCAAACCCCAGCAATTCCATGGAACTTGAGTTATTAAGGATGAAATTGGCCTTTGAATATCGCAAGTTGGAAATAGAAGCTGAGCTTAAGAAAGAGGAGCTGGCACAGCAAGTGGAACTCAAGAATAGGGATCTTGCGCTCAAAGACAAGGACACTGAATGTCAGAGAATCCAGCTAGAGAGAGCTAGAGTGGAGACTTCAGCTAGACCAATTGAGAGTGGCAGGTCCCCAGCCACCAAGTTTATGAAAGATTTGGTTGGTGTGTTTGTGGAGGGTTCAGATATCCTCCAATGGATTGAAGCGTTTGAAATGGCTTGTGCAATTCATGATGTAGATCAAAGAGATTGGGCTAAGTGTTTGTTAAGCAGAGTGCCTCAAACTGGATATGACTGTATTCTGAAGCTGAGTGTGGAAGAAAGGGGTCAGTATGAGTGTATGAAGTCTGCTTTGATTGCCAAGTTTGGCAAGACACCTGCCCAATACCTTAAAAGGTTCAGGGAATTTAAGAAAAGAGAGAATGTGTCTTGGGTTGACTGGGTGAGTACTGCGCACATGAACATGATGGGGTGGATTGATGGATACAAGGTGAAAACTTTTGTTGAGTTGTCCCACCTCTTGTTTTTTGAGCATTTTTCTGAAGCCTGTTCACCAGAGCTGCGTCAGTATGTGGCTGACCAGAACATTTTGGACCCCTTTAAGCTGGCTAGGTTGGCTGACAAGTGGGTCTCCCACCGGGTGTCCCCTAAGGACTCCAGTGGGAAGGACAAGGACAAAGAAAAGGGGGCCTCTCAGAAAGCTGAGGAGTCCCAAAAGCAGTCACAGTCGGGTAAACCAAAACCTTCCTCTCCTAAGACCCAAAAATCTAGTGGGGATAAGTCCTCTGTGGGTGGGAATAAGAGTAGTGGTCCACCTGCTGCAAAGCAGGCTCCCAGTGGTTCCAGTACCGTACCCCGCACTCCTGGCACTTGTTGGGATTGTGGGGCTCTGGATCACAAAAGGGGTGACCCCAAGTGTAAAGGTAAGGCACTTGGAGTACAGGCTGTCAGCCTGACCTACCCTTACCCCGTGTCTGAGGTGGAGGCCACTGTCCTCCCCTCCTCTACAGGAATCACATTTGGTGCTCCAGTAGAGATTTCCTTAGTGTCCCTTGGGGCCTGGGACCAGTACGCAGAAGTACTGGCGACTATCCCACAGAACACCCGTAGATTTTTGAGAAGTGTCCTCTTGAATGGCCAGCCTTCTACTGGTTTGAGAGACACTGGGGCAAGCATGACAGTGGTGGACAGGACCCTGCTCAAGCCAGAGGACTATGAAGGTGCTCCTCTGCAAACCACCAGGTTAGCTGGTGGGCCTCCCAAATTATCGCCTGTAGCCCTAGTCACACTCATGATTGGAGACAAGACAGCAAAGCTTCCTGTCCTGGTTCAGGACAATGTCCCTGCTAACATTCTGTTAGGAAATGATCTAGTAGAGTTGGGGTTGATCTCGGATGGTCTTCCCATGACTGCTGCTGCAGTCACTAGGTCACAGGTGACACCGGGTCTGGCTGTGAGTCAGGTATCCGAGCCAAAGGCGAGGCCTAAGGCAAGAAGAAGGAAGACCAAGAAGGCCACCTCTGTGGAGGGAACACCTTCTCTTCCTGCTGTTCCGACAGCACCCAATGGGATCCATGCTCCGGACGGGCTGGGTCCAGCGGAAAACCCAAACTCAACTCCTGTGGGAGAAGAGACAGAAGACTCTCCTGTGGGAGAGGTTCTCAACCCGGAGGATCATCCCGACCTTCAATGCTTGTTAGCTGAAGGGGGACCCTCCCGGGCAGACTTCTGTAAGGGACAGAGAGAGTGCCACTCTCTCGAGGGCCTGAGGAAACAGGCCCTGTCCCAGGCACAAGGTGAAGTGCCTAGGACATTCAAGATTTATTGGGAGGGTGAGCTCCTTGTTAGTGAGCCCACTAAGCCCGAACCTGGTGCCCGCAAGAGGTTGGTGGTACCCCAGGTTTACAGGCCCTTCCTACTGCAGTTGGCGCATGAGGTGCCCTTGGCTGGTCATCTTGGGACCAAGAAGACTAAGCAGAGGCTCTCTGCCCATTTCTACTGGCCACGGATGGGAGTAGAGGTGGAGTCCCACTGCAGGACCTGCCCAACTTGTCAGTTGTCTGGCAAGACTGGAGGCAGGGTCATTGCCCCACTGCAGCCATTACCAGTGGTTGGCACACCATTTGAGAGGGTGGGCATCGACATCGTCGGTCCCCTTGACCCTCCCACTTCAGGTGGACATCGGTTCATCCTGGTCTTGGTAGATCATGCCACCAGGTACCCTGAGGCAATACCCCTTCGGACTGTTACTGCCAAGGTGGTTGCCAGGGCTCTCCTGGGCATTTTCACCCGTGTTGGATTCCCCAAGGAGGTTGTCTCTGACCGAGGATCCAACTTCATGTCTAGTTACATGAAAACCATGTGGAAAGAGTGCGGGGTAACCTACAAGTTCTCCACCTCTTACCACCCCCAGACCAATGGTCTGGTTGAGAGATTTAACAAAACTCTCAAGGGCATGCTAGGTGCTTTGGAAGAGCCCCTAAGGAGGAAATGGGATCTCCTCCTGCCATGCCTGCTGTTTGCTTACAGAGAGGTACCTCAAGAGGGTGTTGGTTTCAGCCCCTTTGAGTTACTCTTTGGACATCCCGTGAGGGGGCCCCTCGCCTTGATCCGAGAAGGCTTGGAAGCCACCCCTCCAGGTCCCGCCAAGCAAGTGGGGGACTATGTGTTAGGCCTCAGGCGGAGGATGACACAAATGATGGGTCAGGCAACAGCAAATCTCAAGGCCAGCCAGGAATTGAATAAGTACTGGCATGACCTGAAAGCTTCGCAAGTGGATTGGACTCCGGGACAGGAAATCCTTGTGATGGAGCCTACCAAGCCTAGAGCTTTGGCAGACAAGTGGACTGGACCCTTCAGGATCATCTCCAAGATGGGCGAAGTCAATTATCTGGTGGACATGGGAGCCTCTGGGGTAGCCCCCCAGGTATTCCATGTCAACAGGCTCAAGCCTTTCCACAGGCGAGCAGAGGTCTCATGTCTCTTGCTAGCTTCAGGGCAAGAAGAGGATGAGAGTGAGCCCCTTCCTGATTTGCTGCATAGCAACCCTCAGGATGGCTCAGTGGAGGGAGTACAACTCTCTCCCGATTTGACAACAGAGCAGCAGAGGGCCTGCCGGGCTTTGCTCCAGCAGTATGCCCCTCTGTTTTCACTGACACCGGGCCTTACACCGTGGTGTAAGCACGAAATTGACACTGGTGACAGTGTGCCTGTCAAAAGCAGGAGCTATCGTATGTCAGATACCGTCAAAAACCACATCCAGGCTGAGGTCGCCAAGATGTTGGATCTGGGTGTTATTGAACCCTCCACCAGTCCCTGGTCCAGTCCAGTGGTCCTTGTCCCCAAGGCAAGTTCCCCGGCGGGTACCAAGGATTGGAGGTTCTGTGTGGACTACCGAGGAGTCAATGCCGTCACCAAAACTGACGCGCACCCATTGCCCAGGGCTGATGAGCTCGTGGACACTATAGGTGCTGCCAAATTTGTGAGCACCTTTGACCTTACCTCAGGCTATTGGCAAATAGCTCTGACGGACCATGCCAAGGAAAAGACGGCATTCTCCACACCTGAGGGACTCTACCAGTTTAGGGTCATGCCCTTTGGGGTGAAGAATGCCCCTGCCACCTTCCAGAGATTGGTCAACCATGCGCTCAGTGGGCTGGAAGCCTTTTGTGTGGCTTACTTAGACGACATTGCCGTCTACAGTTCCACCTGGGAAGAGCATTTGACACATCTGGATAAGGTGTTGCAGGCCTTGAAAAGGGCTAACCTCACTATCAAGGCCACCAAGTGCCAGATAGCTCAGGGGAAAGTTACCTATCTTGGTCATGAGGTAGGAGGGGGTCAAATCCAACCTCTCTCCAGTAAAGTACAGGACGTACAGAACTGGGAGACTCCCACTACTCAAACCCAGGTGAGAGCCTTTTTGGGCCTCACTGGGTACTATCGCAATTTCATGGCAGACTATGGAACCATAGCTGCACCCCTGACAGCTCTAACTTCACCCAAACAGCCTAGGAAGGTTAATTGGACTGAAGACTGTCAGAGGGCCTTTGATGGCTTGAAAGAAAGTCTGTGTAGGGCACCTGTGTTGAGTGCGCCTGACTACAGCCGACCCTTTATCGTCCAGACGGATGCCTGCGACACCGGAATTGGAGCTGTCTTGTCCCAGTTAGATGACAAAGGGAGAGAACATCCTATCATATTCATCAGTAGACAACTCAAGGGTAGAGAACTTAGGTGGGCTACTGTTGAAAAGGAATGTTTTAGTATAGTTTGGAGCCTTAGGCGTTTTAGGCCCTACCTTACGGGGTCCACCTTCAAGGTCCAAACAGATCATAAGCCCCTGAAGTGGCTTATGCAGATGAAGGGTGAGAATCCGAAATTGCTCAGGTGGTCGATTAGCCTACAAGGGCTAGACTTCACCATAGAGCACAGACCAGGGAAGAGTCACGATAATGCAGATGGCCTTTCCAGAAGGTATGTTGACCGTCTGGATGAGGGTGTCTATCCCGTGGGAGATTAGGCACCCTCCACCTCAGTCTGGGGGGGGCGACTGTGATGCCGGAAATGCATCTGAGGGACAGGGCCTCTGAATCCTTGTCCTTTTTCTGTTTTTACCGTGTGTTCTGTCATGTTTTCTGCCCAGGAGTCCATGAGGGACTCCTGGCAGTGCAGCTCTCTTTTGGTTTGGTGAACAGACCCATGGGATACCCTTATGGCACCCATGGGTAGGGGTACAACCCTGTGCCCCTAGTGTATGTTTTTGGGCACCTGTGGGTGGCCCACAGAGCAGGGTATGGGCTGGTGGCAGCTCCATGCTGAATTTGACAGGTGCTCTGGGTGTCCTCCATTTTGGGATACCCAGGCCCTGCCATTGGAATCAGTTGATTCCTGATAGGAAACAAGATGGCCCCTGTGGCCTCTTGCTTTCTATTGCCTGTTATCTTGTTTTTCCCAAAGTCCTGGGAAGCCCTGACTCTGTCCCTTCCCCCTGACTGGCTGTTGGGTGGAAGTTCCATATATGGTGTTGTTGTAAAGGCCCAGCTAGACTGACTGGAGCCTTCCCAGTGACTGTATGTTATGGGTACCTCCTGTGGGTGGGACCTGGGTGAATGGAGTGTGTGACCAATATACACTCCTTGTTGTGGTTGTCTGGTTTCTGGCATGAGAGACAAAGACTGAGACAGCCCTGCCCGAAACTGGCCTGAATGCAGTGTGTAGTGTTGAATGGCTGGGTACTTGTCCCAATCCACATTCCTTGTTGTGAGTGTCTGAAAGGGAGGAGTGTGGCCTGAATGCACTGTGTGCCTGATTGGCTGACTGACTGCATGAATGCCCTTCTGTGTGATTGGCTGCTGTGTGTGTGCCAGCAGTGTGGATGAGAGACAGAATAGTATATCTGGGGACCTCTCACCACTGGAAATTGTTCAGAAGCATTCAGAAGCTGAGTCTCCACTCAAGAGTAACTGGATTTGCTGATCCTCGACGTCCAGCTGGAAGAAGAAGACTTGCTGTGGCATTTGCTTCGACGGAACTGAAGGTTGTCGAAATCGTCGAGGACTGACCCGAGAGAGGACCTGGTAAGGCGCCCTCTTCCCGTGCTCCGAGGGACCATCGAGCACCGCTGAATCTTCGCCGAAGCGCCCTGGAAGTCAGACCCTCGAAAGGCTGCCGACCCGAGACGGGACCGCCGAGGAGATCGAAGTGAAGCACCCGGACATCGACGCTGTCGAAGTCCATTGCCGTCGACCAGGGTTCGCAGGTCTGTGTAACCGCTGGAGGCCCGTCGAAGTTGTGTTGCCCAGCCGTGGGAACCACTTGACGCCGTGCCGCCGACGACCGGAGCCGTCCGCTCCTTGCCTAAGAACATTTGCCTTGAAGGACTCCCTCGTCCGCATCGTCGGCCGCTTTGTCCCGCCGGAGAAAGTCGAGGACGACCAACGCGCCGAGGAGAATCCGCCGGTGGGTTTCCCGCCACCTCACGATCCCAAAGACTCGAGCGACTCGACGCCCTTGCTGGGCTCCCGTCTCTACAATCTTTGCGGTCCAGAACTATTGTCATCGAGGTGCCCCGCACACCTCCGCCGTGCAGGACGCCGACGCCCCGACGCCGACGAGCACCGCTCGGACGAAGCTGCCGCCTCTTCGACATCGTTCTACCTCGTTCGTCGACGGACGTTCGACGCCCCGTGCCTCCCGCTTGAAAGGGAAGGCATTCAAGAAGGGCCGTCGATTCCCCGTCGCCGAACCCCGAGGTCTTCGACGTTTCTCTACGCCTCTCGACGATCCGTGACTCCTGCTTAAAAGGGGGTCATTCAAGAAGGATCTGTCGACGCCTCTTCGAAGAACTCGACTCCACCAGGTACATTGGGGGGGTAAAAACATTGTAGGAGAGAATAAGACTGTTGAACAATATATGGACTGGGCTTGTGTCATATCCCTTTATTTTACAGGTTGCCCAGGTGGGGGGATCTCCACACAGAACTGTGTCCAGTAGCTAGGGCCAGTATTCTGCCTATTGTTTCAACCATCTTTTATCTCTCCTCTCTCTATTGCTGGTTTCCTTCTTATTGATCTGTGTGCCATTTTTACAGTATTGTGAATGCACTTTAATGAGGTCTAATATTAGTGGTACCACTTTAGAATTGTAGATATTTATCATTATTGGTTTTCCTGAGCACAAAGTGCGTTATTGTGATAAGTGTACATAACCCTTGAATATTAATTATATAAAGACTGTGTTTTCAGTAATACAGTGTGTGGACATTCCTTTGTGGGGGCTTGGGGATACCCTGTACTTAAGAACCAGCCTGCATCACCTCCTGAGAAGCTAGGCCTTGATTGCTCGTCCATCGCTACCGTAATCGAGAATCTTGGCTGGGGTCTTCTGTGCCTCTCCTCTACCATATAGAGAGCGGAAGTACAGACCCCCCCACCGGTCTTGACAGTCACAGCAGCTGCTCCAGGACTGGTTCCTTTTTTTTTTTTTTTTTTAATTTTAATCAAAATTTTGTTTTTGATGCATACGCATCTTTACAAAATTATAGCATTGTTCATAAAAGTTACATCTGATAACATCTTTACATCTTTGTAAAATGTAGTACATTCAGTTCATTCCCAAAATTATATAAACAACAATATCATAATTCTTTATCAATTCACAGAATTAAAACAGAATTTAAAAAGGGCCAAAAACAGAACGGCAAATTACAGATATCATATATAAAATCATGTAATACTTTTTTTTTTTTTTCTTTTTTTTTTTTTAATTTTTACAAGACATATAATGTAAGGCAAAGAAAGTGAACATATAAAAGAAAACTTAGTGATCACCACAAATAAATATATACATACATATATAGATACACACATATATGCATGTATATAGTCTTCACCTAAACACCAAAAGTTGTGACTCAATGGCGAGCAGTCTCTAAGCTCGATGGTAGTGCATCCTCAATGATTTTCAATAAGCGTACTGTCGCTAGGATGATAGCATTTGAAGAACCCCACATACAACGTGACCAAACTAATTCTCTTGCAAAACTCGAGTCTGTCAAGTTGAAAGATTTAATCGTTTTCACTCTTTCGGTTTCAAAGAATGGACATACTAGAAAAAGATGTTTTAAAGTTTTGATTGCTTCCAAATTATTGCAAAATCTGCAGCTGATACTGTAAGTATTATTAGCATTTCTCTCTCAATGTTTCGTTCTTGATTTCGTGTGTAATAGGTCTAGACGGAATCGCATATAGAGGGTTCTAGTTTCAGCACAAGGGCAGAGTATCAAGTATGGTAAATTTGGCGATTGCTTGTTTCGGAATTTTGCATATTCGGTGAACGATTTGTAGACCGCAATTTGCGAACAGATAACCGCCCAGTCATTCTCGAACAGTTGTTTATGTGCTTCCTGGTTCCTTTTATATAGGAAGCTGGAATTTAGGAGGAAAGGTGACTTGTGGCATAAGCTGGCAACCACTAAGGTTTCAGTCTTGAATGCAGAATGGTGACTCTTTTGGTGAGGTAGCCTACGAGAGAGCTGGTTAGTCCACCGGGCAGTCCAAGGAACCTGGAGGCTGTGAAGGGCTTGATCCAAGCCAACCAATGGTAAGGAGCTGCACCATTCGAACTGCTAGCAGTGGTCCAATCAGGAACAACTACTTGTTTCATATCTGCCCCAGAAGCAGACTTTCTGGAACCAAGAATGTACACTGGGACTTAAACAGTCACAGCCCTTTTCCTGGGTCTCCAACATGCCCAGGCTCACTAGCCCACAAAAGCAGAAGCTTTCCTGGGCAAGTGCATGACCCTTATTAGGACTTCCTGGATGTTAGAGGGAAGGAGGAAGGCCAAACTACAATATGGCCAAAGAGCAAGTGAAACATCTCAATGGACAGCCATTTTGGGGCAGTAGCCATGTGCAGGAAAATGCAAATGTGCACACCAGAAATAATGCAAAAAAAACTGTTAGAATGTAACTGTACTGTAAGGCGTTGTGTGAAATATTAATAAGTACAAGAGAAAGAAACACGCAAGGCTTGCATAACTTGTAAAACTAGTAAAATAGTTGAATCAAGCATAAAAAAAAGAATTAAGTACAAGAAAAGGGGAAACAGTTTCACAGTACTCATCGTCTAAAGGAGCGATTAGTTTCCCCATAACAATCAGCAAAAGGCAAATGCTTTACTTCCCTTCAAAAAGTCAGGTCCGGATAAAAACAGAGCAAATGGTATAGGGTTCCATAGGAAACTCTGGAGGGAAAGTGGCAAAAAGAAATGTTATCTTCACACTAGCCAACCTTAGTAACCATTTGCGGTAAATGCAGAAGTGCATGAGTAAAAAGTGCAAATCGCAGTAGACCAATATCTGCTGCCACCAGCTCATCCTGGACATGTTGTAAAAGTAACCAAAAGGCTGTGGCAGGAAAAGATATAAGGATGCACAGTATCCCAGCCACACTTCTCTGTAAGGCGATGTGCACCATTGTAACACTAAAAGAATCCCCCAAAAAAAGGAAAGGCTGCATAACACTCACTCCCTCTTGATATCACCCTCCCCTTCGTTAAGTCTTTTCCTTGCTTGGCTTAAACATGTTTGTACTGTTTTCACTACATGTGTAGAACTTTGGCAAAGGCCCATGTAAAATACAAATGCAACCTGTCCTAACACACGCATGGTGTCACGTATGACTATATTACAGGGTAAAAGTTCCAGGGTGTCAATAAAATGTTTCAGAACTAAAAGAATATTAAATTCTGTAAGAAGAATCTGCAGTTGTAAACTCAAATATATATAAAGTTTGTGGTGAAGGGAAATTCTGAATTCTATTTCAGTGTGTGCAGAATATAATTGTACCTAGACGGTTAACCATGTCTTGCCCTCAGCCAGGTCTCTGTCCCTTCTGAGAGGGTTCTCCTTCATCCAGTGGTCATAAAATGAATGCCAAAACCAAGCATGTGGTTTGCTGGCATTCACCTTTGTGTGAAGACTCTCTCCAATTCTCTCTTCACTAAAACCATTTCTGTTCTCTGCTAGGTCTGCCTGGATAACACGATTACAACTGAAAAGGAGCTCGACACCGTGGAGGTCTTAAAGGCGATACAAAAAGCCAAGGAATGCAAGAACAAGCTGAACAGCTCCAGCAGGAAGGTGAGCGGCCAGCCGTCTGTACTGCTCCCCATCTCTACAGTGTGTAATGCATCACCACCCTGTAATACAGCATGCAGCAGTACTGTACCGTGGGCAGCCCATAAAGAGGCACCTTGGCTTTGCAATGGATTGGAACACTCGGGCAAAGTTTGGATACAGGAGTTAATTAATAGTTTTAGATATATTGGCTGTTACGATGACTGGCACACATACATACATACATACATACATACACACACACAAGCCCACTACCAGTGGTTGGATAAGGCCCCTCACGTGTTTAAGGTGTCTGGCAGATAATTGGTGTGGGTATTTGGAATCCACATGGAATCCACTATTTACATAACTGCTGTCATCCGTACCCTTAAGTCAATAGTCTAGGCTGAGTGCCTGAACCTTTTACCTCAAGATCGAATGTCCCCTAACCACGAACAAATAACATCTTCCGCCGCTTCTTGCTCAATTATACTTGACAATACTCAACAATGCTCAACAATACTTCAAGAATTCTGAACAATACTCATCACCACCCCATACCCATCATCTTTTTGACCACCCCTCTCAATTACCATGTGGCTGAGTCAATACTTACACTCTGGATGCTGCTCGTTCAACAGCTCTCCCCAAAACTGCCACTCTGCCCTTTTGGCCTGCTGGGCTTCTCACGGACCGCAGGCAGGATTTTCTCCATGGTGGCTCCTGACGGCCTCTGCACATGGTGCACCTCCATGGGACTCTCGCACTGCGTGGGTCACCTCACAGTCCTCCAGACGTCACAACGAGAAAGGTGGCTTTGTGCCGAACGAACATAACAAACAATCCTCTGTTACCAATTTGTAAAGGTATACCAGAGGACCGAGGTTTGTGCTACACAGTCACCGTTCAGCAGAGTGCCCAGGCCCAACTAACCCTCCCCTGGTAATGACAGAGAACTCAGCCAAGGGAAAGTTTAGAACTGTCCTTTATTTTCCATAACAGACAGGGATCATAGAAGAAAATGACATTTCCAGCAATCGCAGCTTTTGGGCCCGTGTCACAGGCTTTTGTTACAACATTGCGTCATAACTTTTGACCTCTCCCCAAAAACATAAGAGTCCATTCTATTGGGTGGCTGGGGTGGTAATGCCTATCGAGGCACCTATAGGGATTAGCTAACTGGTCCTTCCATGTCAGGTGGTCTCGCCTGAGACTGCCCCAAAAACGATCTATTACATTGTTGCAAGGTTGCAAGACTACCATTGGCCCTTGCCCATTAACCTCCACCCTAGGATTTGTGCTCCCTGTTTGGGTGGTGCAGGTCTCCTAAGGCCTGGGACCCACTCTGTTCTCAGCGCTCTGTGGACCTTCTCAAGGAGATGAAAAAGTGTGTCCCAATTGTTGTCACTGGTATATCCACCTAGCCTGAGAGAGTGCCTGCAACTTGCAATGTTTGTTAGGCAACACATCTATCAGTTCTTGTCTGCTTTTCTGGGAAATGATTCTCTTTCCACCATGGTTAAATGGCTATAGTTTGGCTCAGATACATCACGTGTGTGAGGACTGCACAACTGTACTTTTGGTCTGCAGTTAGTGAGGATTTATTGTTCTATTTTGCAGGTGGCTCTTTACCCCTATAGTCAGAAATGTTCCACCCGCCTTTGTCCTTGGCTCAGAGCACTGGCCCTTCGCATCGTGCTGCAGAGTCTACATGTCTTTGTTCCTTTTTCTGAGGTCTGTGGCTTTGTGCACTTTCACTACAGTTGTTCTATGGTTTCTATGTCCGTGTATGTATTATTGTGTTGCTTTCTCTTGAGGTTCGTAGAATTTGTTTCTTCCAGGTTCCTTATGTCCCTGAAGTTCCAAATGGTTAGTTGCATTAAACGGCTGCACGCTTGTTTTGTGTGACTCATGCTCAAAAGCATTTCTGTGTTTCTGCATTTGGCTAATGAAAGAAAATGAGAAAGACTTTTGACCGTATGTGCGTGCCTCTTTCCTCTATCTATAGAACAGTGTACGCAGGTTCTTTGTGTGCGTCTTCGTGCTGGGATGCGAGTTTGGTACGTGGCTAATGTTACTATGTCTTGGTGTGTCTAATGACGTCAGCACAGCTGGATATTTATCGTTGGTCAACCTGGTCCAGTTTTGAGGCACGTTTGTCCGCGAAGTCAGCTGGATAGGGTTTGAACGGTTGCCTAAGAGAATATCTGCTCACATATGTAGGGTTTACTGACCCTCCTGGGGGCTGGCCGAACAGTGACTGGATCTCTCGTTTCTCAGTCTGTGGGCTGTCCTGCATATAGGGGGTCATGAGGGCTGTCCTGCATATAGGGGTCATGAGGGCTGTCCTGCATATAGGGGTCATGAGGGCTGTCCTGCATATAGGGGTCATGAGGGCTGTCCTGCATATAGGGGTCATGAGGCCTGTCCTGCATATAGGGGTCATGAGGGCTGTCCTGCATATAGGGGTCATGAGGGCTGTCCTGCTTATAGGGGTCATGAGGGCTGTCCTGCATATAGGGGTCATGAGGGCTGTCATGCATATAGGGGGCATGAGGGCCATTCCAGGGATCCTGCGTTCACTTTCTAGAACTTCCACTGCTTGGTGTGCATTTTAAAGGCCTAATTAAACTAGACCACTATCACACCTTGCCTTGCCGACCTGCTTCCTACCTTCATTGATATGATATGATATGGCATTTGTAACGCGCCTATACACAAGTGTTTCAAGGCACGACGAGCTAGGGAGGGGGCAACAGGGGGGAAAGACAGACAACGATCCTACTAGGACGGGTGTCATTCGGATCGCGCAAGTGCAGGGGTGGGGGAAGGGAAAAAGTGCAAGGGGAAGGGGAGAGTGGGGAAGTGCTGAACAGGGTAAGTAGAATAATAAATAAATAAATAAATAGGGCCAGCTGGTGGCAAGTGCAAGGTAAGTGCAGACAAGTGCTGGGAGGGGGGGGGGGGCTGTAGGGATGCAGAGACAGTCCCGCAGTGCAGGGGTTGCCAGGGAGGCAGTGCAAGTGGAGAGTGGCTGGGCCAAGGACCGAGGTCGGTGAGAGTGGCCCAGGTGCAGGTTCAGTGCAGTTTCAATGAAGAATTTAGCAGGGGAGAGGGAGAGAGAAAGCAGAAGCAAAGAGGAAGGTTTTTAGGTGCTTCCGGAACCGAAGATGGTTCTCCTCAAGTTTCAGGGAGGCAGGAAGGCTGTTCCAGAGGGAGGCCCCTGCCGCAGAGAGAGAGCTACCCCCAGCTCGTTGCTTCGAGAAGCGGCTGACCCTGAGGGAGTTGGAGACAGATGAGCGAAGGGCTCGGGAAGGAAGATATTTAGGAAGAGAGTTGGGTTTGGCTAGAAATCGGTGTCTTTCCAATTCACCAAAATCACATACAGGATGGATTTTGGAAATCCATCTCGACTACCGTGCGCCATTCCTTTTACTACGATAATGGCATTTTCATGACAATATACTCAAAATGGCTGCCCCTCATGGTCCTGTCCTATGTACCATCTTATTTTTAGGAAATGTTCCTTCTCTTTCACAGATCCCGTCTTTTAATCCAGGTCAGCGCTTGGTGTGCCTGGAACTTGTTGGTACTGGGTTTGAGACGGTCTTCTGTCAATACACAGTCCAGCGAGGATATGTCTGTTGCGGGCCGATGTTGGGCAGTTGGATGTCCCTGATTGGACGGGCTCTGCCTGTTTTAATTGTGCAGAGGCTTCCCATTGTTGGGCTTGAATAAGAGGAGATGCTCTTGAGACATTCTGGATGTCTCCCATTTGAACCAAGAGTCCGGAGATAATGCAAAAGAGAGAGGGACTGATACTGAAGAACAAGCATTGCCAAAGCCATACACGACCAAGAAACTTGTACACCTGCAGCAGCTACACTCTGCCAAGAAGGGGGGGGGGGGCATACTTGGAACCTGCATTTTAACGCCTGCAAAACTCCTGACCCTGGCCAAGTCTCCCTGCCAACTCCGTGTGCAAGCAGAGTCCTGAAGGTGTGGGGGGGGGGGGGGTCATCCGTTTTTTGTGCGAGTCACACTGGTCACTTTTCGTCATAGTCTGTCCTGTCCAGCCGGTGGATCCCTAGAAGCATGTCTCTTTCAGGAGATCAAACCACTGTCATGATGCCTACCTCCAAGGAGCCAGACAGGGCCCAGCACCCTCAGAGGCAGGCAACATGTATACTAGGGAAGACCCAGCCACCCCAGATAGGGGCTCTTTGGACTCAGTCCTGGCGCCGTTGGCGTCAGGCTCATAAGGGATAACAGTCCTGGCACCATCGGCGCCATGCTCATACAAGATATGGAAGGAATAGTGTTTGGTGCAAACTTACCTGGCAGACCATGCTGCAATTTCCTTACCTGGCAGATCATTCTACAACTTCCAGATGAAAAAGGAACTACTTAACCACACGGGTGTGGCTGGTGGCAGGATACATACCTTCAGTGGAAGGATACATACCTGGGACTACTTGAAAGGCTATTTAAGCCACGCCCAGACAGCAAACCACGCTTCGCGTTGTTCTGCTCATAGCAGCTGGACGCTCACCGTGCCTGCTCCTGCTCCAGCCCTCGACCACGCCTGCCAGCATCCTGGAAACACCTAAGGATAGAAAAGGGAAGAAGAAACCGGTGAAAACAAACCTTACCTGTTAAAGCTGCATTCCGGATTCAGCGCGCCAACGTTCCTGCAAAAAGACATCATTTTAAATACTCACCGCGTCGCATACATCTCAGCGCACTTCTCTTACCTGCACGTGGCGCCTTCGGCTCTGCGACGCCCATCCGGATCTCCTGCAGCATTCCAGCACCTACGGGGAGACGAAGAGAAGAAAGCAAGGTGAGAAGGGGAAAATAACCAAGAAGCACTTACCTGCCAAGCTAATTCTTCTTACCTTCAGGTCGAGGCCATTCCTTGGGCATTTCAGCACCCCAGCCCCTATGGGGAAAAAGCAAACATCACATTAATGAATGCAAGAACCGTAGCAAACAAACTATTTAAAACTTACCTGCTTACAGGTCGGACTCAGCTTCTGCTTCGTGCCGGCTCCATTTCTTCGGCATTCTCGAACTCCGGCCCCTAAGGAAAAAGAGACAGGAAAAGACAGTAGTGGGCCTACACCAAATCTCACCTGAAATCAGGTTTTCGACGGAAACCGCCCTCAGCCCGGAGTCTTCCATTACCTGCAAAAGAGAAGAGGAACAGTTTAGACTCAAGCTTGCCATAAACATTTACGGTACTTACCGGAACAGACAAGCGAACTCGAACTTACTATCCAGTGACGTAACTGGATCCCAACGTGCCCCTGCATCTGAAGCAGGATGGAGAGCTCGCCTTTTCAATCCCTAAGGTGAGTCTCCACAGGGAATTACAGAAGGGTTGCAAGGAGGGTGAGAAGGGGAACGGGAGATCTACACAAAACCCACAGAGTATTAACCCTTCCTTTTCGCTCACAGAAGGGTATTCATCCGAGCCAGACGAGCCAGATTTGGGAACCCAGCCCACTCCATCTTCAGGGTGCTGAACATCTCCTTCGAAGAGGCCACAGTCGTCCAGACCACGCCCGCGCCTCCGTGGGAACCAGGTGAGCGTTACAGAACGCGAAGCCTACCCACAATTACCCACCCAGGCGCCATGGAGACTTCCGAAACAGACCAACTGGCCCAACTATTGGGGGAATTACGGGCGGAAGTTCACGCCGCCCGCCAAGAAACCAACGTTCTTCGAAGAGAACTGATCTTGTCCAAAGAACGAACCGATGACCTGGCTAAACAGCTTTTGCAGAATCAGGCTGGACAAATGCCATTACCTGCTTCCGGGAGAGAGTCCACTCCTATGGCTTCCACTAACCCGGTGCAAATTAACCTGCCGGGAAACATGCCTTTGGCCTCACCTGAACGTTTTGCGGGGGACCCCAAGAAATACGCTGTTTTCATGAACCAATTTCGTTTACACTTTTTATGTAGACCTGGGGCCTTCCCTAATGACCAAACTAGGGTGGCTTTTGTTTTATCGTATCTCAGCGGCAGTGCAGCCGATTGGTCTATTCCGTTGGTAAATCAAGACGATCCTATCCTTTGTGACTTTCAACGCTTCCAGGCTAGTATGGAGAGATTATTTGCCCGGCACGCCCAGGGTGAGGCCTTGGATAACGAACCTCTGTCTTTGCGTCAAGGGAACCAAGACCTCCTATTTATATCGCCACTTTTAACAGACTGATCGTGGAAACTGGGTGGCCTAAGAATAAAAAAATCACCTTGTTTCATCGAGGACTTCGTGGAGAGCTAAAAGACGTTCTGGCTCAAATTGTGAATCCACCCCAACTCTGTGAGGAATACATTGATTTAGTGATCCAACTTGATCATAGACTCCAGAATAGAAAGACTGATCGGACTAGATTTGAAACTCGGGCTTTGGTAAAAACCCACGCAAACCACAAGAGTACCGACACTTCGGAGCCAATGCAAATTGGGGGAGTGAAAGGACCCCTAACGCAGAAAGAACGAGAAAGAAAACGGCAAAACCAGTTATGTCTCTATTGCGGAGAGTCTGGACACTTTCTACGAAATTGCCCGGTAAAACCACCCAAGAAGGTGGTTGGAGCCACAGACCAAAACCTTCCAAAATCTGATTCGGGAAACGATCAAGCTCGACAAGCGTAGAGGTCCGCTTGCCGAGCGTGAAGACAAACTCTTTGACCTTGCATTTCATCATGCCAATGACCCTCGTGGATCCAAAGCAGCCTCAACGATTACATGGCATAAAGGCCTATCTCGACAGTGGGGCTATTGGGAACTATGTTGATCTCGAATTGGCTTCCAGGATTGGTCTCCCTCTCCGACCAAAAATCACCAAAGATGTCATTACCACGGTAGATGGGACCGAAATTGCCTCTGGGCCGGTAACACATTCTACCACAGAAATGACACTGGTTGGCCAAGATGGTCATAGGGAAACCATAGTGTTCAACGTAATCAAGGCTCCACAATTTCAGGTAATCTTGGGGATCCCTTGGTTAGAAGCACATAATCCTCGAATTGACTGGCGAGCAAAGAGTATCACCTTTCCTAACTGCAGACAAACTTGTTATTCCGGAAATCCACAAGTGGGTCTTGCCTCAGTAACCTCTGTGTCAGCACAACTTCCACTTGAGTATCAGGACTTTCAGGACGTTTTTCAAATAGAACAGGCCAACACCTTACCACCTCACCGGCCATACGATTGTCAAATTGATCTGGTACCCAATGCTCAACCGCCTTGTAGCAGGATTTATGCCCTTACCGAACCAGAGAATCTTCATTTACGCCAGTATTTGGATCAGTATCTTGCCAATGGGTTTATTCGCCCGTCAAAGTCACCGGCTTCTTCAGCTTTGTTCTTCGTGCCGAAAAAGGAAGGCAACCTTAGAACATGTATTGACGATCGTGCCTTAAATCAGATAACGGTTAAGAATCGTTACCCCCTGCCTCTGATCCCTGAACTCCTCGACCAGGTGAAAGATGCCTGCATCTTTACCAAGCTGGATTTAAGAGGGGCTTACCATCTGGTGCGCGTCAGAGAAGGCATTGAATGGAAAACGGCCTTCCGCACCAAATACAGACTCTTTGAATACCAAGTGATGCCCTTCGGGTTGTGCAACGCACCTGCTGCCTCCCAGTATTTTAAGAATGACATCTTTCGAGAACTCATAGATGTTTGTGTCATCATATATATTGACGACATCCTAGTGTACTCTTCCTCGGAATCTGATCACCGAAAACATGTTAAGGCCGTCCTGGAGAAACTACGCCAGCACAAACTATTTGCAAAGCTCAAAGTGCATTTTTCACGTCACGGAGGTTGAGTTTCTTGGTTTCGTCCTAACGCCAAAGGGAGTTCGAATGGACTCACGGAAAGTGGACGCGATCCTCAAATGGCCATCCCCTAGTTCTGTGAAAGGGGTTCAGAGCATGCTTGGTTTTGCCAATTTCTATCGAAGGTTTATCCCGGAGTTTTCTCGAGTGGTTCAACCCATCACAGCCCTCTTACGGAAAAACAAACGCTTTGAATGGACTACGGAAGCGGAACAAGCATTTCAGGAACTAAAAACTAAATTCACCTCCGCACCTGTGTTAAAACATCCCCGTCCAGATCTCCCTTACGTTGTGGAAACTGACGCATCTAGTTTAGCCATGGGAGCGATTCTATCACAGAGGGACCCAGTCTCGAACCAACTGCATCCTGTGGCCTTTTGGTCCAGAAAATTCTCAGCTCCAGAAGTTAACTACGCAATCACAGATAAAGAACTATTAGCTATCAAGTCAGCTTTCAAGGTTTGGCGTCATTACCTTCTCGGCGCAAGACATACTGTTACCGTAATTACAGACCACAGGAATTTGCAATACTTAAAAACGGCCAAAGCTCAATCCTCACGCCAACTCCGTTGGGCCCTGTTCTTTGCAGAATTTGACTTTGTGATCACCTATCGCCCCGGCTGCAAGAATGGCAAGGCGGACGCACTCGAATAGGAATGGGTGATACTACCCCAACTCTAGATCCAGTTCCGATTTATTCCCGAACAGAGAATTTTGGGGGTGATCTCCTCACAAACTCTAGAGGATATTCAAACTAGAGTTAAATTGCTTTTCGACGCTGCAGCCTTGCAAAAAATGGAGCCTGAAAGATCCCAGATTTTCAATTAATAACGATTTACCTTATTTCCAGGGGCGACTGTTCTTGCCTCAAAAGGATTTGCAAGATCTCGTTATTGCCCATCATCATGAGACACTAATGGAAGGACACCCAGGCATCGCTAAGACTGAAGAAAAAATTAAAAGGCATTTCTGGTGGCCCTCCTGGCGAAAGGATATAAAATCTTTCGTGATGACATGCGCCCAAAATAAAAGTCAAAAGCAAAAACCAGCCGGTCCGTTACGACCTCTGGACATCCCACCGGCACCTTGGCACACTTTATCGCTGGATTTTATAACTGACCTACCTCCTTGTCATGGATTTAATACTATACTGGTAATTGTAGACCTCTTCTCCAAGATGGCCCATTTTATTCCCTTGAAAGGGCTGCTTTCAGCCTCCACCCTAGCGAAGGAATTTCTTGAGAACGTCGTTCGTCTACATGGTTTTCCATCCATATTAATCTCCGATCGCGGAAGCCAGTTTATTTCTCGGTTCTGGAAGAGATGTTGCCAAATGGCACAAGTTGATGTGCGTTTATCTACCAGCCACCATCCTCAGACCGACGGCCAAACCGAGAGAACAAACCAGACATTGGAACAGTACTTACGGTGCATGTTGGATCAATCAGAACATAATTGGTAAGACATTTTATGGATTGCTGAATACGCGTACAACAATTCAGGAATTGGCCAGACTCCTTTTTATACCTTATTTGGCCACCATCCCAGTACTTCGGAACTTGAACCACCTCAAGGCCTTGAAATGCCCGCCGTGGATAACTTACATGCCACCATAACCCGAACCTTCAAAGAAGGCAAGACTCATTTACAGCAGGCCAAGGACAAATATAAGGAAAATGCTGACTTACATCGGAGCGAAGTACCTCCTTATCAAGTTGGAGATCAAGTGTGGCTGGCGACTAGACATCTACCACTTAAAGGCCCGCGAACTTTTAACCCAAGATATATAGGGCCTTATCCAATCAAGGCTATAATCAACCCGGTAACCTTCAAACTTGATCTGCCCCCCAACATGCGAATCCATCCGGTTTTCCACGTATCACTGTTGAAACCTGTACAACCCGGAACCAGGCTACTCAAGCCACCAGAACCAATCCCAGTAGATGGGGAACTGGAATTCGAAGTTAAAGACATATTAGATTCTAAGATGTCCAAGTCAAAGGTTTTTTACCTAATTGATTGGAAAGGTTGTGGACCTCAGGAGAGATCTTGGGAACCAAGCGATCATATACATGCACCTCCTCTAATACAAAAATTTCATCGTAAGTTTCCACACAAACCAAAGCCTCCGGACAGTACATCCTTGGGAGGGGCCTTGGGGGGAGGTACTGTCATGATGCCTACCTCCAAGGAGCCAGACAGGGCCCGGCACCCTCAGAGGCAGGCAACATGTATACTAGGGAAGACCCAGCCACCCCAGATAGGGGCTCTTTGGACTCAGTCCTGGCGCTGTTGGCGTCAGGCTCATAAGGGATAACAGTCCTGGCACCATCGGCGCCAGGCTCATACAAGATATGGAAGGAATAGTGTTTGGTGCAAACTTACCTGGCAGACCATGCTGCAATTTCCTTACCTGGCAGATCATTCTACAACTTCCAGATGAAAAAGGAACTACTTAACCACACGGGTGTGGCTGGTGGCAGGATACATACCTTCAGTGGAAGGATACATACCTGGGACTACTTGAAAGGCTATTTAAGCCACGCCCAGACAGCAAACCACGCTTCGCGTTGTTCTGCTCATAGCAGCTGGACGCTCACCGTGCCTGCTCCTGCTCCAGCCCTCGACCACGCCTGCCAGCATCCTGGAAACACCTAAGGATAGAAAAGGGAAGAAGAAACAGGTGAAAACAAACCTTACCTGTTAAAGCTGCATTCCGGATTCAGCGCGCCAACGTTCCTGCAAAAAGACATCATTTTAAATACTCACCGCGTCGCATACATCTCGGCGCACTTCTCTTACCTGCACGTGGCGCCTTCTGCTCTGCGATGCCCATCCGGATCTCCTGCAGCATTCCAGCACCTACTGGGAGACGAAGAGAAGAAAGCAAGGTGAGAAGGGGAAAATAACCAAGAAGCACTTACCTGCCAAGCTAATTCTTCTTACCTTCGGGTCGAGGCCATTCCTTGGGCATTTCAGCACCCCGGCCCCTATGGGGAAAAAGCAAACATCACATTAGTGAATGCAAGAACCGTCGCAAACAAACTATTTAAAACTTACCTGCTTACAGGTCGGACTCAGCTTCTGCTTCGTGCCGGCTCCATTTCTTCGGCATTCTCGAACTCCGGCCCCTAAGGAAAAAGAGACAGGAAAAGACAGAAGTGGGCCTACACCAAAACTCACCTGAAATCAGGTTTTCGACGGAAACCGCCCTCAGTCCGCAGTCTTCCATTACCTGCAAAAGAGAAGAGGAACAGTTTAGACTCCAGCTTGCCATAAACATTTACGGTACTTACCGGAACAGACAAGTGAACTCGAACTTACTATCCAGTGACGTAACTGGATCCCAACGCGCCCCTGCATCAGAAGCAGGATGGAGAGCTCGCCTTTTCAATCCCTAAGGTGAGTCTCCACAGGGAATTACAGAAGGGTTGCAAGGAGGGTGAGAAGGGGAACGGGAGATCTACACAAAACCCGCAGAGTATTAACCCTTCCTTTTCGCTCACAGAATGTATTCATCCGAGCCAGACAAGCCAGATTTGGGAACCCAGCCCACTCCATCTTCAGGGTGCTGAACATCTCCTTCGAAGAGGCCACAGCCGTCCAGACCACGCCCGCGCCTCCGTGGGAACCAGGTGAGCGTTACAACCACCTCTAGACCGACCCAAACCCTACACTAAAAACAATCTGTGTCTGTGACCCCTGGACCAAAGGTGCAAGTTATTGACCCAGCCCCTACTTAACTGCAGTAGTATTTTTGGGATTCTGCGTTCCGGGCGGGCGGCAGCACTCATGAACCTACCACCTTTATGGTGTTCTCTTCTCCCCACCGCAATTCAATGGGCATGGAGTACAATTCCACTGGCAGTGGGGTCCTAGTCAGGCATTCCTTCCAGAGGACCCTCAGCGAATAGGAATTCAAAGGTAACCCTTTCCCTTTGGGAAACTAATTTTCTGATTAACGTGTGTTTTTACTACATCCAAGTATTGATGCTTGGGGACTTTTGGACTCCCTTGACCCCATCCAGTTACTTGCCTGCAAACTACTTTACACTGAACTATCTGGCTAGGTAAGGACTTATTAAGCTTAACATAAGATGTGTCGTTTTTAATTGTCTTTTTCACCTCTCTTTGCCTAGTGCTTGTGCTTTGCATCAGTATTTGAAACTGTGTAGAGCTGTAAAGTTGTCAGTAGCCTCCTGTTAGCGGTTACCTATTGTAATGTGTGTATTGTGTTGCTTATTATGTATATGGTATACTCTACCTTTTAATTGTATGTTCTTTCTTAAGTCTATTTTTATACCCTTGTGTGGACTCTAATATTTGACAATTTCTGTGTTATCTGTGCATCTACCCCCAAATCCAATCCTTACTGGTCCGCTACGCTACCCAGAGAGGTTTTGGTTGGAGCCAATATTGAAAAGTCCTTGTACGTCCACTACCTTGACCTCTCGGAATTGCACAGCAGCATTGGAGTATGAAAATCCTAATAACGCGCAGTTTATAATGGTATTGAAATTTGAGTACATATACAGCCTCGAATCACAAACCTGCATCCTTACAAATATTCAGTAGCCAACCAATCATTTGGGGTCCTCTCATTTGGCAGGATGGTGAACTTGGGTACAAGCAGTTTAGAATCAGGAAAAGCCAAGAATGAATTGTGATACACACACACAGTAGCAAACTACCCACAGAACCTTTGTTATAGCCAGAGTGCCTGGCCAGGATAGTGAACCAGGTAGGCTGTGAACACAGTGAGCATTGTGGAAAAGACATGGGGAAGGGAGACCTATCCCCTGGTGTTTGTGGACACTGTAAAAGTAATCAAGAGGAGGGGGTCCTTCTCTTGACTTTGAGGATCGCAGATTCTTTGTTCTATGTGCCCTATTGGAACCTCAATCCAAGGAACCCTTTTTTGCGACGTTTGATTTGCATCCCTTAAGAAGAACATTTCGTTTTGAATCAACCAGAAGCGAACATTTGGCTATCATCCTTAAGAAAGACACCATTCTTCTGAATCAAGAAGTCCTACCTTTTTTCTTTAGTTGTGTATATAGTGTAAGTTTTGGACACAGGACGGTGGACTCTTTGCTTTTGACCGACATCCTGATACACTCCTTAGTGTTATTTGAGGCATGGAAACCCCTCTTAGAACTAGGGTCAACCAGGGTTTTCTTTTTTATTTTACTACCAATGAAAGCCTATTGCCAGAAACATGCCTCCCGTTTTCTGGTCGGCTCCTTACACACCATTACAGTAGCCAACACTATGTACCAGTGCATCTATTTCATGTATCACAAGGAAACCAAGTTTAGCTGTCTAGCACTTGCTCATTCAGGAGATCTGTGACAATTACAAATTACTGTGGTTGACAACACATCAGTGGAAAGAGTGCGTGTCACTTGCCATGGTTCCGTTGTGAGGTACACACAGCTTAACAGCACAGTTTGCTGGCCTAGGAAAACTGTGGATACCGTTTGTGCATCCCACCCTGAGAGGCTTAACATCTCTCGACACATAGTTGCAACCTTACAGAGGCATCTCTTTGCATCTCTTGGGAAAAGCGTGGGTGAATCGTTCAGGGCGGGCAAAAAGATTCTTTTGTCTGAGCCCTAGTTTTTGTTCTAACAAGTACAAATGAAGACCATCTGTGATGTTGTTTTACCATCCAATGACGAATATTAATGGGATTTGTAAAATGTGACACCGATTAGCAAAATATGTTGGGGCGAACCACCCAGAAACTCACCAGGATATTTTATTTTTATTTCAATCCTGTCAAGATTTGACCTATGTAAGTTTCCTCTTCAGCAGTATTCAGTTTGGAAGGGCACCATCCTTAACATTGAGTGAGGTCTTCCTGAGAGCCACGTGTTGCACAAGGTTGGAGTGTACGCATGGAGGGTGGGGCGTTTGCAGTGTGGCGAGCGGGGGAAGGAGGGTGTAGAATGTCCCTTTGACTAATGCAGCAGAGTTGTCTCCTATGTCCAGTTACCCATGTGCCTTCCTTGAAGTTCTGTCTTTTCACTGGTCTTTGCTTCTTTCCTCAGAATGGGGAGGACCCCAGGCTCTCTGCTACTAGTTCCAAGACAAGCTGCTCTTCTCTCACTGTGCGTCGTCCTTCCTCTCCCTCTCTGCCTTGTCCTGTGAGCTCCAGCCAAGGTAATCATGTATGTATCGTGCTGCTCCGCCCGCCTCTTTGCATCTGTTTTACATTGTACATTTGTGTCTGTGTGTATGCACAAATTGCCATGCCCATAAAATCGGAAAAGTAAAATATCTTCTGTTAAAGTTGATGATGCATAATTCCAAATTGCAAATGTTAATCATCATGTGACTAGGATTAATGAGGATTACCTTCCATGATTGGTCACTGACCCTCCGCCTTACGAATGAACCTGTGCAAAGCAGTGATTCACAACCACATGGTGACCCAACGACAAGAGACCCAGATGGCTGCGACATTGTGAAATTCATGGGTTAATTTAAGAGGTAGTTGTCAAAACTAGTAAAAGGATGACAGGGGTTTCGACCCCCTCTCCCGAACCACAGAAGCCGAATAGATCGACCCTCCCACTGTGGTTGGCACGGGCGCCTGGAATGAACAACACAGGGAACCACGTGGCAGCCAATGGGGGGGGGGAGAATGAGTTAGGGAAAGGGGGTGGAATGACAAAAGGAGGGGAAGACCTAACATCCAGGTACATAAGCATCACTACCATGAACAAGCAATACTCCTATACCTGTACCCTTAATCCTGAAAACCTGACCTGACCTTCTTAAAACCAAAATGAACCTATTGCCCCTAAATCCTAATGTGGGGTGTACATTCTAAGAGCATAGCATACACTGGAGTGTTGCCCCAAAGCGACAACATTAAGGCACACATGACACTGTGTTAGATACCCACAAAGTAACATATTACTGAAACAAACATTAGCGTGTTTCCCTGGTAAACATAATTTTGCATACAAGCATGATGGTACAAACAAAGTGACTGTCCCTTGCATGAAATGCGAGACTCATGGCCCATTGGGCACACTGAAGCGACAAACGGACATGGCAAAAGCAGTACATATAAATGTGCCCCTTTCCTGATGTTGACCATGTAATTGCCAAAACAAATGAAAGTAAATTGTTCCTGGTTAACATATGATTCGTTCTCAGACTTTTCCTAACCACTACTTGAGGTTTGAAACAGAGCAAGGAGATTTCTCAAGAGGAGTTCACCAGCAAGTAACTTTCGCGTGTTTCCCACACGTGCAGGCAATGTCATTACAAATGAAAAGAAAAGCATCTTCAATGCAAAATGCCTCAACAGCAACCAAAAGGTTTGTACACGAGGACACCCAGACCCTGAAGAATGAAGCCAAAGTGGAGAACGGGCCGCTCATAATCTCCTGTCACTGCATGTGCTGCGGCCCGGGAAACAGCCCAACAGACCTTCGGCGTCCCATAGCTTTCCTGGTTCCTCTCACACACGCCAACGTCGCCGCCCGTGCTGATAATCAGTAATTATCTGCACCGGAGCACGGGCGGTTGAGGACTTAAGAAGTCCATTGATTAGCCAGGTGAGACTCTGCGCGAAATCAAAAGACTGCACATGAAACCAAAAGAAGCATGCTGGGTAGTGTCATTTTTACACAAGTCAGCTCCGTTTCTTGAAAACTGAGCGCCATCCCTTGCCCCAAACCCTATTTCTGACAGTAGCAGAAGGCCAAAGAGTAGACCTGAAGGAGAAATCAAGAGCCACCCATTGGCAGTTTGTAGTTTGTGGGAACACTATGCATAGAGGCCCATGTCGCTGCATTACCTAAGACCGGAAGGCATACTCCTCGTTCCTCAGCGCATGGATGCTGCCATCTTCATGGTAGAAAGTCCTTGGCAGTTTGTGGGAACACTATGCATAGAGGTCCATGTCGCTGCATTACCCAAGACCAGTAGGGATACTCCTCTTTCTTCAGCGCATGGATGCTGCCATCCTGATGGTAGAAAGTCCTTGGCAGTTTGTGGGAACACTATGCATAGAGGCCCATGTCGCTGCATTACCCAAGACCAGTAGGGATACCCCTCGTTCCTCAGCGCATGGATGCTGCCATCTTCATGGTAGAAAGTCCTTGGCAGTTTGTGAGAACACTCTGCATAGATGCCCACGTCGCTGCATTACCGAAGACCATTAGGGATTTTCCTCCTGCCATCCTGATGGTAAAAAGTCCTTGGGCAGGATCAGCGAAGGGATCTCCAGGCTGGTTGTATGTGATGGAAATTGCCCCGCAGGTGCACTGGCTCAATGAGGCTGATGCGGGAGGATTTCCTTTTGACGTGCTTCCAAAAGTTATGAAGTGGGAGCCAAATTTCCAGAATGAGGACCGTAGGATTTCAGCAGGTAGTAGGAGTCCTTATGACATCCAGGGAATGGAGGTGGGGCAAAGGGGTGAAGGACCACTTCCTATTCTAGGGGACCTTATTGATGAAGTCCATACACGTTCTTATGATAATGACCCTGTGCAGGCAGCTGGTACAGAGGAAGTCTGAATGTTTAGTTGAAACTATGATGCGTTCCTTCCATTGACATTAATAGAACCCCCACATGTTTGCTCTGGATTGAACCCCAACCATAATTTTGCAAGTCTGGAAAAGTCCTTTCTTTGGGAAGTGCAGATGGGAGTCCAGAGCCTGTCGCACCCTTGAGCTGGTTAGTAGATGCAGAGAGGTCCCTCATTTCTGTCCCCCGTCCTCCCTCCGTGCCAGCATGCATCTCTGCAGACCCTGATCTCAGGCATAACCCGTAATGAAAATGCGTTTCTCCTGTGCTTTCTGATAAGAAGCAGCTTGGGTGGTGGGCGTCACGCACCCCGAGACATGCTGCACTCACCTGTATCACTTGCACACCAAGAACGGGACACAGGCAGGGGGTGAGGGACAACTTCCTTTATTTCCCCTTCCTCCTCGAACCGCCCCTATCCCTAGCTCAACGTCACTTCCCTTCTCCTTCATGGCCCCAACATGGAACCACACACACAACGATGTAGAGGAGTCACCGGTCAGTCACTTATTAACGTGACATCTCCCCCTCCCCCCCCCTTTTAACATGCAACGTCAACTAAGAACCTTTACCCCATTTCCTCGATGAGTCTCTGAGGTTTCATGCGGGATTGTTGAGGTCACCGGTGTGGGCCGAGTTCCGGTGCTCAACTCTCGTTAATCTATTCTCCTTCCGATTGTTCCCCGTCTCCAAGATATGGGTCGTCCGAGAACTGGTCATCTGTGAATGTGTGTTCCCATAGCAGGGGCAGACTGCCCACTATTTTCTTAAAGTGAGATGCATTTCTTGTAATGGAGTGATGCTGTTCACCTCTAGCCATTACCATGGTGCCCTTTCTGCTGGTCACTACCATCGTTCCGGCATAAACGTGGGATCCTCCTTTCTCACTTTCGGTTGGCATACCCCCACTTGGTCTCCTGGTTCAATGTCCCATTCTGTTGCTCCTCACCAGGCATCTGCACTCTTTCATTTTCTCTTTCTGTTCCTGGTCCCTAACTTGGGAACTTTGTTCTTGCCGTGTGACATGGGGCACAACCGGTGTTTCCGGCAATCTCATTCTGGTGACTTAGTGAAACATGAGATCAGATGGGCTGATCGCCGTGGTGCTGTGCGGTGTATGTTGGTATTCCCGAAAGAGTTGATACAGCGCCTGTTCCAACAGCTTATTGACCAAGTTGGCTGTTTGCAGGGCCCGTTTAATGTTGGCGATGAAACGTACCACAATTCCGTTGGCTTGGGGCAGCGCAGAGTTATCTTGCGATGTTGAAACCCCATGTATTGTGCTAAGTTCTCAAACTCCTGGCCCATGAATGGCGGCCCATTGTCTGACTTCAATATTTTTGGTATGCCGTTAGTCGACAGGTAGTCGATCAGTTGGGCGTCCGGGAATCGAGAGTGTTCATTGATTAACACCACCACGTACATCCCATTGCGCAGTGGTCCAAAGAAGTCGACCACTACTTCTTCCCAGACTCCTTCTGGGAGAGGGGACATCTGTAGTGGGTTGGGGTGCGGCGGGGAGCCACCAGTGCGCAGGTGTGCGATGGATGGGCAGGCCTGTGTGGACTGCGTGGGGTGCCGCAACAGATAAGTCGGCCGGGTTGTGTTCCTTACCCGGGCGGTGGATGATCTCAAATTTGTAATCTTGCCAAAAACCAGCATATCGTCTGAGTAATTCAGGCAGTTCGGGGCATGGCAAATTACTTTGTGCACTTCTTCAAGAAAAATCTCTGATGCAGTCGAAATGCCAGAACTGAGCAGTTTATATTGGAACAGGCCCATGTGAGTGACGAACGTGGTGATATACTGTGACTCTGGCGCTATCTCGATCTGGTGGTATCCTTTCGTGAGGTCTAACTTCGAAAAGAACCTGGCACCATGCAATAGGTGTATCATGCAGTTATCCTGGGCGCCTGGTTCCGTTCCCTTTCTATCGCCACATTCACCCTCCTCATATCCACACACAGTCTGATGGAGCCGTCCTGGGACTTTTTGGGGACGGGTACTATGAGGGAATACCCAGGGGATGGGCCCTGCCGCAGGCTGGATGACATGTTTTGAGGAGTTTGTTGATTTCTTCTTCCACCTGCCTGCAACAGGCTTAACCTATGGGTTAATGTGGATTTGGACTTTCTGGTTTTTTAACTTGACTAGACATTTGAAGAGATTGGGGAACGCTGCTTCGATGTCCTCAGGCCTTGCAAAGTACTTGTGGGCCATCAGCTGGTATAGTATGTGAACAAGCCCCATGTCCACTGCTGTCTTAAAACTGAGTATACAGCCACTGTTTACTTCTGTCTTGAGGACGTGCAGCTGAAGTTTGGC